>NC_083788.1:10634208-11180502 GCF_015708825.2 Lethenteron reissneri
AACAATCGTTACCTCTGACTTATTCACGGGTGTTGCTGCTTTGCAAAGGGGGGGGATCTGGGGGAACGTAAGGGCAGAATCGGAGGAGGGCACATGGTATATTTCAAACCTGCAGCAACAGATTGATTAAAAAAATCTAGCGTCTCCCTGCTCAATTTATAATGTGGTGAAAGTCTCACTATTGGCAGTCCCAAGCCAGTGGAATCCCACAGTCTCTCCATAAGTGAAACACTATTGAGTCTCACAAATTGGTACCTGTTTTTGTCAACCCTAGAGGGATTGCGGTGATGATGGTCCGGCCGGACTCATTTTTACTTTGCATGACACTGCACTGCTGGATGACATTCCACCCACACATCTTTGAGTTGACCCTTTCCTGGACGTGTGTGCGTTGTTCCCCGCCCCCACCCCAGCCCGAGACAGATTTCTTCGGCCGCCCTGTGGTACGACGGGAGCCAGTGCTGGCAGTTTCAGGTAGTTCCCGACCTCACACTGCATCCGCAGCTCCACACCTATGCCGCCTCGCTCACTCGTTGCAAGCCGCACATGACGATTAGCACAGTTGGCTACACACAGTGCAACAAAAGTGCAACATCCATACATGGCCATCTCTGAGACACACTTAAGCGGTTGCGCTTTCACTACATTGTCCCCACCTGAAGAAGGACGCTTGTGTTGCGCCCGAAACGTCGTGATTTAATTTAGTTTTATCATTTTTTTTACTTTTTTTACCTACGTGACATTTCCCGAAAAAACCACGAAAGCTTCAAATCTAGAATCCACACATGACGAGGGTGCCGCTTGCAGTCTAGCCACTGTATTTATTTTCAAACTCGTAATGCGTTGTGTTGTGGAGCATTATACGTGTGCAGTCAGGCTTGTTTAAAACAAATGCTGCTTGACGGGGATTAGCAGATGTCATTGGCCAGTGGGCTCGCAACTAAACTACAGCCCTATGCAACACAAAAAGTATATTGCGGTGTTGTTGGAGGATTATCGGTATAAGCATATATAAGCAAGTATCTGTTCCGCGTCTCAACATATAAATAAAAGTATTGACTTTGCTGATGAGACCCAGAAGGCTGAAACCAGCCCAGAGTTTACTTGGTTAAAAAAATGCTCCTGGGATGGATATTTACCTGGAATGCCAAGGGGCCCGATAGACTAAATAAATGTTTGTTTGGAGGCATAGAACGGATTTTTGGGTTATTTTGGCTATTGACTCTCAGTCGTTTATTAACGGTGCCGCTACCCCCACCCCCATTTCCCCCCCCACCATCCTCACTGTGCTACCCTTTCACGTGGCTGGCGCAGTGGACGGCGTGCCGGAGCCAGAGTCCATCGAGCGGCGCATTGGGAGGGCGGTGGGCGCCAGTGATGTGTGGTTCCGCTTCAACGAGGGCTTCTCCAACGCCGTGCGCCGCAACCTGCACGTGAAGGACCTCCTGTGAACGTTTTGCCTATCGGAGGCGTCGCCGCCGTGTTTCTCCAGGACTCGTGAAGACTTGAACAACCGATGAGCACCGTTTGACGTGGAACTCGTAAAATATCATCACCTTCGTAACACGACGAGGACCGATCCGTGCGCGCATCTCATCTTGTTCTCCAAAGGTCGAAGCAAACGATGCCCGGATGAAAGTGCTCTGCGTTACCGGTGTGGGAACGAGATGTGAACTTTTTATTTGGAAAGAGAACGTATGCAATACAACGGGTGTATTTCACGGGTAAAATACTGACAGCCATCACGTTGTTTAATCTTCACAGTTATAAAAATTCACAGGACGGGTAACTGACATGACTCTTAACAGCGATTCCCACGAGGGAAAGCGAAGGGGTCATTGTGAAACGGTTGAGCGACACGAGCCCCCGGGTTTCCGGGGTCACAGGATGACGCACTTGCCCTTGTCCACCCAGGGGTTTTCCTTCATGAGCTCGGCGTTGAGGATGGGGTCCGTTTTTTCTCCCTCCTGCACCCAGCCCACCAGACTGTCCCCACGCAGCACACCCACACAGCACACCCCTCCGATGACCAAGGTCTGCTACATACACTGCGAAAGAAGGTTCAACACATACGTACGCACCCCCCGCGTTACTCGCATACAACACATGCACGCAACATGCTGTACATAGCGTATGTGTGTACGTGTACATCTGGTATTTGATTTTTTTTGTGTGTGTAAGCCGAGATCTTCACAATAAAAGTCTGTATTGGTTCTATCGCTAAACCAACTGCTCTGTGTTCTAATGCTTGCGTAGTTTATCGTGGTCGTGCCGTGTCGTCGCTCTCCGACTTGTTTTTTTTGGCTTTGCCGGGTGCCGTTCGGTTTGATGTCCGACGTTTCACTCTGCGAGCGCAATCAATGAGCTCAATTTTTTTGTGTACTGTTCACAAAAGGGCCTTCCAGTTGCAAACAATGAACGCTGTTGTGGAAGGGGTTAATAGGGAAAGAGCCGGCCGGTAATACCAGATTGCGATTAATCTCTGCAGCAAAAGCACTCTTGCTCGTTCAGCTCACTGGCCAGTGGCTGATTGCGTAGAACACCGTGTGGAATTTACGTATTTGCAGGACATTTAGAATCCTCAAGAAACACTCTGCTGTATGTTATCCAGCTGGCTCCGTCAAGGCAGTGCTCCTCCGAGCCGAAAACTTCAATCCAACGTGATGTGACATGCACCCCCTTGAGGGGCTTTCTTTTCCCTTGGTTTTTGATTAAAAGAAAAACAAGTGCACTGTGAACTCTGTGACCCGAGTTCAGTTCCCGGTCACGGTTAACATCAGTGGGCAAGGTCCTGGGTGCCACCTTCACCAACCTGTGTTGACCGGCGTGATGAAGTATGGTCAAACAATCCGCATGACCGACACGACATGGGGAGGTGGAGGAGGCCTTCCAGCAGTAGATGAACAAGGGGCTGTATTTTATTTTGCACCAACTGCCACTCCTATGGCATGCAGGCCCTGGCCCTTATGTCGTTGTATATAAGGAGTCAGTCCCTGAAATGTGTCAGTTGTTTTTGGCTTTCTGCTTGGGATGTTTGCAGTTAGAACAGAACAAGTTTGGAAACATTTATTAAACGATATACCTCCAGCAGTGGATAAACCGTGGCTGACTGATGGGTGTAGCGTCCCAATTCTTGTACTGCCTTTGCCGGGCAAACACTGGCAACATCCTTAATTTTCAAACAAATGCAATTGCTGTATGTGATTTAAATGATTTGCTCAACTTTTGTCAATTCACAGACCTCCCCACTGTTTGGTTGTGTGGATTGTTTAACGGGAATACAACTCGGGTCTCGGTGTGCAGTGCTCAAATCGCTGTACTACTATTCCACCTTGGTGACTTAAAGGAGCCATAGTACCTTTGTAAAATATATATATCACTATGGTGCTATTGTGAATGAAAGATATGTCATTTGAGAAGCGATGTAGCTAACAGTGCAACAGCACATTGTGTTGGAGAACAGGCATTGACAACGATTATACTTAAGTAACTTTATCAGACGTTTGTATCCACATTCGTGACACATCTTGTAACGCGTCAATAAAAAAAAGCACGTGTGACTTTCATTGTCTCGTGTATGAACTTATCTGAATTATTTGCAAATAAAAACTAAATTCACTTGATAGCTTTTCGTTTTCACGACAATACATTGTCAGCTACACCCTCCACCATCCGGCCGAACAAATTAAATCAAATATTGGTTCTTTCGGTAAAGTCACGTAGAAGGGTGCTAACGTTAAGAAGAAAAACCCGCCACTTTAAAAAAAAATTATTGCTGTGGTTTTCACACCTGACGATGATTGCTTGTGTTGCAATCGAAACGTCGTGAGAATTTGATTGTTTTATTTTTATTCTTTCCCTTCTACGTGACTTTACCGAAAGAACCAAGAATATGAATCCCTGCAGCCACGAAAGCTTTAAATCGAAAAATCAAATCAAGTTGTCACGCCAATCGATTTGACTTTTTCAGTAATCCGGAGCAAGCCAAGTGTTGCCAAGACCGTAGGCAGTCGGTTGCGCGGCAGGTTAGAGACGTCTACGCGTAAACCAGTCGGTTGTAATGCAACTGAATGCTCAGGTGAGCATGTGTATGTGTGTGCGCGGAAGTGTAGCGGTTAGCGCGCTGCGCTATGAACCTGGCGACCCGGGTTCGATTCCCGCTCACGGCTAACACCAGTGACGATTATCTGAACCGGTCCTGGGCCTCCCCTAGGTCGACTCAGCCTTAAATGAGTACCTGGTGCAGTGTGTAAACATCGCCACTGGGGAAACAAAGGCGGTCGGGCGTGGTTCTGGCCACCCAACCCCCTCGTGTGCCGTTCTGGCCTTCATAGGTGCTCGCTAACAGCACTTGCCCCTACAGTCTGTTAAGGCTACACGGGGGATCTTTGTTTATCTTTGTGTGTGTGTGCGCGCGGGAGTGAAGGAGAACGCACGCGGGGATGGTGACGGATGAGAGCTCCCGTGCGTACTCGAGCTGATACTGGAGGCTCTCCACCTCCAGCTGCATCCGCGGCTCGTCCATCTCGTCATCGTCTTCGTCTTCCATGGTGGCTCCACGTGGAGCTCACGGACCCTCTGTGCTCGTCGCGCTTTCAGCCGGGCAAGAGAATTGCACGAGGAGGAGTTTGCGGCAATGGGAGAGACGCGAGAGACGTTTGGTTTTCGCAGCCAACGTTAACGATTCGTATTTTGAATTTTGGGACGGGCCACGTAACGTTCTGGTTCAAATGTGAGTTGTTGTGAAGACCAGTGTTGGATTAAGCTAGCATTTGTTATAAAGGGGCCCGGAAAAAAAAACATGAAAACACGTAGATTTTTTTCTTGCATAGTAAAGTAATTGTATTAGTGTATTTGCTATCCAGCCAGATAAGACGACAAATCGCTAACCTTAAACACCCAGTCGTTCGTAAAAGTTGAAGGCGGTATAGTACTATAGTAATAGAGCAAGTGCAGAATCACTGCACCGGAATTGATAGCATGAAAGCATTTAGCGCGGGGCCTTTGAAAGTGCGGGGCCCATAGCTACTACACGTGTAGTAGCTACTTTTGCCACTAGGATAATCCGGCACCTGGTGAAGCCCCTCCTCCACCACACGACACAGCCAAAGCAACTATTTGTCACGCGTACAAGCGTTTCACGGGAGAAAGGCTTGTTTCGGTATTATTCTTCAACTTACAGGTGAGCTGAAACAATAATGGGCGTGTGTTAACTGCTTGTCTCCTGGAAGACCACGTATTCGCCACATTATAAGACGCATCCCCAAGTTTTCGAATTAAAACAGCGGGTGATGGCTTGTGTCCTATGCGGTATTTCACGATCCCGTGCGCTAACCACTGCGCCACACCGCTTGACCCCAACAACAGCAGTTCCACATCGTCTCCAAATAGATCCGAACTAAATGTAAAAATAAGTATAACCCGTAAAAACTAAGTTTTTCACTATAAATCCTTTATATGCGTGGCGGCTAGAGTCCTCTCGTCCTCTGGCTTGAGATTGCTGCCACCTATGGGTCAGATGATTGTCTGCCAGTATTAAGCAATTGGTAATTAAATATTTAATTTCTTTCCCTAAACAGTGTAAAATTTAGGAAAAAATTTTCACGAACATTAATTGTCTCGCACAACCAGTCTGTGTGCAAAATGTCAGCTCGATTGGATCACGGGAAGTGGGTTAAAAAACGACCGAAAGATTTGCACGGTCGTAAGCAAGCAAGCAAGCACGCAAGCAAGCACGCAAGCAAGCAAGCGAACTTAATATAAAGGATTTAATAACAACTCAACACGTTCGTCAATAACACTGTGGCCTTAAAAGAAGAAACGTACATAATAGGCGACGTTTCGGGCAATGTTACCTTTTTCATAGCACGTGGACGCTGTGCTAAATAAACGTGCCGTTCACAAGGGTATCGTTCACAAGTTGGCTTCCACGTGTCTCGCTCCGATCACGCGCTGTGCATTACGTTCTGTCGAGAAGCGGGCATCCAGCCACGTGGAATCGCCACTTCCTTTGGATTTATTTGTTAACACGCGATAGACTCGGATGATGATGTCAAATTTCGCGATGTGAGATGCGCTTTGCTTTGTAATTGTGCGTTGCGGTCGTAATGTTTATGGGTTTAGTGCCTCCAGTAGGCATGGGGGACTTAAAAGCTAAGGCATTTTTTTTTAAACTTGAACTTCACCCGACTGCATTCCAAGTCTGCCATGAGTTATTTCCCTAACCATTGCGACTTTACAATATGTTACTGCCTTGTGACGCACAGAGCTGTCAGTGTGACACAAAGACGCGCTCAGGTGCACAAATCAAAGACAAAGACACAAAGACAAAAGATCCCACGTGTAGCCTCAACAGACTGTTGGGGCAAGTGCTGTTAACGAGCACCGATGAAGGCCGGGACGTCACACGAAGGGTGATGTGGCCGGCACCACGCCCGGCCGCCTTTGTCTCCCTGGTGTAGATTTTTACGCATTGCATCGGGTACTCATTGGGGGCTAAGTCGACCTAGGTGAATCCCAGGACTAATCGCAGGACTCGTTCAGATACCCGTCACTGGTGTTGGCTGCGAGTGGGAATCAAACTCGGGTCGGTTGGGCTTGTACTGGGTTCAACTGAGTCACAGACGTACTCTTTGGAGCCAACACATTTATTGAAACCAACACAAACGGGTAACTTGCTCCTTCACCAGATAAGAACCTATGGTGGTGGACCACCAGGCTAACTACACTAATTACACTGGGAGTAGGGGGCCGTCCATAAATGACGTCACTCGATTTTGAACGATTTTTGATCCCCCACCCCACCCCATCGTCACACGGCGTCACAAAAAGTCAGACCCCCCTCAAATATGACGTCACAAAGCTCTGCCCCCCCCCCTCCAAAAAACATGCTTCAAATCGCTTTAAACTACGTATTGTCATTGTAGTGCGTATTTAAATTGCCGCTGCACTCTGATGTTGTAGGAGAAAACATTTATCAAAAAGTCTATTTAATTAAACTAGAACGTGTTATCTATATTTATTTAAAGTTGCGCATTTTGATGTACACGTCACATTTCTCACCCCCCCCCCTCGTCACACATCGTCACAAATGTCTGACCTCCCCCCCCCCCTAGGTGCGTGACGTCATTTATGGACGACCCAGCTTGGGTCCAGGTGTTGGTGACTCTTCTCGGACGTAGAACGTAGATTCTTCAGGATATTATTTGGGTCTTTCGGTAAAGCCACGTAGATTGTGATAACCACATCAGCAGGTCCCTCTGGGGGACCCGGCTTGTATCCTCCGTGGTGTGGCTGGCTCCGCCCTTAGCCACGCCCACCTTCGAGAACCCTCGAGCAGGATCTCGGCCCTGACACGTGACCACCCCAAGCCCCCACCTGAGAGTACCATGACCCTGAGTAACCCCATTCTCGTGGCCGGCACTCTCAAACCCTATCCTGTAGGGGTCGGCACTGCACAGTGAAATCCGCGATGTCACTCCAGGTTCGTAGCGTGGCGCTCTAACCACTACCCCGCCGTGACACAGAAGACCGTTATCTTTAAGTATATATAACATGATGATGATTGCTTGTGTTGCAGTCGAAACGTCGTGAGAATTTTATTGTTTTATTATTTTATTATTTTAGTGTTTCCCTTCTACGTGACTTTACCGAAAGAACCAAGAATATGAATCCCTGCAGTCACGAAAGCTTTAAATCAAAATGTATATATAACCTCTTGTTGTAACAGCTCTCTCGCTGGTTCAGCAGTTCCACTGCTGGATTATTTTTTTCCGCCTGAGGACGACCGCTTGTGTTGCGATCGAAACGTCTTGAAATATTATTTTTTATTTTGTTTTATTTTTCTACCCACGTGACTTTACCGAAAGAACCAAAGAGTATATATTCAAGCAATTAGAGTATCCGGACTGCGAATACGATGACTTCTTATAATAATAATAACCACCATGCCATCAATAACTCTGGACTATGTTTAAAGAGGCACTCATTTCACGGGGTCATAACTATACATTGCAAACTGGAATCATATTTTTCAAATGCGTATCTTGTCCAGTAAATTAAACATATTCGTTTTCATGAAACGAGCAACGACAATCACGATTTAACGATACCGTTTTGTCGAACTAACGAAACGATTATCGTGAACCATATATCGTGAACGATATTAATGTAGGCGCTTGTATATCGCAGAAGTGTGTGTGTGCGCGCGCGTAACTCCACGTGTTCATCGAGACTTACCTGCACGACGCGGTCTCGTCCACGTGTCTGAGTGGCGAGACGCGAGTTTGATGGATGCGTGTGATCAGGTAGCACACAGAAGACAGAGAGGTCCCCGCGTAAAGCCTACGCGCACAGGTGTGGACAAGGGCTTGTCAGTGAGCACCTATTAAGAAGGGTGGCGCAGCGCACGAGTGGAAGAAAGAAAAAACCCAGCACGTAGCGCACACTCACAACACAACAAACTCACTTGTAGCCCAGGTGTGCTGCTATGCGACGTGAATTCTCCACTGCTGGCTTTTATCACGATTCGTGGTCCGGGGCGGAGTCAGGCGGATGGATAGATGATCGCTCGTTGGTTGCCGAGAGGTGGCGTTTTTGATGTGGATTTCTTTTTTTTTGGGGGGGGGGGGGGGGTGGATTATGACAACAATATTCGTAATGCACGGATTATGGGCCTGCGGAATACAAGACGAAACCCAAATCTGATAACGCACCGAGAGCTTTCACAGCGAAATAAAGCCGAGATTTGTGCGACAGATGCGGTTGTGTTGAGCCGACCGAACATCTGCCTGTGTGTGTGCGCGCGCGTGTGTGGGAAGCGATGTGGTTAGGTAGCAGCGGTGGTTTCATTTCTTCTCGGTCACAGTTCTACATTTGAAGTTTTCGTGACTGCAGAGATCCGTACTCTTTGGTTCTTTCGGCAAAGTCACGTAGGTACAAAATAAATTAAATCACGACGTTTCGGGCGCAACACAAGCGTGATGACAGACGCTTGTGTTGCGCCCGAAAACGTCGTGATTTAATTTATTTTATTTTATACCTACGTGACTTTACCGAAAGAACCAAAGAGCACAGTTATACCCTTCCCTTATCTATGCTTGCGAAACGTGGAGCCTTCTGTTTTGGATGAATAGAGGGGGCTTGACGGGCACGGCACGGGCTAGAAAAGAGATGGGCTGATGTGGTACAGGAGGATGCGAAGCTGCGTAGACTTGCCGACGTACTGATACCAGTGGTGCCATGTCAAGATCGGCCTCTATGGAGGAGGTCCGTGAAGGACGTTATTGGACAGTCGGAGGCAGTCGCCCTCCAAACAACACGGCGGAGGCCGGAGGAGCGACGCTCACAACAATGTGCGGAGCTCCAGGCGGATAAAACGCAGCAAGGGCGTGGGGAGCACAGCTGGCGCATCTGCCAGTGATCGAATTCAGTCGACCCGTGGCACCTGCAGGGTCTGTCCTGTGACCTCCTGCCAGCGAGCCTTCGACACTTCACGTGGCCTCGAGGTGCACCTAACCTGGCACAAGCGACGTGGTTGACGTCACCTCCACGAAGTGGCACATGACGGCTGTTGTTGTGGGTCGCTGTTGCGGGTATCGGTGCCACAGTCGGTCAGCGCTACGCCGCGCTACGAACACCGGTGGCGATTATCTGAACCGGTTATGGGCCTCCTCTAGGTCGACTGAGCCTAAAATTAGCACCTGGCGCGGTGTGTAAACATCGCCACTGGGGAGACAAAGGCGGCCGGGCGTGCTGATAGCCATACTACCCCCTCGTGGGGCCGTATTTATCTTATAGTGGAACACAGTGTCGCTGTCTTTCTGTTTGTCATTCTTTGGAGGAGCGTGGTCAGTCTGGTGGGGTGTTGGCTGGTGTGTTGGCCGGTTCTTTGTGTTGCGTTGCATTGTGTTTCTAAGTTTACTATGGGTTTTTTTCTCATTCATTCTTACCTGATGACGGTTGCTTTTGTTACAATAGAAACGTCGTATTCTATTATTTATTTATTTAATTTTTTGCGTGCCTTTACCGAAAGAACCAAAGAGTAATTCCTGCAGTGACGAAAGCTTCGAATCTATTGTGTGGCTGTTTGCGATGCTTGCGGGGTTAGAGTGTTTGTAGATTTTGTGGTGAGTGGTGTGAAGCCGTTTTGAAGCCCCGCGCCATGGAAATTCGCTGGAGTTGGGTTATAAAAAAAATAATCTTCGTGACCATGGCAGATGCGGGTACCTAACACACACAATGGAAAATTAAAATTGTCCAGTGTGGGACTGCGGTCATCCAGAGCACATACCTGTCAACGCCTTATCAGTGCCCTGCCTGATTACAGACCAATTCAGACCTTTTTGGTCATCCCGTGTCCCTTATAAATCTCAACGTTCATTCTCAAAAGTCCCATCACAAGGGAGAAACACAAAGAAATAGACAGATCAATGTTTCTTGCCCGTATTGAAACGGCTGCACGCCGTATGGAAAAACATGCTTCAAATCGATAAAAACTATTGTCATTGTAGTGCGTATTTAATGTGCCGCTGCACTTTGATGTTGTAGGAGAAAACATTTATTAAAAAATATATTCAATTAAGTAGAACGTGTTCTCTATATGTATTTAAAGTTGTGCATTTTTATGTGACGTCGCATTTCTCAACCCCCCCCCCTCGTCACACATCGTCACAAATGTCTGACCCCCCCCCCCCCTAGGTGCGTGACGTCATTTATGGACGGTCCCTAAGAGCGCAGTGAGCTTAACCAGGTAAGAATGCAAAAAAAACATTGTTTAGTTTTGTTAATATTCATTTTTAAGTGATTTATTTATCTTTCCTATACTTTTGCACTCCTATTGTGCTTTTGTATTGTTTGTTGTTGTAACGTTCTGACCTGCCACCTACTGGAGATTTGTGTTTAAAAAAGAGAAGCGCTTTATATTCTAGAGTTGAAGCTTTCGTGACTGCAAGGATTCATACTCTTAGGTTTTTTTCGGTAAAGCCACGTAGGTAAAAATAAATAATTAAAAAAATAATAGAAATAATAATATACTTTTATTTATTTATTATAATAAATAGAATAAATAATATTATTATTGTAATAATTGTATTTCTATTATTATTTCTATTATTTTTTTATTTCATGATTTATTTTTACCTACGTGACTACCGAAACAACCTAAGAGCTTTATCGCTCATCGGATTCCTCCAGATATAAATAAATATTATTACGAGCCGTTGCGTGATGACGTCACGAACCCACGCGCCGACGAGACGGCGTTGCGCGGTGACGTCACGAGACCACGCGCAGCGACGTCGTGACGTCACGCCACAAAGCCCAGAGACGTCGTTTGGCTTAAAATGGAGGGAGCGGAGGAGAGCGGTTTCGGCGCGGGCAGAGCGGGTGGCGTCTTCGACATCGTGGCCTTCTTGAAGAAGCCGCTCACCATCCTCAGGCTGCTGAGCTGGGTGAGCGCGGTAGATGCATGAAGAGAGGAGAGGGGATGGCGTTGACGCGGCGGCGTAGCGGTGCGAGGGGAAAGACCGAGTGCTTAGGCCGGCGCCTCGGTCTCGCCTGAGTGACTGCCCGGAAGGTGGCTCTGTGGGTCGGCTCACGGTGCGCGCACGAGGGTGGTGGGGGTCACCCGTCCTGCCTGTACGGATTTTTATTTTCTAACACTGCAAAATCGCCACCTCGGGTGTGAATGGTTTCATCGTGATATTTTCCAGCGTAGCTTTGATTCGGGTCACGAACGTAGACTTTCAACCACTGCTTCAGAAAGTCTTTAAAGGATTGAAGGAAGCGATGGCGAGGCTCTGTGTAGGCATCTTAAGCCGGAAAACATTTCCCTCAATCCCGGAGCGCTGTAGATGTCTCGTCAATTGTAGACCGTCCAATTTTTTTTACAGCGTTTTAAAGCAAACCTATCGTCACATTTAGTTGTATATTGTCATTTTACAGTAAAAAAAAATTGTCAAAAAATATATACAATCCCTGAAGATGTTATCACGTTTATACATAACGTTACAAGTACTGTGTATTGTATTGCCCTGTGATGTTTATTACATTTGGCGGCTGTTAACGATACTTTCGTTACACGGCCCACGTTTGTCAGCGTGGTTTTCCACGTTGCCTCCATGGGCCACTGTCACACGGCTAAGTCGAGCGCGTTTACGCTCGTCAACAACAACAACAAACCCCGTGGCGTTTTCGAAGGGCCCGTGTGTAATTACAGCAAAGATGATGTTGCGAGGCCATGGCTTTAAATAGTGGCGATGTCCGGGGCAGGGTGGTGAGCATTTTTGTTTGTTATGATGGCGGTGATCATGGTGGATTATGATGATGCACTTGTTGTGGGTATATCATGGGACCTCCTTTGTCAGTACCAAAATATGAGAATAAGTATTCCCCTTTTTCTCTGGCCACAAAACAGGAATTGAGATGTTAAAACACCAAACTGAAACCTTTTACAAGGAATCACGTCTGCATTAACCACATGGCTTGTGGTCAGAATTGAAACAAAAAACACTGATAATATATTGCCATTGTCCTTGAAACGGATTGGTCCACACCAGAGGCAGCTTTCCTTTGAGCCTCGTCTTGGGGTGGAAATCTGCACCCAAACAAGGACGCAGTCGTTGTGGGTTAAAGCGGCGGTCCCACGGCCTTAATTGATCATTAATCTCGCGGGACCGCCGTGATTTTGGCAGAGAACGTGTTATTGAGTGACTCAGGCAGCCAGCTATGGCTACGGGGTTTGGTCGTACATGTTATGTATATCGTTTGTTGTTGTATTTGAATCACAGTTCCTATGATCACTGTTCCATTGTCTTTGTGGCTTTATTTTGGTGATTTTGAGCACGGTTCGGTCTGGCCATGCTTGTTTGTTGTAGTACAGAGTTGGCCTGATAACTTTAATCTACATTGTCTTATGGTTGTTATTGTTTGACTTACATCCCACTGGAATTTTTGCACACAGCGTTGAAATGCGGTGTTTTTTTCTTGAAGACTTTGCTGTTTTTTCCAGGATTTTTTTTCTGTTGCGTGTAGTCACTTTAAGATGTTTATTGTTCATGTTTTTGTTTTGTTGCACCCGAGTCAAGAGCCGCATGGCTCACAGGGTTCTACCTAGTAAATAAAAGAAACTAAAACGTGGCAGCGGCGCGTTCTTGATGCGGGCAGCCAGGCCGGGCGGGCCTGCCTTGGCCTGTTCGCGTCTGTCCATCCCAGTTTTTCGTTATCCGTGGCTCGCACTATGTTACGTTTTTTACACTCTCTCGGTGTTTAAGACGAGACTCAAAAGAAAGCTGTCTCTGGTGTGGACCAATCGGTTTCAAGGACAATGCATATATTATCAGAGTGGTTTTTTTGCATTCTGACCACAATTATTGTGGTTAATGCAGGCATGATTCCTTGTAAAAGGTTTCAGTTTGGTGTTTTAACATCTTAAAACCTGTTTTGTTGCCAGAATAAAGGGGAAACCCCTATTATCCATGTTTTTTTTTGCATTCTGACCACAAGTATTGTGGTTAATTTCAGACACGATTCCTCGTAAAAGGTTTCAGTTTGGTGTTTTAACATCTCAACACCTGTTTTGTTGCCAGAAAAAGGGGAAAACGTATTCTCACTTGTGGGCATGCTTGTGTTGTTGATTGACTTGGTGTTTTGGCGACGAGCCTGCGTTTCTCGATCTGTAGATATCACGGCATTAAAGCGGGGCGGATGATTTTCTTTTTAATGTCGGCAGATGTTGCGGATGATGGACTTGTTGACACGTTTGTGTTGATGAGTCACTGTTGCTGTTTGTGACTATCGTGTCGCGTGAGGCTGGCGATAATGGATGATGCACAACTTCGTGGACGTTGGATGATTAACAAACGACGTTGAAGGTCGTGGAGTGATCATTCATGGACGAGCGTGCCGTGGGTTGTGCTGACGACAATGGTTGATGGTTATGAGGAACGTGTCGGTGTAGTTATCGATCATCGTCGGCCATTATCGATCCACTGCTGGATGAAGGCCCCACCCCAAGATACCGTACCATCCGATTTCATCGCTCCATCTTGGCGGCGTAACATAACCCGGGCGTGTTCCCTTATTTTCTGACACACCACCACCATCATCATTAAAAGGCCTGGCCTTTTATGTTTTCTCTTCTGGGGGGGGGGGGGGGGGGAATCTGCACCCAAACAAGGACGTGGTCGCTGTGGGTTAAAGCGGCAGTCCCACGGCCTTGATTGATACTTCATCTCGCGGATTCACCGTGATTTACGCAGAGTACGACGTGGCAACGCCGCGTTCTTGATGCGGGCAGCCAGGCCGGGCAGGCCTGCCTTGGCCTCTTCGTGTCTGTCCGTCCGTGGTTTTCGTTATCTGTGGCAGGCACTATGTTGGGTTTTTTTTCCCCTCTCTCTTTCTCCCGATGTGATTATATCGAATGTCGGTGTGCGTGGAATCCTCACGGAAGTGCAGTGCATCTAAAAGGAGTGAACGAATAACTGTGCGCGTAACAAGTTGAAATTATTATTATTTCGAATTTCACTCCCAATAAAATGGTAGAGTTTTTTGCGAACGTCCAATGCCCACCACCACGCCTGCGACAGAGACGCCTCTATCGCCTCCAGAAAGAGCCACGTCGACTCGAGCTGCGCACTAATTGTGTTTGCTTTCGTTAATAAACAACCCGGAGCGCCGCCGCTCGACGTTGCTTGCGAACGGTTCACGTCATTCTTTGTTTTTTTCGGTAAAGTCACATTAAATAATAGCATATGCTATTATTTAATTTATTCTTTTATCTTTATACGTGACTTTACCGAAAAAACCAAAGAATAATTCCTGCAGTCACGAAAGCTCCAAAAATTAAGGTTCACGTCATCATTATGATCGTGGCACCTCCATCGTTGTAATTGCACACATCCTATCCCCCTGAATGTCAAATTAGTCTCCAGGACCGGTTTTGTTTGCTTCAGACATGCTGTACAACACAGCATGGTCGACGTGGTAGCACACTGGGTGCCATGTGACCATTGTCAAAGTCTGCTAGCACGCCTGGGTCTGAAGTTTGATTTGAAAACTAATGTCGTGTTTGTCATAATTATTTTATTAATTTAGCGGCCCCCGCATCCTTTGGACGTATCCGTTCCTCCCTCGTACTATAATTACTCCTACTATATCGGACATTTGTCTGATTTAGTATGAAGTATGAATCATAGTTATTTTTGAAAAAGGGAAATTGCGTGAAAATAATTCCGCTTGCAAAGCGACCAAGATGTGTGTTCCTGTTTTTTGTGTGTTTTCTATATTTCATCATCGGTTATATCCATCGCTCTAAGACCCAGGACATTGATCAACTTGTACTAATGCACGGCTTCAGTAGCCCTTTAACCCTGCTATGAGCCCTGCTATCGCTTTCCGAGTCTACAAATAGAACAAATCGACTCTCTACTTCCACTGAGAAATCAACTTCTGCCTCTTCGATTTAACAACATCGACAACTTAAATTTGTAATGTTTCCATAACCTAACGACACGTCTCAAGAGTGCAACATTTAATATGGGAAAAAAACATGAGCGAATGCGATGGGGAATGAGCAGGGGGAAAGGTTTAAAAGTTTGACTGTGTTGAGTCGCCTATACGAAGAGAATAACTACATGATGTCTGTAGAGTCAGGTGGTGTGTCCACGACTAATTTAAAATGTAGTTGCAGGGTGGGGGAAATCAAGGATGGTTTCTGTTTGACAATTCTAGAAAGTGGCAGCCATATGGCTGCTAGCAAGTCATGTGCTTTGGGTTCACAAGTAAACAGACGAGGAAAAGGAATTTCACCGTGATGAAACTTGTCTCGGGGGTGGAGGGTGGGGGCTTACTGTTTATCAGACACAACTCTCAGCATCACTCTCTAGTGACGGGGGGGGGGGGGGGTGTCCTCTCTTAGAACAAGAATGTTCTGCAGGAGAGAAATATATAAATCTATCGAGTGACGGCGAGGTGTGTGCTGCTACTACCACCCGGGCATTGCGCCACAAGCAGTGGGGGTGGCTCATGTGAGTGTCTTGTGATGTGAGAGTTCCTGGCACCCTCCCTCCCCCCCCACTTCTCTGCGGGTGTCCCGCGTGACCTGTTCTCATGTGACCTGTTCTCATGTGACCGTACCAGCTCGGCCTCCCGTAAGGCTGATGATGCCACAGGCTTTCCTGACTCATTCCCTGTAATGGAGGGCCACTTTGTACAAAGTGCCCATGAGCAGACGTTTTCGTCAATGTGTTGCTGCTGATGAGGGCTTGCTATTGTTTTTGTTGTTGTGACTTGCTAACCCCCCCCCCCCCCCCCCAGTACTTATCTCTGAAAAAATTACTTCATAGCTCATCCGATTCCTCCAGTCTAAATCAAGATTCTGATTCACGCCGCGAGTGTTGTGGGGGTTATTGAACCACGCTTCTCCTCGTTGGTCAGTGTAGGTTGGTGAAGTCGTGTAGCAGCAGTGTTTTGCAAACGTGTGCCGTGTTACATTTGGAATTATAGGAGAAGACAACCCTCGTGTCCCACCTCCCCTCTCTTGGTCTGTGCAACACGGCACACAGACGTCAGCCCCCACCCCCGGCCCTCTCAACTCCCTCGGTCGCGCATTCGCAGTTGGAAAAACACACAGATAGGGAAGGAGACACGGAGACACAGAGACATACAGTGACATGCAGAGACACGGACAAGAATACACTCGCACACAGACATGGAGAGAGAGAGACGCAGGGACATGGAGACAGAGCCACTCGCGCAGACACGAACACACTCGCGCAGTTGGGCAAATTCGTGTCACGCTTGCAAAGCGACCAGGGGATTGTAAATTCTGTCGCGACTACAACACATTCCGACTGACCCACCCGGGCTCACAGTGATGTTGTGGTTCGCTATGCCACCAAGATTGAGCTAGCTTGAATGTGTGCTTTGGATTGAAAAAGGTTAAGAAGCTCTGCTGTGTACAGCACTTGATTTCGCTGCACTGCCTTCTGATGCCCACCATGCAATCCCACAATAACACAGGCTGCCCCGCTCACAATGTGGGCTTTTGACCACGCCTTAACCATGCTGGTTGCTGTGGGTTGGTGAAGGTGGAGAGCGTCGATGTGGGAGCATAGAAGTACGATACAGCGATGGACATTGCTGCGCTCTCCTTAGCTGCCCACCGCGTAGCACGGCAGTCTGCGACAACACGTCCGGTTGTTGTAGGCTGCATGTGGGGGTTATGCATCCAAGTACCAGCTAAGCGTATCCCTGCTTCGCTTCTAAGATATGACGAGATGCACTCAGGGTGATTTGGTAATCGGTGGGAGGGGGACCCTTTTACAACTGACACTCAACACCCACATCTTCTCCTTCACCTTCAAGTCAACCTTTTAATTTTGACGACAAACCCTCGTTAAATGTCATGTGCTTGTTCTGGGTGTGGTTTTGTACACATACACCTACTCGGATATCTAATTCCATCAATCATTGTACATTTCACACATTTACCTTTGGCGTAACTGCATACTTGGTTTAAACAAATGCTGTGGGAGAGGCTTTGTTGACATTTGTAAACAGTAGTAAATAATGTAACTATTTATGTCTAAAAAAACTTACATGATTCGCAAAACTTTTTTCTGGATCGTGCCACATTGTGGTATTTAGGCACAATTCTATTTTATGAGTATTTTGCTTGTGGGAGGTAACTCGGAGAACCCAGACGATGTCCACGTATACGAGATGATAAAATTCTACCATTGTAGGTTAACCCCACTCGCTGTACTGCCACCTCAATGATCTCCTTGCAGACCCCGGTGAGATTAGCACTCAAAAATGTTTTGCGCGTCCTCCACAATTTAGAACCTCCGAAGTGGCATGCGCCGCACCCGGCATGTAGTCTGTTTAATTAGTGAAGCGCGTGTGTGTGTGTGAGAGCGGTCATGGGCATCACTTGGGTCGAATTGGTCTCAAATGAGTACCTGATCCGATGTGTAAACATTGCCACTCGGGAGACAAAGGCTGCCGGGCATGACGCTGGCCTGTCCAGCCCTCTCGTGTGCCTGGGTTAACCTTCACATGTGCTTGGTAACAACACTTGCCCCTAATGTCTGTTAAGGCTATATGGCGACCTTTGTTTTGCACGAGCGTGCACACGAAAAGTTTTTATTTCTTTAGTCAACAATGACTTGGGAGGATAAAAATCGTCAGGCATGGTGATGCCTACGATTACCCACTCAAGAACAAAGCATGACTAAGGCGAGATGACATTAACTAACCTGAATGAAGACTTGTAGACAATCTCGAAACATTAGATAATTCAGCACACTGAAGACAAAAAAACGAGAATTGGGTAGAAATGTTTATGTAATATTTCCATAATTGGCTGACCTAATAATAATGGGGGAAGGGGGGGGGGGTTACTCACCTCTCACACCAACATTTGATGACTAAGAGTTTTACTAAATGTTTGACTGCTTTACCAACGATACTAGGAGAATAACAACATGAGAGCCACAGGTTAAGACTTGACGAAAATTTCACGGTATGTACGTATGTTGAACCTCTTTCGTGTACCGCACGTAGCCAACGTCCTAATCAGAAGTGCGGACGGTCGCAGGTTGTCGAATAGACTAAGTGAAATAACAAATGCTGATTACATTAACACTGGTTGGTGTGTGTGTGTGTGCGTGCGCGTGGCCGCCCGCTTGTTGCAGATCTTCGCAGTGGTTGTGCTCGCCTGCATCACTAATGAGGGCTACGCCAACTTCGATGCAAAAGGGCCCCCGACCCAGTGCATCTTCAACATGAACGGCGACGCGTGCCGCTACGGCGTCGCCATAGGCGTCATCGCCTTCCTGGCGGCCACACTGCTACTTGTGTTGGACCTGTACGTGCCAAGCATGGCGGGCCCGCTGGACCGCAAAAACATTCTGCGCGTCGAGGTCGTCTTTTCCGGTCAGCGTTCCCACGCCCTACCGACGGCACCTGTGCACTCATCGCCCGCCGCTTTAGCACGGCCCATTCTCAAAATGCTTCGCATTTAGATGCTGCGTTAGTCGACTTTGCGTCCTACAGGGTGATAGATTTATGGCCACGAACCGCCAACACCGTCTCTCTGCGCAGCACATTCTTGCAAAGATGTCGTCGCACTTGGACGCCGTAAATCTACGTCATGTTTTTGTGCGCTTGATTTGTCACGTAATATATGGGGGGGGTCATGGTTCGCCACTTAATTTCTTCTCGTGCGGTGCACGTGGAATCTATGAATCTGAAACAACGACGCGCGCATGATTCGGTGCGCACTTGCCGTGGCACCTGTCTCGTCTTAGGAAGGGGGGGGGGCCTGCGGGTGGCAACTGTGCGAGTATAAACTGAGGCGCGGAAACAGTGGGGGTTGCTTGCCAGAGGTGTTAACGGCTCGGCCATGTGCTGTTGTTGTCGTGTGGTGCAGTGCTGTGGACGTTCATGTGGTTCGTGGGCTTCTGCTTCTTGACCAATCAGTGGTCGAAAACATCGCTTCAAAAGAACGGCGACGCGGCGCGTGCATCCATCAGCTTCGCGTTCTTCTCCATCTTCATTTGGGTGAGCAGACGCGTGACATCTGCACAGAAGTCATGACCGTGACCCAGATGAAAGTGCTTTTTTACTCCCGAAAATTCAAGCCCGCCACGGTGACCTCCCCCACCCCCCCCCCCACCACTGCGTGACACACGAGAGCGATCTAGGGAGTGTGCCGCTGCTTTGGTTTTCGAGGCTGTGCTGGGTATCGCTTCCGATGTGGTTTTGGGTCGTGGCTCACCGTGTGGTGTTGTTCTGCACAATGTGTCCACACACGTTATACCCCACCACAAGCAGTCTCCCGTGCCGCTATCTGCGGTTTTCCCGTTATACTCCTGAGTGGACAAAGGCGGCGGGATTTAAGAAACTTCCCAGATGTTGCAGCTGTCATGCTGGGAGATGGAACCGGCGACCTCCACATTGCAAAAGCTTTCCAGTAAAAAGGCAAAAAATTATGGGAAACTCAAAGTGATTTTAATGTCGTGAAATTTTACGTCATTGTGAAAAACCATCGTGTGTGTTTTTCAATTGCCGTGTAACGTGTGCAGGGTTCCCTGACGTACAACGCCTACAAACGCTACCAGGTGTTGTCCGACCCGTTTTCCCAATCCTACGCGGACCCCAGCGGCACGCCATACGCGCCCTACACGGCCGGCAGCGGCGTCGACTCGCGCGACTCCTACCAGCAGGGCCCCTTCACCGAGGCCGGCACTGCACGTGGCTACCAGGACCCGTCGTACTGACGGGGCCCCCCAGCTGGCCGGGCCCCACTCCCCTTACCCATGCCACCCTCCCTAACCCTCTAACCCCGTTTCCACTGGTACATCGGAGCCAGGGCCCTCAACTGCAAAAGCCTGGCCTCACAAGACGTGCGAATCTGCCCGAGTACCAGCCAAGCAAGGCGGCCCCTGGGTTGGAGGTCATAAGTTTTGTCACACGTTGTGTTGTTCAGTACGTTGTGTGTGAGCATTCGTGCGTTGCGTGTGACGTCGGCAGCACGGATCAGATTCTGAAGTGGAAAAAACAATCTGGCACCTCCTCTGAGTCTTGTCCGGCTGCCTCGGCATGGCCCCGGCATGTCTCGGTTGTACAGTGGAAAAGGGGTACCTGATCCCTGGGGTGTCGCGCCTACCTGTCAATCCCCACCACCCCCTTTCTTCGGCTCACAATTTTAACATGGTACAAGGGGTCATCCCTGTTGTTGTCATCGTCAGGTGTGTCAGACCCTCACCGGGAGCACGCCTTGCGCAGAATACAGCAGCGTGGGGGTGGCGGTGCCGTGAATGGAGGACTGACGCAGTCCAAGATATATGGGGATCCTCAGACACTCCCATGCCATGAAGCTGTGGAAGGTGGTGATGGTGCTGGTTATATGCCATCCGGGGGATGTTTTCTCAAAAAACAGTGCCCCCTCTTGAACTTCTTATATCACCTAATACACCTCAGTCGTTGTTTTCACGAGAGCTGGACTATCCCATTCAAGTGTTTGATAAAACTCCGCCGATTATCAGTTTGATTACTCGAATAATTGGATAACGCAAAATTTTAGAAGCCTGCTGCAATTTTTAGTCGATTGGTGGACTCGCTCGGCCCATTGTCCCCAGCTGTAGTTTTACAACCTTTGCCTCGTGTCCAGCAACCCCATCTGAGATTTATACAATGTGGTGATACAGAAAACACTGTGTATAGTTTTCGTGATTTTTTGCAGTAAACGTGCGATTATTGGTTTTCATTGTAACATGAATCGAAACTGCAGGATTCAAAACAAATCGAAACACTTTATTTTAAAAAGCCAACGACAACTCTTAATAAAACTTGCCCTGGCTTACATCATTATTGCAAACGTGGGCTCTGGTGCCAATGCGCGCATGGAATTTACAGCACAGCAGATTATATGGATTGGTGGTTGTTTAGATACTCTTTATACCACTAAGCAATGTTAAGTCTCTTTGCCAAATGTACTACAGGGTGGATGAGTTTTGTGTTTTTTTTTTCTACTGTACAAAAGTAATACTTTTGCCAGCATGGAAGAGTAGGCCAAATACGCACGAGAGGGGCTGTAGAGCACTCTCAAGTGGGGGAAGCCCTTCTGCCACCAGTGGCGTGAGCGAGCAATTACAAAAGAAAGTAAAACCAAATACTGTTTACTATATCACTTATGACGTATACCACCCAAAGATGGGGATGAAAAATGTTCCAAGCTGGCACAAGGCAGTATTTTGATGTATAAAAAGAGTCCATAAATATATACACAATTATACATTCTATTTGCCTGTAATTTAGTTTTTTTTACAAGTTACATTAAAATTGAGCGGAAGCCATCTGGGCTCCGAGTGAAGCGTTTCACAGTTCGGAAAAATCTCCGCGATGATTCGCACTTCTGGCCGAGCAACAACCCAGGAATGACATCGTCGGTTTTCTACACCAACCTGTCCACCAAGGGTCTATCTCGCCGCAGCCGTGAGGACCGTTCTCTTCAGCTGTGCAATTGAGCGAGTATTTCCGTCGCATTACCTGTCGGTTCCTCGGTCGGACAGAACAATTAAGCGCAATGCCAAATTTGTACAATGGGGTGGTGTTTTTATTATTCCCCCTCCTGCTGTCGTTGGTGACTTTACCAAGATTCTCAAACTCGTTGCGCTTCGCAGTCTGGTTTAATCACGGCCGGATGAAACCCGGATGCCAACGCAGGATCTCGGCCGTGCCAGCTCTGTACACCGACATGCACGTTCCAAGTCTGCTGAGCGAAAGTGTCCGCTTGCAGCGATGCGACTTTGTCGCAACTTTCTAGCCGGGAAAACCTGAAGGCCCCCTTTGTGTCAGCAGCGCGGCCACTCTTATGGTTGTCGCAGAATAAGCGGCTGGATTTCGTTGCAGTGCCATGTATTTTTCATGGTAATTTTCGTTGTGTTTTTTGCAAACTTTGTTCGCCTTTTCTTTATCAAGGGCTGCTGGCAAAGCATGGTTTTCATTTTGATCCTCTGTTTCAACAGCAAACCTGTGCCGGTTTTTTTTTCAAATCTTAAAATATTTGTTTTCCTCTTGACGATGACATTTTAATTATCAATAATTATATGCATTTTAATTTTGAATGTACGTTTTATATTTGCACTCTGTGATTATTGCCAATGTCTGGTTTGCGTGTCATCCAAACTTTGGATTGTTTATGCAGGTTCTGTAAACTTGGTAAGGTTGTCGTGTTCTGTAAGGTGTCGGCACCTGGGAACACAGTAGCGGTAGGTGCCACTTGGATTAACCAAGACTTCGAGATTTGAAAGTTTAAGATTAGTCCACTTCACTGCACAATCAAACCATAGATTGATGAAGTAGAACCTGTGTGTGTCCACGTGCCATCTTAAAATACGACCAGAGGCATAACCTCACATCTGGTACGTGCGAATTATTCTCTTAAGTGCATTTTTTTTGGTTTGCTTTGTGGGTATAAATGTTTCTTGTGTGAGTGCACTTTAGAATGTGCAGGCGGGCGGTTGTAAGAGTTTCTTGTGTGTACAATGCGGCAGCCCGGACTCGCGTGCTATGCAGGTGGCGTTGTGAACACCAAAATTGAAAAGCGGAAAACAAAAATGTGAAAGAGATCTGCTGATGAAGCACGGGAATTGGGGGTCTCAGGGGGGGATCGTGGCCGGATGGCCAGTTAGGTAGGGATTTTTCGAGCACACTACCAGCAGCGAGTTGGGTAGGATTGTGGTTAATGGGGGGTGGGGTGGAGGCACTAATACAAGTATCTACTTGAGTAGGGTGTGGTAGAGCGGAAGGATTACGACTTAATGTATGGTTGGCTAGGCGGATTGGGCTCGTGCTCATGGCTGGTTGGGTAGGATGGGAGTAATTGAGAGGATGGATAGTGCAGTACTTGTCGTTGGGTAGGATTGTGGTAATTTGGAGAACTATAAAATGGAGATTGCCTAGCGAGTTGGGTCGGGATTTGGTAAGTAATAGCTACGACATTTGCTGGTTGGTTAGGGATGGGTCTCGTGATAGTGGGTATGCCTAACGTTTGATTGGCTAATGTGCTATGCCCCAACACCAATTGCCCTTCCCCGTTATCAGTCTTTGGCCGCTTATTTCAGAATTTTGCAGGGTCACTTGCGTAGCACAGTGTGCGCGTTGCCGGCTACCCCGTGTGGTGGTGTTGTGTTGTGGTGTTCGTCCGTCAGTGGCAGTCCCCCACCCCCCTTGCTGGTCTCCTCCCCGTGGAGCCGTGTTCTTGCTGGCGTGGTTGTGAGTCGTGCCGTGTCGTCGTCTTCGTGATTGGTGGTGGTGGTGCTGTGAGTACCGGTCGTGGTCGTGCAAGGCCCTCTCTCTCTCTCCGTGCATATGTACGCGTGTCTCGATTATCTCTCTCTCTGCATTCATCGTTTCGTAGTGTCCCGTCACCTGCTGCTCGTATGGTTTACAGTTAGAAGTACGAGGAAATTATTTCACCTGCACGCATACAAATCCTGCTCATTCGCTTCGGCCAAAGTGCGTTCAATGAAGTCATCACGTACGATGTAAGTTATTTCTTTTGATAAAGGGCGCGGATGGTACGTTCGTTACTGTGTTTTGAAACCAGCGACCTTGAGTCTTCTTCCCAGTCATGGCTAACGTCAGTGGTGAGTGAGATATGGGCGCTAGTCTTGTGCACACCCCTCCCACCCCTCCTTTACCAACCCGCACGTATCGGCATGGTGAAGTATGGTCAAACAACTCTTGTGACAACGTTGTGGGGGGGGGGGGTGTGCCGAAGACCAGTGTGTATAGCAGCAGCGGATTTGCGTTGCAATTTTTTTTTTGTTTTTCTCATCTCCTGCGCTTCGCTAGAATAAAATATGAAGACTCCATAGGTGTGTGTCGTGTTTAAAGTCGAACGGTATAACTGGAAACGCACGTGTTTGTATCCAATGCTTCGCATCTCTTCCACTCGTCCCCTTGTCGTCATCTCGGTGTCTCCGCAATCGTCGTCCGTCCATACTCCTGTCCCCTCGTGGATGTCCATCGTGCATCGCTGATGCGGTCACACAGGGCGTGTGTAATCGGAGGCAAGCGCGTGTTATCTTCTCGAGTACAGTCATCGGGTTTACAGATTTTTTTTTTTAATGCCAAGGAACACAACCAATCTTTTGAGGTATATCAACTTCACCGTTGATGGCAGTCCATAACTGCGTTTTGCTCCTGTCGGGAATCGGGTTTTTTCTGTTTTTCTCACGTTAGCAGATACAGCCTCAACGATGGTGTTCTTGCTCGGGGTGGTGGTGGTGAGAGGGGAGGCTGTGGGACGTGAATGGCGTTTGTCCTCTAAAGTCTGAAGGGATGTGGTTCAAGTGACTGCTGCACCATCACCACCGGGGTGTTGCGGGCTAGCACGGACATTGAAAAATACGGCTGACGCCAATCGCGATCGGTTTGGGTCCCACGGGGCTTTTATAAATCATAAAATAGAAGATCGAGAGAGAGGTTTGGTGTTGGTGATTTTATTTGTTCGCCGTTTCTGATTGGCTGCAGAAATGTTTTTTGTTTGCGGAGCCATCGGTGTTTCGCCCGTCAGTGCCAGGCAATACGCGGGGAGGGTCCGACGTGTGAAGGAGTCGTGATTTGGTTGCATCGATACTGTGCATCACCTGAGAACATTGGGATGTTGGGCCGCTGACAGCCGTAAGGCTCTCTACGTTGAACGCCGGGTTGATTCTGGTTAGCTGTGGCTGGTTTCGTGAAACCCTTGAAGGTGGCACCCACGCCTTTGCTCACGTACATTGCAGATACAAAACCAATGTAGACCGGAGGCGTCCTTTTTCACAGGTGGCTCACCGGACCGGTGGTGGAAATTCCACATTCTCATGCCAGTGGCCAAATCTCTTTGTATAACCGGCGAGCATTGTATTCTTACCAACGGTGGTACCTGGCGTTTTGATCCTCACGCAAAGCACATGAATGGCTGAATCGACTTTCCTCCGCCCACCCTATTCACCGACCAGAATGTTTTAACTCGGTACATTCAATCTACCTTATGGGCAGCAGAGGGCAGTGCAGCAGAATTCTTCTGCACGATGCTCCCCCCGCCTCCACCAACCTTCACTGACCAGCGTGGTGAAGTATGGTCAAATGTGCCACGTGTTCCGTCCGGTGTGGCGGGGCCCTCTCGGCCAGTGGTGAATTGGTGAAGGGGCAGTGAAGTATTTATTTTAGTCGACTGCATATTATCTGGAGTAAGGGACATGCATGGACAGGTGGACGTGATATTAAAAACGCTTGTACATTTACAAGCAATACCTATAATAGGGGCGAAGATGGCATGTCAAATGGTGGTGGTGGTGGGGGGGTTACCTTTTTGTTAAAATAACCGGTTTACTTCGACAAGTCTGCAGTGACGTGCCGTCGCTCGAGCCACCGGTGAAGAGCTGTTGACATTGAAACCACAACCGATGCGTTTCTCGTGAAGAAACGCGGTTTATTCACAAAAAAAACACCCCGATGCTTTTTCGATTACACCCATCTCTTGCGTAGCCAGCCACGTGGATGCACGCGCCGCTGTTGGGGAGTGCAGGCGTTTGTCGAGTACTGATCTTTTGATATTCGTCGTCAACATCGAACGTGTGCGCGACTAGCCTCTGTATAGATATACATATAGGTGTTATGTGACGGTGCGTGGGTGGGAGGGAGAGCAAAAACAAATCTCTATATATATGAAATGTTATGATTGTGACGTGTTTTAGATTCGCATTCCGATCGAATGTGATGATCGTGCGCGCGAGCGCGCGTTTGGTTTGTGGTGGATGTCGACATCTGCTCCTGCCACTTTGAAACGACGACAACAATAAAAAAAAATATGCAAACTAATAAAAATGTGGAGAAGAGGGTGAATCAAAAAGCATTCTGTCCCTGCGGTTCACGACGGGTGAGTGTGAGAGTGAGTGCTGGTGGTACGGAGATTCGACGATTTGCTGTCGTGTAGCGAGCGGTTAGCGCTGCGCTATGAACCCGGCAACCCGGGTTCGATTCCCGATCACGGCCAACACCAGTGGCGATTGTCTGAACCGGTCCTGGGCCTCTCCTAGGTCGACTCAGCCTCACATGAGTACCTGGTGTGATGTGTAAACATTGCCTCGAGGGAGACAAAGGCGGTCACCCTCTCGTGTGCCGTGCCGGCCTTCATAGGTGCTTGCCAACAGCATTTACCCCAACAGTCTTGTTAAGGCTATACGGGGGGGGTCTTTGTATTTGGGCAGTATGCGTGTGGGCACACGTGCATCTGAGTACACCACGTGTCTCCTAGAAAGATTGGGCTGATTTAGAGTTTGGGGTGCCCCAGTAATTACGATTTCTATTTTGGTTTACGATGTTATTTGACCAGGTGAGGTCCACATAGCGATAAAGTTTGTATTCAGAGACGACCTGGCCACAAATGATGGCTCAACGAAGTGGCATATCGCGTGGGAATGTGCAGCAGCCGAATTCTCTGAACGCGTGATGTTGATTCTTAACGTGGAGAGAAAACCCGGAGGACCCGGAGAAATACCCACGTGACCACGGGGAGAGCGACACGCAAACTCCAAATATACAGCAGCAGGCGTCAAGACCGGGATCGAACCCACGACCTCCTGTGTACCAGGCGAGGTAGTTAACACCACGCGCCCTTATTACGTTTGAGTAAAACCCCGTTATTTCCATGAAGGCCACATTTTGGGGCAATGACGGCATGCAATGTGAATTGTATAGCGCTTTCTATCGTGCATCGTGTGTATTACATCCACATTATTAAAGCGATTTCAAAGACTACTGTGAGAAGAAAACAAACACACCACGATGCACTGAAAATCACGCCAGCCCATTCTGGCATCCTACAATCGTCGCTGTAGCAAGACGTCAACTCGGCCTGCCTTGTCCACGTTACATTCGTTACGTGGACAGCGTGGAGATATGCGATTGACAACTTTGCACTGCGCCCTGTATCCGAGTTTTGAGAGTGCGATTCTCATAACCCCCCCCCCCCCATAACATTCCCCTCCAAAAAAACCACCCATTACATGCGGGACCCAATACATAGCCACGCGAATTTCTTTGATCACAAGTATAGTGTGTGTGTAGTGAGTTCAACTGAGTCGCAGACATACTCTTTGGAGGCAACACATGTATTGATACCAACACAAAGGGGTAACTGCCCCTTAACACATTAACCTATGGTGGTGACCACCAGGCTAACTACACTAATTACAACATAACTAGCTACAACGTACCGGACCCCAGCTTGGGTCCGGGTCTACATGTTGGAGATTCTGTAGGACGTCGACGAAGATGCCTTCAGGATGAACAACATCAGCCGGTCCCTCTGGGGGACCCGGCTTATATCCTCTGTGGCTGGGCTGGCTCCGCCCTTAGCCACGCCCACCTTCGAGAACCCTCGAGCAGGATCTCGGCCCTGACACGTGACCACCCCAAGCCCCCACCTGGGGGGCCCTGTGTAGACTTTAGCGGTCACGTGTCCTTCGGGGTCAACCAGAGTGCCATGCCCCTTAGTCACCCCATTCCCATGGCCGGCACTCTCACACCCTATCCTGTAGGGGTCGGCACTGCACGCAGAGCGTGGTGTCATCCAGCGCTGCCAATCAGCGCTCACCGAGCCCCTCTAGGGCCGGTACTGCACCCACATCCACATGGTGCCCGCGATGTCACTCCATGTGTGTGTATGGATGTGTCAAGGTGCACTTGGCCTGGCACAAGCGTCGTGGTGACGTCACCGCCACTTAGTGGCGAATGGCGGTTGTTGTTGTCAATGCTGGCCACCCACCCCCTCGTGTGACGTTCCGGCCTTCCTAGGTGCTACTCGCTAACAGCACTTGCCCAAACAGTCTGTTGAGGCTATACGGGGGATCTTTGTATTTATATATACAAGGTCGACTCAGCCTCAAATGAGTACCTGGTGCGGTGTGTAAACATCACCACTGGGGGAGACAAAGGCGGCCGGGCGTGGTGTTGGCCACCCACCCCCTCCGTGTGCCGTGCCGGCCTTCATAGGTGCTATACTCGCTAACAGCACTTGCCCCACCAGCCTGTCGCAGGCTACACGGGTGACCTTTGCCTTTACATATCCTCTATAGGCATCGGCAGTGCACCGCGGTGGTCAACGCGCGCCGCGTTACGAACCCGGCGATTTGAATTCGATTCCAGCTCGCTGCCAAAACCCGATGCCGAATTGTCAATCGATCCATTGGGCGCGCGTAACCCGGGGGTCGCCTCGGACCTCGGAACGCGCGGCCCCCGATGCGGTGTTGCATGGAGGCGGCGCTGGGGGAGACGAATGCGGACGGACGGGCGTGGTGCTGGCCACCCACCGGGCAGCAGTCTGCCCGGAAAAGCTACAAAAGGGGGTGGGGGAGGGTGCGGGGATATTCGCGTCTTGGGTTTTCGTGCGCGCCGTGGCATTACGTGCAGAGCGATGCGCGTGGCGTCTTCTCCCCTTGCCCTTTTGCGCAGCGAGCGACGCCTCGCCTCCGAACTTCTTTGCGCCAAGCCCTCTCGTGTCCGCCGGTGCCCCCTGCCCCACGAGTTTCATTGGCCTCGTGCGGCAAGGGGTGGGGGGCACAGCCACAGGGGACGTGGGTCAGAGCGACTGGGCCACTCGCTACCCGAGTGACATGACGCGTAGACACACACACACACAACACGTGTCTTGCTTGCGTGAGCGGTGCACGTGGTGTCTGTGTGTGTGTAAGTGATGTAGGGGGGCGGTCGTGGAGCGGTTAGCTCTCAAACACCTGTCCCCAGGTGAGAGATGGTCTCTCCACCTCTACACCTGTCCCCAGGTGAGAGATGGTCTCTCCACCTTTACACCTGTCCCCAGGTGAGAGCTGGTCTCTCCACCTCTACATCTGTCACCAGGTGAGAGCTGTTCTCCTCACCTCTACACCTATCCCCAGGTGAGAGCTGGTCTCTCCACCTCTACACTTGTCCCCAGGTGAGAGCTGTTCTCTCCACCTCTACACCTGTCCCCAGGTGAGAGCTGGTCTCTCCACCTCTACACCTGTCCCCAGGTGAGAGCTGTTCTCTCCACTTCTACACCTGTCCCCAGGTGAGAGCTGGTCTCTCCGCCTCTAAACCTGTCCCCAGGTGAGAGCTGCTCTCTCCACCTCTACACCTGTCCCCAGGTGAGAGCTGCTCTCTCCACCTCTACACCTGTCCCCAGGTGAGACTGGTCTCTCCACCTCTACACCTGTCCCCAGGTGAGACTGGTCTCTCCACCTCTACACCTGTCCCCAGGTGAGAGCTGCTCTCTCCACCTCTACACCTGTCCCCAGGTGAGACTGGTCTCTCCACCTCTACACCTGTCCTCAGGTGAGAGCTGGTCTCTCCACCTCTACACCTGTCCCCAGGTGAGAGCTGGTCTCTCCACCTCTACACCTGTCCCCAGGTGAGAGCTGGTCTCTCCACCTCTACACCTGTCCCCAGGTGAGAGCTGGTCTCTCCACCTCTACACCTGTCCCCAGGTGAGAGCTGGTCTCTCCACTTCTACACCTGTCCTCAGGTGAGAGCTGGTCTCTCCACCTCTACACCTGTCCCCAGGTGAGAGCTGGTCTCTCCACCTCTACACCTGTCCCCAGGTGAGAGCTTTTCTCTCCACCTCTACACCTGTCCCCAGGTGAGAGCTGGTCTCTCCACTTCTACACCTGTCCTCAGGTGAGAGCTGGTCTCTCCACCTCTACACCTGTCCCCAGGTGAGAGCTGTTCTCTCCACCTCTACACCTGTCCCCAGGTGAGAGCTGGTCTCTCCACTTCTACACCTGTCCTCAGGTGAGAGCTGGTCTCTCCACCTCTACACCTGTCCCCAGGTGAGAGCTGGTCTCTCCACCTCTACACCTGTCCCCAGGTGAGATCAGCTTTCAGCGGTAGTGGAGCGGTTAGCTGTGCTGCGCTGCACTACGAACCCGGAGCCCCGAGTTCAATTCCCGCTCACGGCCAACGCCAGTGACGATTGTCTTTATCGGTCCTGAACCTCACACTATTATCTGGTACGGCGTGTAAACATCGCCACTGGGGAGATCTCTGCACCTGATTGGGTTCAGTGACGATCTCCTCCTGTTGCTCTATTTAAGACCGGAAGCAGGCGGACGGCTTCACTATTCTGGCAAATCGCCCGATGATGCTGGTTGATGTAATTACCGGCGAAACGTCACTGTGCTCAAATTGTAAATGTTGTGGATTTGCTCTCCAACACATCGGTGGGCTGAAGTAGTAACTAATTGGCGTTTTGTTAACGTGACAGATCTCTTGCTAATTAGCTGTGTCGGGTGGTGGAGAGTCACGGCACATTCATACCTACGCGATATAACCCAAACAAAACAAAACCTTTACACTATGAGATCTCTTTTACCAGTGGCAAAATATAATAGTAGGTTTTTACCCTTTTAACTGGTACAAAACTGACACCTTTATTCAAGGCATCATGTTTGCAATGACCACAACACAAGTAGTCAAAAAAGCAAACAAAAAGAAGCAACTCTGATAAGAATGATAATATGCACTGTCCTTGAAGTTGATTGGCCCACACCCGAGACGGCTTTCTTTAGAGCCTAGTCCCCATTGGTGTAGGGCCAGATGACACCAGAAGGCGTACAACTCAAACACAGTGCAATATCAGAGTATTGAGAGCTCGGGGTAAGCATTTACACTATGAGATCTCTTTTACCAGTGGCAAAATATAATAGTAGGTTTTTACCCTTTTAACTGGTACAAAACTGACACCTTTATTCAAGGCATCATGTTTGCAATGACCACAACACAAGTAGTCAAAAAAGCAAACAAAAAGAAGCAACTCTGATAAAAGAGATCTCATAGTGTAAATGCTTACCCCGAGCTCTCAATACTCTGATATTGCACTGTGTTTGAGTTGTACGCCTTCTGGTGTCATCTGGCCCTACACCAATGGGGACTAGGCTCTAAAGAAAGCCGTCTCGGGTGTGGGCCAATCAACTTCAAGGACAGTGCATATTATCATCCTTATCAGAGTTGCTTCTTTTTGTTTGCTTTTTTGACTACTTGTGTTGTGGTCATTGCAAACATGATGCCTTGAATAAAGGTGTCAGTTTTGTACCAGTTAAAAGGGTAAAAACCTACTATTATATTTTGCCACTGGTAAAAGAGATCTCATAGTGTAAATGCTTACCCCGAGCTCTCAATACTCTGATATTGCACTGTGTTTGAGTTGTACGCCTTCTGGTGTCATCTGGCCCTACACCAATGGGGACTAGGCTCTGAAGAAAGCCGTCTCGGGTGTGGGCCAATCAACTTCAAGGACAGTGCATATTATCATCCTTATCAGAGTTGCTTCTTTTTGTTTGCTTTTTTGACTACTTGTGTTGTGGTCATTGCAAACATGATGCCTTGAATAAAGGTGTCAGTTTTGTACCAGTTAAAAGGGTAAAAACCTACTATTATATTTTGCCACTGGTAAAAGAGATCTCATAGTGTAAATGCTTACCCCGAGCTCTCAATACTCTGATATTGCACTGTGTTTGAGTTGTACGCCTTCTGGTGTCATCTGGCCCTACACCAATGGGGACTAGGCTCTAAAGAAAGCCGTCTCGGGTGTGGGCCAATCAACTTCAAGGACAGTGCATATTATCATCCTTATCAGAGTTGCTTCTTTTTGTTTGCTTTTTTGACTACTTGTGTTGTGGTCATTGCAAACATGATGCCTTGAATAAAGGTGTCAGTTTTGTACCAGTTAAAAGGGTAAAAACCTACTATTAAAACAAAACCTTTATTATGAATAATATTGGGCGCGAAAGCCTGCTACGCGCTAACCTGGGGAGAACAAATCGCACGTGACAGACAGTTACGGTCGTCGATAAACGTGGCCACGTGGCCAAAAGGGATCAATGACGGTCAGGAATGGTGATGGACAGCGATGGAGTGGAAGCCAAAGAGCGAGGCGCGTCTTGAGAGACGGATGCGATGGAGTAATCTCGTGCGCAGGATCCAGGTCGACTGCCACCGACGCAAAGCCCCATCAGAGATGACGACGTTCTCGGCGAACGCCTTCATCCCGCGGTGGATTGATCATCACTGATTGTGATGATCGTCGATGATGACGACGACGACGATGATGATGTAGTCAGCGTGACGCCTCTCCCTAGCGCGTGTGCCTCTTCCTGTCCCTGTGATTGCAAGCACCTCCCGGCCTTTTCAGATTTTGTTCCCAACTGCTTTTGACAATGACGTCGTCACACCCCGAGTAGCTATGACGGCAATGCTGACAATCCTGTGCAGTAGAACGTGGTGTCACCCAGCAGGGCGTCTGAATATCCTCACACCACGTGATGTCGCTTGAGGCGAAGGGCTTCGCACCTGTTCGCACCTGGATTCAGGTGGAGAGGCCTGACTCCAGCTGAGTTGCATGACTCTCCACCTCTACACCTGTCCCCAGGTGAGAGCATCTCCCTCCACCTCTACACCTGTCCCCAGGTGAGAGCGTCTCCCTCCATCTCTACACCTGTCCCCAGGTGAGAGCTGGTCTCCACACCTCTACACCTGTCCCCAGGTGAGAGCGTCTCCCTCCATCTCTACACCTGTCCCCAGGTGAGAGCTGGTCTCCACACCTCTACACCTGTCCCCAGGTGAGAGCGTCTCCCTCCACCTCTACACCTGTCAACGGGTGGGAGCGTCTCCCTCCACCTCTACACCTGTCCCCAGGTGGGAGCATCTTCCTCCACCTCTACACCTGTCCACAGGTGAGAGCTGGTCTCTCCACCTCTACACCTGTCCCCAGGTGAGAGCATCTCCCTCCACCTCTACACCTGTCCACAGGTGAGAGCTGGTCTACTCCCCCAAGAACCCCCCTTCCCTCCCTTCATCTCCTCCCTCCCCACCCCTCTCTTCCCCTCCCCCCTACCTCCCCGGCCCCACCACTCCTTCCCCAGGGGCGTCCGGTGCACATTTTCTAACCCCGTTTCATTATTTATTTCCTCGCCTCGCGCACCGACCAGATTTTTGCTCGCGTCGCGAACCTCGAGTGGGCGAGCGACTCTCCTCGGGGGGCGGGGGGAGGGAAGAGAGGGGGGGCGGGGGGAGGAGAGGGGGGGGGAGGAGAGGGGGGCGGGGGGAGGAGAGGGTGGGGGCTCTCTGCATTTCCCCGTCGCGTCTTCATCACCGGCTCGCTCGTGTGGTCGCTGGCTGGGTGAGCGGTTGGTGGAGTTCGATTTGGGGGGGGGGGGGAGTCATTGTGTGGTGCGTTTTTGTGTGTGTGTGTGCTCGCTAACAGCACTTGCCCCTACAGTCTGTTAAGGCTATACGGGGGGTCTTTGTCTGTGTGTGTGTGTAGGTCGATTCAGCCTCAAATGAGTACCTGGTGCAGTGTGTAAACATCGCCACTGGGGAGACGAAGGCGGCCGGGCGTGGTGCTGGCCACCCACACCCCCTCGTGTGCCGTGCCGGCCTTTATAGGTGCTCGCTAACAACACTTGCCCCCAGCAGTCTGTTACAGGCTACACGGGAGATCTTTGTATTTTTTTCTTCTTGTTGTTGCACGGACTTAGAAACTCGGGGCAGCTCGTGCCGCTCATCAAATTGGAATCAAGGAACTCTCCCCCCATCGCACCACTGACCCGACTCGATCAAGAGCCGGTCACGGCCGTTTGCCATGGGGTGCCGAGCGAGCCACGCGGAGGGGACATCGCCTGAGCAGTGACCGGGCGAGGTTGGCCTTTGGTGCGCCAATCGGACCGTCAATTCGTCGGCGTCGTCTCGCGAAGGGGAACGATGGGGCTGCGTCTCGCGCCGCTGCTCCTGTTGCTGCTGCTTCCTTCTCCAGGTGAGGACCAGGGTCTCCGTACACCTCCACAGCTGTCTCCGTGTGAGACCTGGGCTCTACAGCTGTCTACAGCTGTCTCCGTGTGAGAATTATTTTATTATGTTTTATTTTTATTACTTTATTACTTCCCTTCTACGTGACTTTACCGAAAGAACCAAGAAGATGAAGACCATAGGCCATCATGCTTTTCATCCTTACCGATGGCAATTGCTATATCCGTATGATCATGGCCCGAGGCTCCCCTAGGTATACTCAGCCTAAAATAGGCACATCCCACAGTGGGCTGTGGACAGCAGCACTGAGGACCCCGGACTTTCGGGAGTTGCGCGGTCTCGGCCGCATCACCTCCTGACACGTGCGCCGTGCGACCTTAATAGGCGCTCGCTAACAGCGCTGGTCCCGACAGTCTGTTCAGGCTATCGGGGTGGGGAATCTTTGTCTTTGCGTGTGTCTGTTGGCACAGCTGGTGTCTCTGTAAGTCATCTCGGTGGGGGTCACAGCTGGTGCATCAGTCAGTCATCTCGGTGGGGGTCACAGCTGGTGCATCAGTCAGTCATCTCGGTGGGGGTCACAGCTGGTGCCTCTGTCAGTCATCTCGGTGGGGGTCACAACTGGTGCCTCTGTGAGTCATCTCGGTGGGGGTCACAGCTGGTGTCTCTGTCAGTCATCTCGGTGGGGGACACAGCTGGTGCATCAGCCAGTCATCTCGGTGGGGGTCACAGCTGGTGCCTCTGTGAGTCATCTCGGTGGGGGTCACAGCTGGTGCCTCTGTCAGTCATCTCGGTGGGGGTCACAGCTGGTGCATCTGTCAGTCATCTCGGTGGGGGTCACAGCTGGTGCCTCTGTCAGTCATCTCGGTGGGGGTCACAGCTGGTGCATCTGTCAGTCATCTCGGTGGGGATCACAGCTGGTGCCTCTGTCAGTCATCTCAGTGGGGGTCACAGCTGGTGCATCAGTCAGTCATCTCGGTGGGGGTCACAGCTGGTGCATCAGTCAGTCATCTCAGTGGGGGTCACAGCTGGTGCCTCTGTCAGTCATCTCAGTGGGGGTCACAGCTGGTGCATCAGTCAGTCATCTCGGTGGGGGTCACAGCTGGTGCATCAGTCAGTCATCTCAGTGGGGTCACAGCTGGTGCCTCTGTCAGTCATCTCGGTGGGGGTCACAGCTGGTGCATCTGTCAGTCATATCGGTGGGGGTCACAGCTGGTGCCTCTGTCAGTCATCTCGGTGGGGGTCACAGCTGGTGCATCAGTCAGTCATCTCAGTGGGGGTCACAGCTGGTGCATCTGTCAGTCATCTCGGTCAGTCGACGCACGCTGACTCTGCTGTTGTTCATGTGTCCGGTGGTGGTGCGGGTGACGGAGTTCAATGCGCTATGAAATCAGCGGCAAATATAAATTCGTGTTTTATTTTTGCATCGGCACTGGGGAGACAAAGGCGGCCGGGCGCTGGTGTTACGCCGGCCACATAACTCCGTTCGCACGAGCGTCATGCATTGCTTAGACGACGCTTGAGCCACTCTCCCCTCCCCGGCAGTCCAGGGCTAACCGGGTGTCTTTGTCTTTATCCCGTTCAGGGACAATATTCGTGCGTGGCCAGGTAAGGAACCGCTTCGCCTTACACCTGTGCACGTGGTGCGGGTGTAAATGTAATGGCAAGAATAAGAGTAATCGATGGGGGTCAGGGACCGGTGGCGCAGCGGTTAGCGCGCTGCCGAGTAAACGTGGAACGCTGGCACGATGTTGCATGTGGAATGAGGGCGCTCTGAACGTGCCGCCCTAAGTTCCAATTCCAGCCACGGCTTGCCATCAGTGGTGAGTGACATCTGCATGCGGAATCACCACCCCCCTACCCTATCTCTCCCCTCGCCTTCATAAACCCGCAATGACCACCGCGGTGAAGTATGGTCAAAAACCAGCACCCCCCCCCCCCCCATGACCGACGGACACAGCGTAGGGAGGCGGTCTTCATCCAGCCGTTGCTTGGCAAGGAGGCTGTGCAATGCTAAAATGCTTACGTGCATAGCCCAGTGATGGCATGATGATGGGTGATGGGAAGGTGTTGGTAGATAGATGGTGGGTGATGGTCGTGGTGGATGGTTGGTGATGGTGGTGATGGGAAGGTGGTGATGGGCAGGTGGTGATGGTGGTGGTGATGGTGGTGGTTATGGTTATAGGAAGGTGATGGTGGAGGGTTGGTAATGGTGGCGGTGATGGTGATGGGAAGGTGTTGATGGGAAAGTGGTGGTGGTGGTGGTGATGAGAGACTGCTGATGAGACTCGGATACACAGGCAGTGCCCCCCCCCCTCTAACCGCTGCTCTGGTTGATGTCTCCCTCTCTCCCTGTCTGTGTCGGTGTGGCCCAAGTCTCAGCCCAGTACGGGTGAGTGACCCGTCCTCCTCACCACCGCTCGCTCACCACGGCCTTCATTCAAACACAGCCTTCTCCTCTCTCGTCCACACCACGAACTTTACTCTGACACGGGATCATTTTACTCCTTGAGTCAGACAACGGGGGGGCTCCCAAACAATCATAATCTTCCTCGTCGTCGTCATCATCGTTGTATAAAATACATCGGCGACCATTCGCATCATCGTCTAATAACCATCGTCATAGCCATCGTTATAACAATCGTCATCATTATAGTTAACATCGACACCATCATTCTATTCTTCATCATCATCGATTGCAAGCGTCATCTCCTCCATCGCTGATAACGCGTGGTGCAGGGAAGTGGATGGATACATTGTGTTGATTAGAAATGCGTAGACAGACTGGGCCCCGCCGTGGGAATGTGGAATGCGCCCTGGCTCGGCATCTGTGCTATTCGTTAAGAGCACAGAACGCAGTTGACAACTCCACCCCCCTCCCCCCTCGTGTTTCACAACCTCCACCCCGCCCCTTGCCCCCCAGGTGTGTTCAACTGCACCGCTGTGGACACGTGAGTGACGCAGAGACCAGCATCATCACACATCTCACGACACGTGATCATCATCATCATTTATATACAGCATCCTTACTTAGAATAATTATAATAACATGATGTTTGACCATACTTCACCACGCCGGTCAGTGCGGGTTGGGTGCGATGGGGTAACATGCCAGATTCAGATTTAATGACAGCACTTGCCACATGAGTATGGATTCCTGCAGTCACAAAAGCTTCAAATCAAGATTGCCACGTGATGTTAGCCGTGGCCTGGAATATAACTCTGGTCACCAGGTCCATAGTGCAGTGTGTGAACCATTGCGCCCACTACTCCACGCTAAACGCAGTCATAGTAACTTTGTAATTAGTTTTTTTTATCTCAAGGTCGTAATATCCAGTAGGTACAGTCAGCATTGTGCTTAGGGACTACGAAAAAAATGTGACCATGTTTTTTGTTGATTTGTATGATAACAATTAGTTTTTACCAGGATATCTTCTTGAATAACAAAAAAAAGATGTATTTATATATAGCAAGAATAGGCACTGTGTATATACAGAGAGGCAGAGTCATGTCAATGTTTTTTTTTCATAAGGTGAGAGTGAAATTGACACCGGAGATTACGTTTTCGAGATTTATTTTATTGCAAAATCAGCAAACAACATCTTCAAATGGTGCCCCCCCCCCTCCCCGCACAATCTCATTGTTAATAGAGAGCAGGGCAAGAGACAGTTTTATATTTTAAAAAAAATCAGCTTTAGCGAATGCAGTGGCGTCTCGTGACAATCCCACTGGGTGGGGCTGTTGTGAGTGACCTCTGAGAAGACGGTGTTCTCATTACGACAAACCTCGTCATGTTATTGTCCTTCCCGTGAAAGTGATACAACTGTGTTATCTACCAACGCTAGGCATTCATAAACAACAAAGCACTCAAATGCTGTCCCCATGACCCCCAAGTCCACACCACAGAACCCCTTTGATTCCGCCGCAGGCCGAAAGAACAATTAAAGATCAGCTGACACATTCTTAGATTTTTTCGGTAAAGTCACGTGACTTTACCGAAAAAACCTAAGAATATGAATCCTTGCAGTCACGAAAGCTTCAAATCTAGAATCAGCTGACACGACCAATGTCGCTCTCTGCGAGTGGCAGCGGCGGTAGTAATATTGGACCAGCAGCAGTGGCAGCTGTAGAAGTTATCACTGAAGGCCCACGAAGCAGAAGTGCCTGGGGCCTACACGAACCTTCATCCGGCCCTGGTTTATCGATTGCAGGCAAGCCGCACCGAGTCTCAAGACCGCTTCTCGGGAGGGTCTCGCGCTGAGATGCTTGGCGCAGTTTCCAATTTAGTTTTTTCTCACGACACGGGGTTGTCGTTTCGTGCTGCGTGGAATGGCTGGAGAACACCGCGCCACGGGCGGCCAGGGGAGAGTACTCACAGGTCCACACAGACGGATTCAGGAATCCAAGTGGCTCTGACTCCGGTACCCACGCCGCCTTACTGCCGGGCGGGTCGGCGCGTTTCACAGACAGCGACTGTGACCCACCAACCATTGCCTCCGACGCGCCTGATCGCAGATGTGCACCACCGCACGTGGTCTGATCTTAACCCTGTTGTTGAACATGACCCCTAAGTCTTCTTGGTTCTTTCGGTAAAGTCACGTAGAATGGAAATAATAAAATAATACAAATAAAACATAATAAAATAATTCTCACGACGTTTCGGCCACAACGCAAGCAGCCGTCCTCAGGTGAAGAACAGGTCTGTCGTGACTTTATCGAAATAACCAAGAAGATGAATCCCTGCAGTCACGAAAGCTTGAAATCGAAATATAACCCCTAAGGTTAACTTTGACCTGAACCTTGACCCTAAGGCTGACCCTAAATGCCTAACCTTAACCCTAATCCTAACCCCGAACTCTGACCCCAACTCTGACCCTGATCACGACTCGGACTCTAACGCTAGCCACTCACCTTTCCCCTAACTCAAACCCTCACGCTAACCTTAACACTGACCCTAACTCGAACCCTTAACCCTGACCCCGAGGCCTGACCCTGGCCGTGTGTGCTGTCCGTGTGCCAGAAGCAGCCTCAGCGCGCTCATCACCGGGGGGCGTCCGAGCGTGTCAACGCTCAGGGCCTTCTCGGCACGGGAGTTCGCCTGTCTCTCCGTGAGTGTGGCCATGGTCTATCCCCTGCCGTGGCAACCCATGTGTAAGAATGCAGGAGTTGTTTGGGTTAGATCGCGTAAATAGCGGGGGGGTGGGGGGAGATGATTAATGAATGCATAGAAATTACAGGTGGCGGGTTTAACGACGCATTGATATTTACGCGATCTAACCCAAAAAACATAAACACGTATTATGGATGATATTGGTCGCGAAAGCCTACAACTACATGTTAAATCAACCCATGCGGTTTACCAGTATTCTTGTACAGGGACGTTGAATATTTAAAAAAAAACAAATTTTTTTGTTGTATTTCTCCTTTGCGATGATGGGACTTTGTAGGATGGACGTTGAGATTTATAAGAGGCACGGGGTGACCAATACGGTCTGATTTGGTCTGTAATAAGGTAGGGCACTGATAAGGGGTTGACAGGTAGAGCTATCCACTGCTGGATAAAGTGCCATCCACACCATCGCCATCCCTCACAGCCCGGTGTCGTCACCATCCATCTCGCGCAACCACGTGGCCCGTCGCAACATTCCGTCTCGTGCTCGCCTGTGGACACGGAGTCCCCACGCGCAGCGCAAGGGACCCTGGGGGCTGAGCGATTTAGAGCAGCAGAGCCGGTTCTTTCTGTGACATCACTGAACCCCCAGCTGCTGCCCCTTTCCAATTCCTCCTCGTGTCCCTCTCCTCCTCCCCGTGTCCCTCTCCTCCTCCCCCGTGTCCCTCTCCTCCTCCTCCTCTCCTCCCCGTGTCCCTCTCCTCCCCGTGTCCCTCTCCACCTCCTCGTGTCCCTTTCCTCCTCGTGTCCCTCTCCACCTCCCCCCCGTGTCCCTCTCCTCCTCCCCGTGTCCCCCTCCTCCCCCCGTGTCCCCCTCCCCGTGTCCCTCTCCACATCCCCGTGTCCCTATCCTCCTCCTCTCCTCCCCGTGTCCATCTCCCCCTCCCCGTGTCCCTCTCCACCTCCCCGTGTCCCTATCCACCTCCTCTCCTCCCCGTGTCCCTATCCTCCTCCACCACCTCCCGTGCCCCCCCCCAACTCCCCCCCAGGACTCCGTGCTGGCGCAGGTGAGCAGTGACACCCTGGGCAAGGTGGTGGCGAGCGCCGGCCTCCTGCGGGAGCCCCCCGCCCTGCGGGAGCTCGTGTCCCGCCTGAAGCCGCAGGAGCCCAGCTACTCGCTGGGACCACTCTCCGACTTCCTCGAAAGCTTCAATAATGAGGTTCGAGTCCGCGTCGCGTGTCACTGAACGTTGCTGCGATGCAACGATAACTACCGATAACTAGCGTATTGTCCAGATTTCAAGACGCACTCCACCCCCCTCTGTATTTTAAATCAAAGGTTGGGGATGATTCTTATCACCCAGCAGGTGTGAGTGTGTGCGTGTCTGTGAGTGGAGCGGTGAGCGCACTGCCCTACGAACCCGGCTACCCAAGTTCGATTCCCGCTCACGGCCAACGCCGGTGACGATGATTTCAACTGGTCCTGATTCCATCTGTCATGTAACCAATCATCACTGGGAGATATTTCACCAACATAACACAACGCAACCTACACTCGGGTGTTGAACGCCCATCTAGCCACGCTACGGCAGAACTAGACACGGTTCGCTATCCTGGCCCGGACCACAAGCTGGGTCCAGGACCGCGTGGCTAGAGGCTTCTTTTACCCGACGTGAATCTTCATCACCAGCAACACGAAGAACCCCGAGCCCCTCACGGGGCCCTCGTTATATTGGCCTAGGCTGGGGCTGGCTCCGCCCCTCGCCCCGCCCACCTTCTAGATCTCTCGAGCTCTTTCCCGAAGGCTCCCAAAGAGCTCTTTTAGACCACGTGACCGCTCAGCGGCCCCCGTCCACCGGTGGCCCCCCTCCAATATCATCCGGTCACGTGTCGGCAGGTCAGCCAGCGTACCATGCCCTAACGTAACCCTGGCTGGCTGACGCTCCCTCTTGCTCCCTCACCGGGAGCCCGCACCGCACACTGTACGCGGTGCCTCCGTGCTGACCAGCGCTCACCCAAGCCCCACTAGGGCTGGTACTACGTCCAGTAAGCGGGCTACACTTCATGCCAACACATTATCCGCCGTGGCTTCGTAAGCCCGGCACCACACAGTGACATTCACTACACATTTATTGCAATTTGAATCTGAGCTGACATTCAATTCGCCCGTAATGGATTCACGAATCCGACAACCGCTTGAACCTACTTGGGGGGGGGGGGCAGTGAAGGGGGGGGGGGGCGCTGCACTTTGTGCTTCAGTTTTCTCTCGCCTAACCGCCCACCGACCAACCCACTCCCACTCAGGTGGTGCACAGCCTACTGCGGCTGGGCGTCCCGGAGAGCAGGGCCCTCCTGCAGGGCGCCTGGGCCATCCTCCGCGTCAACGTGACGGCCCTCGGCGACGCCGACGTGGCGCTGTGGTTCAACGCGAGCCAACTGGGGCCGCTCCTGCCCGGCCTCGACGCGGACACGGCCCTCTCGGTGCCCCTCGCCGTCAGCTGCAACAAGTTTGCCACCATGTGAGGGCCTCGGCTGGACACGTGCCATTGTTTATAGTGTTTAAACTAAAACAAGCGACTACCAAACTGTTTTTTTTGTGTTTGTGTATTTCACCGGGTAAGGCCCCCACCTACCCCCCCCCCCCCCCCCCCCCCACCAAGCTGCTCTATGTAGCTCTTCTTCAGAAGCGACCCTGGCCAGCGCAAATGATAGCGCCGCGAAATTAGCGGCGTTATCGCGTGGAAACGTACAGCGGCCAAATACCCTGAAACGTGCGACATTGATTCTAAATGTGGAGGGAAATACGGGGGGGGACCCGGAGAAAAATCCACGCGACCACGGGGAGAGAGAGGTGAGGGAGGCACCGCAAACTTCAAATACACAGCAGCAGGCGTCAGGGTCGAGATCGAACCCACGACCTCCTGCGTACCAGGCGAGGGAGTTGACATCTCTTAGCCTACGGCGGGAACTTTACCTGACCTAATCGATGAGGCAAAGATGCAGCCCTGCAATTGCTTCCTCATGCCATGGCTGGTGGACGAGCCTCCACTTTGAGCTCCAAATCCATTCCCTTATATAAATTAATGTAATAAATAAAATTTTTCTAGTGTCATTCGTGCTAAATTGCATCTCACGAATGCTGCACAATATTCACATTAAGGGCTAAATCCTATACATATATATAAAATATCCCTACCATGTATTTTTCCTTTCAAGGCCGCAGTGTTCTCAACAAAGGTATTTGACAGACGTGTTGCGTTTTTTGTTATTGTTGTTGTTTGTTGTTTGTGCACCAACTGCTGACACAGTGTCGCAAATAATCCCATTAACAAGTCGGGGTTGCCATTTGGGACTTGTATGTTAGAAGACCGGCCTCATTGATTAAAGGATGTATCCACACACACGCACACACACCACACACACACCACACATACCACACACACACCACACGCACACACCGCACACACACACGTACCACACATGCCCACACACACACACCACACACACCACACACACACACCACACACACACACGCACCACACATGCCCACACATACACACACCACACACACACCACACACACGCACACACACCACACACGCACACACCACACACACCACACTCACCACACACACCCCACACACACACACCACACACACACACCACACACGCACACACCACACACACACCACACACGCACACACCACACACACCACACAAACCGCACACACACACCACACACACGCACACCTACTTTGTGCCGCAGAGTGGGAGCGTTCAGCCGCAAGGTCTACAGCGGCCTGGACGTGGACGTGCGCAGGGCCGTGGTCAACATGAGCCTGCAGTTCTACCAGCCCACGGGTTCGTACCGCAGGTCCCCCTTGATCCCCTTTGCCCAGGGGACCCCGATGACCACCCAGCTCAGCGGGGGAATCGGGGGGCAGCCGCGTGACGCTCGGCCTCAAGGCACGACGTTCCGCTCCACGCCCCCGGGAGCTTCTACGCCCCGAGTAGAACTTCGTACGCGGGCGCGGTTGGCTACGTACGGTGCGACAGAAGTTCAACACACACACACGTAACGTGTACGTGACGCCAGGTGACCTCCTCGTGACCCCGCGTTGCCCCTTTGGGTGACCCCTCTCACGACCCCGCGACAATTCCCCGCGTGACACCGCATGTCCACGTGTCAGTCCTCCCACCACTCCCACCGTGTGTGAACCGCTGTGACCTTGCACGACCTCTGCGTGACCTTGCTTAACCCCGGTGTGACCCTCCCCCCTCCTCCACCGTGTGTGAACCGCTGTGACCTTGCACGACCTCTGCGTGACCTTGCTTAACCCCGGTGTGACCCTTCCCCCGCTCCTCTACCGTGTGTGAACCGCTGTGACCTTGCACGACATCAGCGTGACCTTGTTTAACCCCCGTGTGACCCTCCCCCCCTCCCCCCCCTCCCCCACCGCGTGTGAACCGCTGTGACCTTACACGACCTTGGCGTGACCTTGCTTAACCCCGGTGTGACCCCGTGTCAGTCCCCGCCAGGTGCAGCATCGCCGTGTCCAGCGAGGAGCTTCTGCGCGTCTATCTCGGCCTCTTCGGGGAGCAGGCCGAGCTGGCGGAGTTGAGCCGCCTGCTGCCCACGTTCCAGCCGGTGAGCGCTGCCCCCACTGTCGTCACCCACTACCACTCACCACTACCACTCACCACTACCACTCACCGCTACCACTCACCACTACCACTCACCGCTACCATTCACCGCTACCACTCACCGCTACCACTCACCGCTACCACTCACCGATACCCCACGACCCTAACCCTGCTGCCCCACTCACCGCTGCCACTCACCGCTGCCACTCACCGCTACCACTCACCCATGCCCCACGAACAAAACCCTGCTGCCCCACTCACCTGTCCCCCACGACCCTAACCCTGCCGCCCCACTCAACTCATCACTCACCTGCCCCCTGCGGCAAAATGCAAAACCAAATTGAACGCGATGCATTTTTGTGGTGTGCAGTCATTAGCAACGGGGCCACAAGCTCACTACAGCTTCATCACAACTCAGCCAGGTTTGGGCAGCTGAAACCTGGATTCAAACCCAGGTTATCTCAGCGGTGGGGGGGGGGGGGGGGGGCTGGCTCAGTTACAGTTGAGAACACACGTGGCCGAGAGCCTGGTGTTCGAACCCCGGGTTCTGAGCGGTGCGAGCTCAGCGCTGTGACCTCTCGAGCCAGCCGGCCACCTCCACCTCGAAGGCATTTTGCCTCCGCCCGCAGCGAGGGGAGGGCGTGAGCGCGCGGCGTGCGACAGCGGAGGAGCAAATTCACACGGCGTGCGCTCGCACGCACGCCGCTTCACTCCGCAACTCAACCCGCACGAGCGCGCTGGCGTTCCGATCAACGTCACAGGCGTCTCGGGTGATCGATCGATGATCCGAACGTGCAGCCGCTCGCTCCCCTGCCGCCGCGGCTACCGACGCCGCCGTTCCTCGTCGGCGACGGTCGTTAGTCCCTTCCGCCCGTGTCAGCAGGGGCTCGGCCAGCCAGTCGCACGGACTGTTTCGTCTCAACTGCCTCAACCGTGTTCGTCCACCACCACCACCACACCAGAGGTCGCAAACCGGTTTTGATTCCTTACCCATACCCGTACCCGGCCGCACCAGGGTCGCAAATGGGTACCCGTACCCGGCCGTACCCGTACCCTACCCATACCCGGCCGGGTACGGGTAGGGTACGGGTATCAGGTACCTGATTGCAATCTCTGGGATGAAGCCATGTTGCAGGCGTGGGTGGGTTGATTCTAGGAACTTGAATTGTGAGAAGAGACAAGACGTTGGGAAATGAGTGACAAACAGTTACTCACCAGTGACTCACGGCCTACCCGTACCCGTACCCGGCCGCACCAGGGTCGCAAACGGCTACCCGTACCCGTACCCGGCCGGGTACGGGTAACCGGGTATCGGGTAGGGTACAGGTATTGGGTACCCGGTTGCGACCTCTGCACCACACCGCCCGTCACAACTCTCCCGTCTGGAATTCCCTCGGAAGTTTGGAATTCCGCTCCCATCGTCTCTTCCCCCACCCACCCCCCGAGCTATTACCGCACTGCGCTCGACTCGAGCAGCGCGCTTACCGCTCTTCACTGTTACACCTACGGTGGCGCTGCTTGTTGCTGGCCACTGGGCGTTTTGGGCCTTTGGCACCTTGTGCTCAGCAACCGTGATTCTATATATATACACAAAAAAACAAATGTCAGCAATTGTGTCATATTTATTTAATCAATTTGCTTGTTTGTTCGGAGAGGAAAGGTCAAGTTGCGGCACAAAGCGTTGTGCCGCGGGCAAGGGAAGTCTCCACCCAGGTGGTGCCAAGAGGGCGGTGGGGGGGGGTGGTGCGTGACGCGCGTGTTCGTGAATGTCACCCCCAACGCTGCCAAAACACGCCCGTGGTGGCCGTGATGCGCGTACGTGGCCTGTCATCCAGCATTGTGGAGGCAGCGAAGCAGGGGGGATGGGGTGTCGGTGGATCGTCGTGCAAATCGTCGTGAGAATCCCATTCCCGTGGGGCGTCGTACGCCGGCTCGCCCCGGGAGTCGGCAGGACAACAACAACAACAACGACAAAATGTGGACTCCGCCTCGCCTCGTCTGCACGGGATAAAGTGTTTCCCCCTCGCACGCGTGCGTTTGTCCCCCCTCCCCCACCCGGGTGCTCCGGTCTCTTCCCGCGTGTCAACACTCGGCCGCAAACATTCTTAATATATAGGGGACCGCAGAGCTTGGGGTACTTGCGGGCACCGGCTCACTGCCTGGCTGCCGCCTTTCCCCGCTTGCCTGCGGCTCCTCGCGCCCCGGCATTGTGCGGCGCGCTGACAAGGTGACGTCATGACGCGACGTAGGTTCCAGTGTCAGTGTTGGGCTGAAGGGGTCCAGTCACCGCGATCCTCCTAAGACGGCGGCACTCAACCCGTGGGTCTTTCTGGCGGGGTGAGGGTGGGTGGACGGGAGGGAGGGGGGGCACAGGCTGCGGCATGCATACCGTGCAGGAAAATTTTAAATAAAGGACTCGGTAGCCTCCTGTAGGTGAACGGCGTGCCACTACGCCACACTGCACGGCCGCTTACGGAGTTCATCAGAGGGACATCCCAACACATGGAGGTCTCTCTGCCGCCAGCGCTGATATTTGGCGTGCAAAATAATTTTGAGACTATGGCCTGCATCATCTGCGGCCATTATTCGAAGGCTTTTTACTTTTACCGTCAGTTGGGCTGGGAGGAGGCTAAGGGGGTGGGGTTGGAGGGGCACGGGAATCGATTGGGGGGCCGGCGAAGCATCGTGGCCCAAATTAGAAAAATAATCGGAAAGCGCAGCAGCCGTTGTGAATCGGATGGCGGCCTACGGCTACAATCAACACACCCGCGGTATTAACTAGGGCGACCCACGCCGCATTCCACCCGCGAACCTCTGCAACGAGCGGCCGGCGGGCGGGACGCGCTCCCGCAGGGCCGCGTCGCCTGTAGGATTTCACCGCGCGCCACGGTGTTGCGTTTCGGCCGTCGTAAAGCGTTTAGCGGGTATTTCCGGGCCCCTCAGTGAAATTCCAGATCCACCGGGCTGCTAGCCCCTGTAACCCCCTTGCGGCATTAAGCGTCGCCTTCGTGCTCTCGTGTCACTCGTCGTCCTGCAGCTGGAAGCGCTGGGCTACCTGGGGGCCGAGCAGCTCGCCGTGCTGGCGGCCCAGCCGGGCTTCCTGGGGAACTCAAGCCTCGTCATCAAGATGTTTGAACTCTCCCTGCTGTCCTACGAGTCCGTGGCCACCTTCCTGGACAAGCTCATTGCCACCGTGAGAAACGCTCGAGCTCCCGACCCCTCGCTCGCGCTTTGGCGACGTGTTACCCGCCTCGCCTGGCATTCAGGAAGTCGTGGCTTAGATCCAGACCCTGACGATGCCTGTTGTATATTTGGAGTTTGCATGTCTCTGTCTCTCTTGCCCCCGTAGTCGTGTGGATATTTCTCCGGGTCCTTTTGCTTTTCCCTCTTCATTTAGAATCAATATTCACGCGTTTAGAGTATTCGCCTGCGATAAATTTGTATGCGACAAGCCACTTCGTTGAGCTGTCACTTGTGGCCAGGTCGCTTCTAAAATGTGTTGCAGTAGCACGGTCGGCTTACTTCACGGTGCAAAATAATTTCAACGTGGGCTGCCCCCCCCCACCACCCGCCTTTCCACGCAGGCCAATCCCTCGACGCTGTCCGACCTGAACCTCGACTCCAAGCGCCTGGTGCTCACCTTCGTGTGGGCCTTGCTGGAGCCGCGCTTCCCCACGCTAGGCGAGGCCGAGTGGGGCGGCGCGTGGCTCTCGCGCCGCCTTCCGCCGTTCCTCGTCGCCATCCAGCCCCATCAGGTGGCCTCCGTGCCGGCCTCGTTCAACTGCTCCGCTTTCCAGGCCTTGTAAGCGGGGCGGCCGCGAACAGGGGGGTGGGGGGGGGGGCAATTGCGTGGATCATCGCCGGGCGCGTGGGGGTCAGGGTCACGGTTTGGACAAGGGGCGGCGAGCGGTCAGTTTGGCCCATCTCGCGGTGGCCTTGGGGTCAACTATGGTGTCTCCCATCTTTCTGTCCTGCAGTGATGGACCGTGACTCAAAGTCGGCCCAGACACTCATAAACTCACATCGGATCTATGGGCAAAAATTTTTTTGTAATTTTTTTCATAGGTTGTGCGACAAACTGTATACGAGTAGCTAGATGTTGCGATGTGACGACGCGTTTGCGTTATTTTGCCATGTGATCTCATTGGTCCCATTTGGGCTGGGTCCAAAAAACAAATGGGCCTGTGAGGAATAATCTTTGGCGCTGCCGAATATATGGGGACTTAATGCCAACTAAGAGCATAAATAAGCAATGAAGCGTACACACTAGAGGTAATAAAACACATTTTTGCTGTTCTGATCACATTGGCAATTTCCCTGGAATAGACCGGCCCACTGAAGCATTTGCCTGGACTGCCACATAGGCTTAATAGGCCTGCTGTCCTGTATCTCCCGTGTGCCCGTGTCTCCCTTGTGCCCTGTGTCTCCAAGTATCACATTTGCCTCCCGTGCGCAGCTACGACAGCTTCGAGAGCCTCTATGACCGCCTGCCTGTGCCCGTGCGCACCGAGGTCGCCCGCAAGATCACGCAGCTACTGCAGCCAACAGGTGGCCACCGCCCACTCGAGATGGGAAACCCGCCACCCACCATCCTCCCCCCACCACCCTCTACCCACCACTCTCTACCCACCACCCGCCTTCCACCCACCACCCACCACCTCCTCACACCACCCTCCACCCCCAAACCACCACCCTCCATTCTCCATCCTGCATTCGCTACCCTTTACCCAGAACCCACCACCCTCTACTCACCACCATCTACCCACTACCTCCAACCCACCACTCTCTACCCACAACCCACTACCCGCCACCCTGGCGTGGTCAGGCTGGAGTGTTGGGCGGTAACTTGTCGAAACGGTAGCGTGTTTGTCACTCTTTGCAAATGTCCACGGTTCGAGCCCAGCGGCTGCGCCGGTTAACGCTGCAGTGCTTAGAAACCATTTATGCTTCGCGCCTGTCTGCTTCACAGTGGACGTCACAGGTTCCTGCGAGGTCATCCAAAGCCTTCAAATGACATCGCGCTGTTTGTCCTGTGTTTGGTGCGTGGCGGCAGTGGCCGAGAGGTGCGGCAAGAACGTGACGAGTGAGGATCTGCTGCTCAAGTACTACGGCCTGTTCTACCGGGAGGCCAACTTCAGCGACTTCACACAGCTCCTGCCCAGCTTCAACGGGGTGAGCGGCCATCTCGGACTCGAGGCCGCGGATCCACGAGGCCGAGATCCGCAAGCCTAGGTCCAGGCCAAGGCCCCAGAGCCTTTTAGATCAAGGCCCGTGTGTAGACCAGTCAAGGCAGGATCCTTTAGGCCAGCGATTCCCAAATCTCTGGGACAATAGAACACCGTTAGCTCTCGGAGAATTCTGATGGACCACCATGCTTTGTGAGATGTCAAAAAGAATATTGCATCTGAAACAGATCCTTGCGAAACATTGCGGAGCCACAGTGGTCCCCCCAACATCGCCCCCTCTGCGCGCTGTGCCTGCCTTCATAGGCGCTGCTCGCTTACAGCACTTGCCCTGACGGTCTGTTGAAGGCTATAACGTAGGGTGATCTTTGCCTTTGTTTTGCGCGTGCTTGCCCATTCACTCGTGCGTTTGTGGGTGCGTGCGCGCGCGGCAGAGCGCAATGATGACGTCGTCCACCAAGCTGACCGCGTTGCAGCTCGCCGACCTCCTGATCTCGCTGGGGCCGCGTGGCACGCGGGCCGACGCCACCCAGGCGCTGGCGCAGTTCAGCACTCTGCCGTGGCCCTCGTCGGACCTCGTCGCGTTCACAGAGCGCATCGGCCAGGTGAGAGTAGCGTCGCCACGCCGTCCGCACCCGTCTCGCTCCCTCTCCTCCTTCTCTTGCCTCCTCCACCTCTGCCTGCCTCCTCCATCTCCTCCTGCCTCCTCCACCTCCTCCATCTCCCCCTGCCTCCTCTTGGTGCCTCCTCCACCTCCTTCTGCCACCTCTTCCTGCCTCCTCCTCCTCCACCTCCTGCCACCTCCACCTCCTCTTCCTGCCACCACCACTACCACCACTACCACCACTACCACCGCCACCATTGTCTTTGCGCAGGGTGCTGGGCAGTTGAGCGACGAGGTGCGATCCGAGCTCGTGACGGGGCTGTGGGGGCACCTGACTCCTCACCTCGTCAAGATGAAAGAGGTGGAGCTGAGCACGTGGATGGGCCATCTCCTTGGGCCCCTGCTGCCTGCCCTCTCGCCCAGCACCCAGCTCTTCCCAGCCGGACTCACCTGCTCGTCATACCTCATCATGTGAGATGCAGCTCAGTCTTCATCAGGGGCACGACTCTTGGGTTTCTGCCCTGTGCACAGGCACTACCCATAGAGGCACCAGTAGCCAATCACAGTGATGTCTCACACTGCCTACATAGGCATCAGCAGCCAATCACAGTGAGCTCTCACACTGCCTACAGAGGCATCAGTAGCCAATCACACTGATCTCTCACACTGCCTACAGAGCCACCAGCAGCCAATCACAGTGATCTCTCACACTGCCTATAGATGCATCAGCAGCCAATCACAGTGAGCTCTCACACTGCCTATAGATGCATCAGCAGCCAATCACACTACCGATTAAGCTGCACTCCACCTGTTCCTTTTTATAACCCTCAACATAATTAAAAATGTCTATATCAATCCTTGCTGCTTTTGCAGATTTTTCAGTTTTTCAAGCAAGTTGATGAGTGCAGTCATTGGTGACTTGAGATCATGATGCTTGAAAATCCAGTTTAATCTCAGGCAGTTACCTTTATTTCCCCAAAAATCACTGCTCCTTGGCCGTGCCGGGCCAGCCCAGTGCGACTCAGCAGGTGCCAGTTTTTTTTTCCACTGCAGAAGCAGTGCCGTGCCGATGATGTCGCAACACGATCAACGAGTTGATTGACCCCGCCCCCAGGCCCTGCTTGGCCCCAAGTCAGATTTAGGGTTTCATCGTTTCGGTTCTGGCAAATGCCCAGCGTGGAAAACCAAACCCATTGCCGTCCAATGCCCCACACCGGCTTGGCTCGAATGTGGCAGTGGAAAAAGGGGGTTGAGATGCGCCCGTTTAGCTTCCTAAGCCGCGTAGCCACCTCGCCAATTGACGAGAGCCTCGGCTGCCCCGTCTCGTTTAACCGAGGCTAACGGTCGCCTTTTGCCACCCAACAGGATGGCTGCTCTGAACAACTCCTACGACAATATGTCCGCATCCACCCAGCACAGCATTTACCTGCAGACGAAGCAGTACCTGAAAGGTGAGAGCTCCGTGCCCGTGGCCTTGAGTCAGGCCTCAGCACGACCCACCGACCCACTTCCCCCACCAAACCCAGCCTCAGGCCGCCGTGTGTGTATATGTTTACCGATGGGTAGAGCCGTGCTCTCCGAGCTGGGCTGTACGAGCTGGACTCTCTCTCTGATCACGATCATCGGTTCAATTTTACTCGACTAATCGGTGAGCACGAAAAATCGGTGGAAAACAAAAGTCTCGCCCCCCCGTTCCCACTTGTGCCGCTGTCCGGAGAGGTGGCAGGCGAGGGTCGGTGACGTCATCCGTCCGCCTGTGGCGTGTCGGTGGCTTTCGACCTTCAGAGTAATCCATTAGAAATCGATGTGTGTCTTGTCCTGACCTCGCTCTCTCTCGTGGCGCGCAGTGGCGAAGGGCTGCCCCTTGGAAAACGTGACGAGCGGCACCTTCCTCTCCACGTACCTCGGCAAGTTCAGCCGCCAAGCCGCCTTCTCCGAGTTCACGGAGATCCTGCCGACCTTTCAACCCGTACGTGCACTCGGTGACGCCTCGTGACCTTTAACCTTCCTCTGCGCCGCACGCGCGTGTTCACAATTAACCCCCCTCCCTGCCACCCCCTCCCCATTGACTGCTGCTCTCCCCAGTTGCAGGTGCTGGAGCAGCTGAGCCCTGCGCAGCTCGGTGACCTGGCGGGGGTGCCTGGGCTGCTGAACAGCACGGCCGTCGTGGACCAGATTTTGGCGAATGTGCACGGCATGGCCGAGCTATCGAGCTTCATGGAGCGCTACACCAACGCGGTGAGCCACGAAGGCTAGGCACAGGCCACGGCCCCGGAGCCTTTCGGGTTGAGGCACGTGTCCCGGCACCATCGCCCGCTGCGGTGCCAATGAAGACACCGTTAAGCCGGCAAGTTGTTGTCTGGTAATTCCCGCTGCTGAGCAAGGGCCCTGCCAACTTCTTTTCTGTTCCTCCGTGAAGGAGGAGGAATCGAACACGCGGTTACAGAAGTAGTCCAACAGTTAGCGCTACCGGTGACCAGAGCTAGATTCCCGATCACGCCCAATGCCGGTGACGATTAACTGAACCGGTCTTGGGCCTCCCCTCGGTCGACTCAACCTCAAATGAGCACCTGGTGCGATGTGTAAGCCCCAACAGACTGTCGAAGGCTACATGGAGGGAGATCTTTGTCTTTTGTGTGCGCAGAGCACGTCGCAGCCCAGCGTGGAGGTTCGCGCGCGCATGATGAGCCAGGTGTGGGGGACGCTGGGCCCGAGCTTGGCCACCCTGCCCGACGCCCAGGTGTCCGTGTGGTTCTCGCGGTACCTCGCCCAGCTCCTGCCGACGGCCACGGTGGCCCAGCTCGCCTCCCTGCCGCCCTCGCTCAACTGCTCCGCCTTCCAGGCCATGTGAGTGAGGCTCCGCGGCGACAGTCGGTCAAGCAGGGGCGCAGGCACACGGCGGGTGTCTGTGCTGTGCCACCAGCGGTCGTCTCCCCCTGGGTTATTGGGTAGATTACGTACGTGCGTTGAACTTCTTTGGTGCCGGAGGTAGCCAACCGGGACAATCGGAGGTGCGGGGGAAGGGGCAACAAACTAAACACAAAAAACAGTTCGAAGAGGCCAACTGCTCAACGGCACCGAACTCCGACGAGTCTCTCGTATTGAATTCCCGCGCGCGGTGCCAAACCTCCCCCGGTGAAAGGGGGCCCCCGTCTGCGACAATCGAAAGACCGTTTCCTGAAACTCGATGGCTCGATGTCTCGTGCCGCGTGCAGCGTGGGAGGCCTGGACGGAGCCTACAGCTCCCTGAGCGTGGACGCACGGCGTGCGTCCTACCTGTGGATGTCTCGCTTCCTCTCCGGTACGACCTTCCGGCGAGTTCGCTGGCCTTCAGTTGCAAACGCCGCCAGCGACCTCGCCCCGATCTGCACCACCGGCTTCATTTCTCGTCTCGTGCCATCCTCTCTCTCCACTGCCTTCTGTCCGCCGCCGGTCTCGCTGTATTGTCCGTCTCCATCCCCCGTCGATTCGCTCGCATCATCTGTCCTCACAATGCTCCCGTTGCATCATCACCAACTCCCCATCGCGTGCTCTCTATCTCTCGTCCAGTCCTCCCCACAGAGGCCCCGCGCTGTGGGGTCCCTGCTGGCACCGTTTCGGGATGGATCCCCGCCAACCTCGGCCACTTTGTGCTGCTCGCGAGCCGCTCTGACCTGCAGGGCTTCCTCACCGACGCTCAGCAGGTAACTCCGTCGCCTACACCACCGTGGCGAGATGTTAACTACCTCGCCTGGTATGTAGGAGGTCTTGGGTTCGATCGCAAGCCTGACATCTGCTGTATAATTGGAGTGTGTATGTTTTCCCCGTGTTCACGTTGATTTTTCTCTGGGTCCTCTGGTTTTTCCCTCCACATTTAGAAGCAACGTGCATTCGGAGTATTTAGCTGCTATACATTTCCACGTGATGATAAAGCCGCTTCGTTCAGCAATCATTTGTGGCCAGGTGGCTCCTGAAAAAAGAGCTACATAGCTCAGTGGGGCCTTACCTAGTCAAATAAAAATGTAGGGTCTAGTTTTAGTTTACACCAGCAACGGCGCTTCTCGGGATCAAGTTCCCAATGACCATAGGGGGGGCGGGGTCTCAGCACCCCAGTAGCTGTAGGATCTCCGAGTCAGGACCCCTATTGCTGCGACACCTCAGGAACCCAATTTGCCGTGGGGGTCACAGGACGACCCACGGTGGTGGGGTCTGAGAACACCGATTGCCAAGCGGGGGGTTTCAGGATCCCAATGACCCCTGGGTCTCAGGACCCCCACTGGCTCTGAGGCCGGGCGGGTCTCAGGCCACCAGGTGGCCTCGCTGACTTTGTGCCGTCGTTGCTGGCCGCGTCGCACAGCTGGACGCGGCGCTCACGACGGACGCGGTGGTGGACACGTTCCGGGCGGCGCGCGATCTGCCCTCCGACCTCCAGAAGCTGGTGCTGGGCGCGATGCTCAACCGCAACTTCACTGCTGACAAGTGAGGCCAGCGGCCCTATTGCCCGGTGGTCCGGGCACCGGGGGCCAAGGGTGACCGGGAGGGCAAAATCACGAGGGCCTAGATTCCCCTGAATTAGTCCTAATTGGTTTAAAGCTTTCGTGACTGCAGGGATTCATCTTCTTGGTTCTTTCGGTAAAGTCACGTAGAATGGAAATAATAAAATAATAAAAATTAAACATAATAAAATCATTCTCACGATGTTTCGGCCACAACACAAGCAGCCGTCCTCAGGTGAAGAACAGGTCTGTCGGAAAGACAGCGTCTGAATGAAACACCACCAGGCTTGGCAGCGTATATTTAAGCCGGGTTGGAGGGGGAAGAGCGCCTTGACATTCCTTCCCTTTATTAATGCTAACCCTACTCCCTCCCTTTGATGCTGCTAATCCTGCATAATGCACGGGCATAATATAACTTTGAAACCCCCCGCCCACCTCCTACACATTCAACAAGTAGTGACTAATCCCATATCTGCATTTCCCATAAATATGTAAAATTCCTCTTGATATGCAAATTATTTTGGGTGACGTACTCTCCCCACGCCAAGAAGCCACCGCACGATCGTACTCAGGATTACTCGCACCTCTATGGTGCATCACAATGAGAATCTCGATTTAGACCCGGAGGAATACAGTGTCTGAATCGCAACGGCCAAAGTCGCCCAACTGCCCCTGTGCCCGCCAGGATTCCGGATTCCGTGATTTGCGTTTACCCGGACGTGACGACCGTGCCCCCGACGGACGCGGTCCTCGTCGCCAAGCTCAAGGCGTGCCTCCAGAGCGCCAGCGCCGGCTCCGCCAGTGCCCAGCAGCAGCAGCAGCAGCAGAAGGTCAGTTTAACACGTAGCAGGCTTTCGCGACCAATATTATTCATAATCAACGTTTTTGGGTTTGATCGCGTTATTTATAAATGTGTCGTAACCCTCCAACACCCGACATGGACAATCAGCAAAAAAAGTGTCACGTTGACAAAAGACAAATAGTTCACTGCTTTAGCCCACCGGTGTGTTGAAGCGTGAAACCAAAAACATTTTTTTGTAAATGTTGTGGTTTCACGCTTCAACACACCGGTGGGCTAAGGCAGTGAACTATTTGTCTTTTGTCAACGTGACACTTTTTTTCTTGCTGATTGGCCGCGTCGGGTGGTGGAGGGTTACGACACGTTTATAAACAACGCGATCTCACCCAAAAACGATGATTATGAGCAGCAGAAAGTACTGGTGCCACCGTCCCCACCCACCGCTGCCCACCCTCACCCCCTCCCCATCCCCACCGCGTCGGGGATGGTGAGGGGGCGAGGGTGGTGGTGGCCGGAGTCGAATAAAACTAAAAATCCTCCGGGCACGGGACTCGTCGGGGAAAAAAATAATGCAATGAAGGTGTCGTGTTTTTTTGTGTAAAGCACCGGTACGCACAAGGGAGTAGCAATGAGGACAGATGAAGTGGGAGGCCGTGCTCGTAACTGTCGTTCTGCAGTCATCCACTCAGGATGGCATCGTTCACAAAAGCTGCCCGCGCGCACCCACAGCCCATTCGCCGTACGAATGGCGCGGATAGCAAATGTGCTCGTTGTTTTTATATGAAACAACTTATTCATTTGTCAGGCTCTGGAGCTGGCCCAGAGGTTTACAAAATGTTTTTCACAATAACATTGTGTATCCGGGAAAACCTAACCTCATATCAAGACTCTCTCTTTCTCTCAAGGAGGTCCGGCGTCAGGACGTTTGGCCAATTCCTTCAGTGAGAAAGCCAAAAAGCCCATTTTATAAACACCCCCACCGTGCGTACAAAGGGATAACACTCAAAGCTCCGCACAGACGGAGCACTCCAACTTTGGCGAGTTCTTGACAAAAGTGGGAAGAAAACCGGAGGACGTTTGAGAAAGCCCCGCAGGCATACGAAGAGACAGCGCCCAACACTGAGGACGCACGACCGCCGCGAGACACCGATTGCGAGTGGATTGATAATCACGCCCGAGGGGACAGATTCAGAAAAACAACATGCCCCCCCCCCCGCCGCGTCACCTCGCCGCCTCTCTGTGCCGCAGATCGCCCTGGCGATTCTCGCGGGTGCCGGGCAGCAGCTGAGCGCGGCGCAGCTGGTACAGCTGGGGCCCGTTGCCCTGCTCCTGAGCCCCGCCGCCATCACCAACTTGAGCGGGCAGGCGGTGCTGACTGCGTTGCCCACCCTGGGGCAGCAGAGCGGGTGGAGTCTTGCACAGGCCCAGCAGTTCGTCAATAAATTGGTCGACATGGGAGTCTACGTGAGTGGCACCAGCGGACGCGGTGGTCTGTTCCCCAATTAGGCTTTGACCCCCCCCCCCCATATGAACCCGTGACCCCGTGTGAACCTGTGACCCCCCCCCCATGTGAACCCGTGACACCCCGTGTTAGCCGTGTGAACGTCTGACCCCACGTGAACCGGTGACCCCGCATGAACTCGTGACCCCCGTGTGAACCCATGACACCAATTTGAACCCGTGACTACGTATGAACCCGTGACCTCGCGTGATCCCGGGACCTCGCGTGATCCCGTGACCCCCGAGTGAACCCGTGACACCGTATGAGCCCGTGACCCCGTGTGAACCTGTGACCCCACGTGAACCTGTGACCTTCGTGTGAACCTATGACGCCCATGTTAGCCTGTAACCTCCGTGTGAACCCGTGAACCGGTGTGAACCCGTGTGACCACGTGTGAACCAGTGACTCAGTGAATCCATAACCCTGCGTTTTGTAGCCACCATGTAAAAGCTGTCGGGGTGTTGGTGGAAATGCGCCACACCACATATCCCTGTCTCTCCGCGACAGCTCTAATCAATGGATCCCAACCTGCCGAGAGCATCGTGGGTTTTTGTTTTACCTTCGAGTGCCCCGCGTGTTGACGCGCTGACGCTTGCATCGATCTGCACCCGACCCCCCCTCACCGTCCGCCGTCGTAAGTTGGGTGACAGCGCGGCCATCGGTCAGCTCGGCACGCTGGTGTCCGGGTTGCCGAGCAGTGCCGTGCTGGCGCTGCCGGACTCGGAGGCGCGCAGCCTGCTCACGCTGTCCGGGATGCAGGACCCCGCCGTCGGCAGCGCCATGCCGCCCTCGGTCGCCGCCGCCATCATGGAGAAGGTGGGGGGCCCTGGGTTGCACTCCCGCTCCGGGTGGTGCCGTGCCCCTTGCTGGCTTCATTGTTGGGTGCTCGCTGACGGTTTGTCAGCACGCAATGGGGGGGGGATGGTGGGGGGGATTCTTAACAGCTGCTCCCAGAGTGAAGCATTTCCTCCCCTTTGACGTTTGTTCATTTGTAACGCTGCTCACTCCATCATTCGGAGGTGCGAGAAACCACAAGCAAGCGGGAAGGTGATGCGATGGTGCGAGTGAAGACGATGTGACGATGCGAGTGAAGGCGATGTGACGATGTGAGCGTGCGCTTGCCAACAGGCGGTGAGGGTCTCGACAGATCCGGTGGCCCTTGTGCAGGACACACCGGGCTGGCTGGTGTGGGCCCTGCCCCTCGACACGATCCGGACCCTGCCCTCGTCCGTGCCCCTGGGTCAGATCAACTCGAAGGAGTGGACGGAGACACAGGTGCGGTACGCACTTCCGATCCACCGCTCGCTTCCCCTGTTCACCCACTCACCCGCTCACTCACCCGCTTCCCGTGCCAACTCACCCACTCACTCACCTACTCACTCACCCGCTTCCTCTGCTCACTCACCCGCTCGCTCACCCGCTCACTCACCCGCTCACTCACCCGCTTCCCCATCTCACTCACCTACTCACTCACCCGCTTCCCCATCTCACTCACCTACTCACTCACCCGCTCACTCACTCACTTCCCGTGCTCACTCACCTACTCACTCACCCGCTCACTCACCCACTTCCCGTGCTCACTCACCTACTCACTCACCCGCTCACTCACCCGTTTCCCCTGCTCACTCACCTACTCACTCACCCGCTCACTCACCCGTTTCCCCTGCTCACTCACCTACTCACTCACCCGCTCACTCACCCGCTTCCCGTGCCAACTCACCCACTCACTCACCCGCTCACTCACCCGCTTCCCCTGTCACTCACCCGCTCACTCACCCGCTTCCTCTGCTCACTCACCCACTCGCTCACCCGCTCACTCACCCGCTCACTCACCCGCTTCCCCCACTATACTCACTAGCGTCATTGTTCACTCAAAGCCCCCAGTCCGTCTTCACTTCGGTGGGGAGTCGCTCATTGTCTTCTGCCTCCTCCATGGTCTGGAGTTACATTCCCCCAGCTGTCAGTGCTGTCGACTCTGCCTATGCTCCAAATTGCAATTGTATGAAAGTTGTAGTGAGTTCAACTGAGTCGCAGACTTACTCTTGGAGGTAACACATTTATTTTACATCAACACACAGGGTAACTGCCCCTTAACAGAATAACAGCCTATGCTGGTGACCATCAGCTAACTACACTAATTACAACGTAACTGGTGTAGTTAGTCAGGTGGTGACCAACAGGCTAACTACACTAATTACAACGTAACTGCTACAACGGACCGGACCGCAGCTCGGGTTCAGGTCCACGTGTTGGAGACTCGGTAGAACGTAAAACGTAGACGAAGGCTTCTTCAAGATGACCAACAACGCCGGTCCCTCTGGGGGACCCGGCTTATATTCTCTGCGGCATGGCTGGCTCCACCCTTGGCCACGCCTACCTTCCAGAATCCTCGAGCAGGATCTGGACCCGGACCATGTGACCACCCCCTAGCCCCCACTTGGGGCCCCTTTGTAGATTTAATCGGTCACGTGTCCTCTCGGGTCAACCGGAGTGCCATGGCCTTGAGTAACCCCGGCACACCCACACCCTATCCTGTAGGGGCTGGCACTGCACGCCAAGCGTGGTGCCATCCAGCGCTATCAACCAGCGCTCACGGAGCCCCTCTAGGGCCGGTACTACACCCACATCAACGTGGTGTCCGCGATGTCGCTACATCGCACGCCGTGCCTCTCTAACATTCAGCTAGACAACTTGTTATTTTGAGAGAAAAAAAAATCATCTTAAGGTTACTAATTAAATGTTACTTCTCATTTCAGTCGATGATTATTTTTAAAAGTATGAAGAGAGGCTACACGTGGACTGAGACCGGAAGGTACGGTGGTGATGGTGTTGGTGGTAGTGATGGTGATAGTGATGGTGGTGATAGTGATGTTGGTGGTAGTGATGGTGATAGTGATGGTGGTGATAGTGATGGTGGTAGTGATGGTGATAGTAATGTAGATCCCTCGTGAACTTGGTGATTGTTTTGTGCAGTGACTGGCGACCGGGCTGAGACCATCAACTCGCCACACTCGAGAACCCGGTTCAATCACTGGCGGCTGAAACCTGCACTTGACCGATAGCGATTTGAACGTAGTCACTGATATTGTGATTATCGGCTTTCTCATTCGCTTAGATTTTATCTGTACTTGTGAGTGGGTGCCACGGTGGCTAGGAGATGTTAACTACCTCGCCTGGTATACAGGAGGGCGTGGGTTCGATCCCGACCCTGACACCTGCTGTATATCTGGAGTTTGCGTGTGTCTCTCTCCACGTGGTCATATGGATTTTTCTCCGTGCCCTCCGGGTTTTCCCTCCACATTTAGAAACGTGCGTTTGGAGTAGTTGGCCGCTATAAATGTCCACGCGATAAGCCACTTCGTTGGGCTATCGTTTGTGGCCAGGTCCGTTTCTGAAAAGTAGCTCCGTAGCTCAGTGGGGCCTACCCTGGCAAAATAAAAATAGCGGTTTAATAGTTTTAGTGTGGTTTTATTTTATTTCTTTACGTACAATTGGAAAGGCGCTTTTAAAATACATGTTTTATGAATTATTATTCAATCATTTTACAGGCAGTTTGGTAGCCTCCTGAGGGGCTTCACCTGCAATCAGCTGTCTGGACAGGTGGACGCGCGTGACTTCGCCACCTCTGTCAACGGCAGCGAGGGTCACATGACCCGCTCCCAGGTACTGCACTCCCCAGCCTTGGAACGAAAAGTTGGATGCAAAGAAGATGCACACACATCGTGTCAACCCATACGGTCTAACCCGTATTCTTGTAACAGGGAAATTGAGTTTTCAGGTCCATACGGCGTACAGCCGTTTCAATACGGGCAACAACCAAAAAAACGTGTGTCTATTTGTTTGTGTTTCTCCCTTGTGATGGGACTTTGTAGGATGAACGTTGAGAGTTATAGGGGGCACGGGGTAACCAATAAGTTCTGGATTGGTCTGTAATAAGTTAGGAGGCACTGGTAAGGGGTTGACAGGTATGAAGATGTGCTCGATTTCATCGACAAGTTACTCACCGGACTAATTGACGACATGGCGATCGGTGTAAGCCAGTTTCAAAGACAAGTCGCATATTATACATTACCAGAGCGTGTCTGTTTGCATGTTTCATCACAAGTGCTGTGTGTGGTTAATGCAGTACTTGAATCCTGTAAAAATGTATCTATTTGGTGTTTCAACATCTTAACACCTCCTGTTTTAATGCCAAAAAGGGTGAAACCTATTCTTATTTTGTATACTTTGATACTAGCAAAAAAGTCACATGATATAGCTACTCACCCCGAGGTATAAATGCTCTGACAGTGCATTGTCTTTATATTGTTCGCCGTTTGGTGACTAGGCCATAAAGAAGGCTGTCTCTGGTGTAGGCGAATCAGTTTCAAAGACAACGCATCATATATAATCATCAGAGCCACGTCTGTTTGCATGTTCACCAGAAGTGCTGTGTGTGCTTAATGCAAGTTGGATTCCTTGAAAAAAGTATCCATTTGGTGCTTGAACATCTTAACGTCCTTTGTATTGACAGAAAAGGTAAAACCTATTGTTAATTTTCATACTATAGAGCATAGGACGTCTTCGTAGTTAATTTCGTTTCTTCACGACGATCCGCGTGGTGGACAGCTTGTGCCCCGTCAATGGCGTTACGCAGGCCCTGCTGTGAGTGAACTCTGTCTGGAGAAGCGTCAAGTGACCCTGCTCGCACTGGAAGTACAGAAATAGCACGGACGTAGAATTCACGTGAAACTCAATTACAGGGTCATGGTGAAATAAAAATCACGACAACAATCGCCGCATCACCACTCATAGCCGGGCAGTGATGGCTACGCACGTGGCCTGTAGTTCAGTGCTGTGGAGACAGCGAGGAGGATGGAGTGATGCCCCCTCCTCACGCGTGTGCGTTTACCTCCGTGCACTCATTGATTGCCTGAAAACATCTTAATGTGTAGAGGACTACAGAGCTTCGGGAATTGTCGGTAGCATTGGCTCACCGCCTCTCTGGCTGCTGCCTACCAACTCGCACCTGTGGTTCCTCGGCGATTGCGAGAGACGCAATCTGCACGAATGGACGACACCGATGCTGCTTCGACCTAAACATTGTAATTACGTTGAGATATGTAGCGCCACGTCGTGAACAGCGATTAACGCGGCAACCCTCGTGTCAACCGACGCCGCTGACTGAGCCCATCTAGGGAAATATCGGTGCCCTCGGTACGCAGTAGTGGCAGCAATAATTATGTTGCCTGGGGGTCCCATCGCTTCCCATCCGCCTGTAATGCATTGTCTAGCGTAGCAACTCTGCCCAGGCATGGCCTGTAACACAGCGACACGGTGTTTACTACGCGCACACTTTACCAAATCCTTATTTGGGACAGAGACTTGAGGAAAATATTTGTATCATAAATCGGTGGCTTATAATATTTTGGGGCAACACCTCTCCCCCACCCACCCACCACCCCTCTCGGCCTCGTCGTTGCTCAACTCGCTTTCCCGCCATTTTCCAGCTCAAGTGCATAGCGGAGGCGGTGGCGCCGGGCCCGGGGACACTGAGCGAGACCGACGCCCTGCTGATGCCCAGCGGGGTCCTCGCCTACGTCGAGTGAGGCTGATGAGCGCACGCACCCCCGATGCCCCCCCCGCAGCGTGCCAACCAGTGCTTGCTTTCACCCGGGGACTGTCCGGGACGCCGGGCCGGGCAATCCTCGTAGGAGTACGGGAGGAAGATTGGATGCGATGACGTAGGGTTATTATGGACAAGCGCACCTTGTGTTCTAGTGGTAGTGCCTTACGCCGAGAATCCCCACTCCCCAGCCAAGCCGTTCAAGCGGCGCTCTGGAACATACCCAGTGTGACATGAAGCCCTGAGTGAATGGGCGTCCAGGACCCACATCCCTGCAGCGTGAGTGTGTTTACAGGGAGAAGGAGTGGTGGGAGTTAGGGGGCTATACAAAAACTCGGGGGGGTGGGGCGGGGGGACCAGAACAGAGTTATTGTGAAACAAATTTTCTGCAAATGTATAAATGCTAAATGGAATAAGTAACACAATGTGACCTGTTTGTGTCGACCGTGCGATCTTCTCCGGCTCATCCACCCCGAGTGTGTACGTGGGACGGCCATGACTTTCGTGAATTTTGTCCAGCCCCTTGCGGCTATGGCAAATTTAAAGGTGGCGGTGGTCGGGTGGTAGTGAGGGTGACGGTGGTGGTGGTGGTCACGGTGCATCTGTCAATCATCTCAGTCAGTCAACCAACGGCACCTGGGTCTGTCCCGTGACCTCCTGTCAGCGAGCCTTCGACACTTCAAGCGGCCTCAAAGCGCACCTGGTGATAGAGGTGGTACCATCCCCCCCCCCCCCCCCCCTCTGTGCGTGGCGGACGAGTGCAGGCCGGACGAGATGAGGAGGATGCCGCAGTGCCGGGAGGTGCTGAGACGCGTGGGGGGCTCAAGCCCCGAGATCTTCCCTCCCAACCACAGTCGCCCAAAACGGCTCTTGAACGCCACCTTGCACTGCCTCGTGAGAAGACGCACGACAATGACAACGACGCCGCCGCGGTTGACTCGCGTCAAAGCGCTGGGGTCGACTTAAATTAATCAAAAAGATGGACTTTCTGAGATTGATTCTAGATTTGAAGCTTTCGTGACTGCAAGGATTCACACTCTTAGTTTTTTCGGTAAAGTCATGGAGGTAAAAAAAATGAAATTACAATTAATAAAAATAAAATAATAAAAATCACGACGTTTCGGAGGCAACACAATTCTCTGTAACAGCAAATCTGGCTGTGACGGTCCCACCTGATGACGGAGAATTGTGTTGCCTCCGAAACGTCGTGATTTTTATTATTTTATTTTTATCAATTTTAATTTCATTTTTTTACCCACGTGACTTTACCGAAAAAACTAAGAGTATATATTTCTGAGATTGACCTTTGCCTCCTGTGTCTGGAGAGCGATTAAGACTCCGGCGAGAGAGGGGCGTAGAACCGTGTGCCCACGTGTGTTCACGTGTGCTCGCGTGTGTTCACATGTGCCCACGTGTGTTCACGTGTACCCACGTGTACCCACGTGTGCCCACGTGTGCCCACGTGTGTGTCCGACTGCCCACAGGGCTTGTGTGCGTGTGGTGCAGCGGTCAGTGCACCTGAGCTACAAACCCGGAGACCAGAGTTTCATTGTCGCTTGTTACCAACGCCAGTGACGAATATCTGCACCAGTTCTGGGCCTCCCCTAGGTCGACTCAGCCTCAAATGAGTACCTGGTGCAGTGTGTAATCAATGGCACTGGAGAGGCAGAGGCGGTCGGGCGTGGTTTTCCGGCCACGACCCCGCCTCGTGCGCCGTGGCGGCCTTCACAGGTGCTCGCTAACAGCACGTGGCACGACAGTCTGGTGGGGTTATAGGGGGATCTTCGTTACGTGTACCCAGTCATCCGAGGCGGTCAACCCACAAAAACTGAGTGTGTCCCCGTGACATGTCAATGACCCTTCGACGCATCAAGTGGCCACAAAACGTCACCGCAAGCGCTGCGGCGACGTCACCCCCCCGCTAAGTGGCGAACGGCGGCCGCCGCTGTCTGTTGTCGCGTCCCGGGCGTGCTCCCACAGGGCAGGAGCGAGGCTCTGAGGGCGGAGGACGTGGCCGTGCTGGGCTGGATGTCGTGCAGCCTCTCGGTGTCCCAGCTGCAGGGCGCCGACTCGTCCGTGCTGGAGGGAGTGAGCGCATGCGGCCACTACTCGAGCGAGCAAGTCGCCGCGCTCCCGCCACTCCTCACGCGGCGCTACGGGTGTGCCACCCACCCTCCCACCTCCCACCCCCACCCCCATCACCTATGGATTTTGTCCTATTGGCGCCTGCCGATCGACTCTCTGTTGCATGTGCATACTTTTTTTTTCCTATTACAATTATGCCCCAAGCTGCGATCGGTAGAACCGTGAACGTGCGATCCAGAAGTCGCAGGTTCGATTGCGTTGCCCACAAGTTTCACCAACTGATATGTCCACAGTTTCCTTTGTGAAGTGTTGCAACTGACTTGACATTTGGCCCAACAGGTACGCGGTCGGGTGGAGCGGGAAGACTGCGAAGGGCCTGAGCGACCTCCTCACCGTCCTCAAGATGAGCATGCTCGACTCGATTCCCACGGTGAGGCTCCGCCGGGAACACGACACGGGTGGCAGGGCCGATTAGCAGGGCCGGGCGGCCGGGCCGGTTGTCGGGACCGGACGGCAGTGCCGGACGGGAGGGACTGGGCGGCAGGACCGGGTGGCCGGGCCGGGGGGCAGGGCCAGCACCACTTGCAATTAGAATAATTTGACGTTAATAATGCGCCCTTAGTTTAACACACTTCTTATGAGAAGGGGACAGCAGTGTTGGAAGAGGGGGCAGCACTGTTGTCGAAGAAATTCAATCGGCAAAAATTATTATTAATCCAAGAGAGCCACACAGGAGGGGGGTTCCTACCGCATTGGGGTTTTTATTTGAAGACGTTAGTTCGCCAATTTAATGTTGAGCTTTTACACACGTGGGAGGAAACTGGAGCACCCGGAGGAAACCCACTCGTGCGAGGGGGCAACACTCTATCCCTGTAGAGATGGAAGCACGTGGCGGTGAGTCCACTTGCAGTACCGGCTTCTCTCAGCGAGCCAGGGGGGTGGCACCTCCTGGACTGCCCATGAGTTTGACGGCATCAGTGCTGCGATCCACCAAGCCTTGCGCTGCCTCCACAGTGCTGAATCACGCACCACGTGCACAACCACCACCACTGGCGAGACGGGCGGGGGGCCGGCACTGTTGGAGAGAGGGGGGCAATTTACGGCCAGTTTGGTTAATGATGCCGATTACCGAGCGTCGTTATCGTGCAGGACGTGATACGGGAGGGGAGCCAAGACCTGCTGCTCAGGGACGTGCAGGAGAAACGCTTGAGAACCCAGGTGCGGCTGCGCAGGGGACGCAGCGTGGAGAACCTGGGGGTCCGGCTCGTCAAGAGGCCCATCAAAGCCAGGGGTGAGCGACCATTCCGCCACATTTCGGCCTGCTGGGCTCTCGATCGTGCTGCTGGTGCCTTCACCGACGATGGCCCCCGCGCACCTACATCGTCCGTCGTCATCGACATCAGCAGAATCTATTCATGGCAATCAAGCAGCAGCTCCCGTGCTCGTCACAGCTCTTGCGCCCTCGTTGGCCACCACTCCTCGCCCACCTCGAAGGCCGGGCATTGTACGGTTTTACGCGTGTAAGGTGCGATACGGTAATGAAGTCACGGGCACGCGTGTGCGTTTCGTGCTTACATTGTTGATTGCTCGTGGGTGTTTGTGCTTTGTGTGAATTCGTGTGTGTGTGTACACGTGTGCGTGCGTACGCATTTGCGTCTGTGTGTGTCTGCCAGTCATCTCAGTCAGTCAACCCACGGCACCTGGGTCTGTCCCGTGACCGACCAGCGAGCCTTCGACGCTTCACGTGGCCTTAAAGTGCACATAGCCTAGCACAAGTGCCGCGGCGATGTCACCTCCACTTATTGGTGAATGGCGGTTGTTGTTGGGGTGTACACACGCGCGTGTATTGTATCTATCTATGTATGCATGCGTGTTTGTTTGTACACGCGCGCGCGTGTCGTATCTGCGTGAGTGTACACGTGCGCGCACACGTGCGTGCGTATGTTGTCTGTACACGCGCGCGCGTGTCCTCTCTGTGCGTGCGTGCGGCTGCAGTCCGACGCGCGGCGTGCACGGGCACGCCGTACACGCGCGCCGACCTCTTGGATCTGGGTTCCGGGCTGCCCTGGCTGTCGCTCGCCGACCTCGTCGACTGCATTGCGCAGGCCACCATCGCCGACAGCCTGGACACGCTGGGAGCCACCTACTTCTCCGCCGACAAGCTCCAGGCCCTCAAGACGGTGAGGGGTGTGTGGGCACGGCAGTCTCGTCATAGGAATTTGGATTTTATAACTGGAGGAATACGATTTAAAGCTTTCGTGACTGCAGGGATTCATCTTCTTGGTTATTTCGGTAAAGTCACGTAGAATGGAAATAATAAAATAATTAAAATAAAACATGACATAATTCTCACGACGTTTCGGCCACAACGCAAGCAGCCGTCCTCAGGTGAAGAACAGGAAGACAGAGTCATTCAGACGCTGTCTTCTCGACAGACCTGTTCTTTATCTGAGGACGGCTGCTTGCGTTGTGGCCGAAACGTCGTGAGAATTATTTAATGTTTTATTTTTATTACTTTATTATTTCCATTCTACGTGACTTTACCAAAAGAACCAAGAAGATGGAGGAATCCGATGAGCTGCAGAGCTCCTTTTCCACAAATGTGCAGTCCGGGCGGGTCAACAAACAATAAAAAACAAGTACGGAGTGCAAAGTATAGAAAAGGTAATTAAAAATACAATTTGACTATTTTTGTTTTGCCAGGTAAAGCACACTGAGCTATTAGCTTATTTTTTCAGAAGCGACCTGGCCACAAATGTTAACTCGACGAAGTGGCTTATCACGTGTACATTTATAACAGATAAATAATCTAAACGCATGTTTCTAAATACACTCTCAATGGAAGAGGATCAGGGTTCAGAGGGGATCAGAGTTCAAAGGTTAGAAGGGTTGAAAGGGCATTGGTGAAATGGTATCAGGGTTCAAATGGTGTCGGAGTTCAAAGGATATCAGTCAAAGGGCATTAGGGGTCAAAGGGTACCAGGGTATTAGGGTTCAAAGGGCATCACGGTTCAGTTGGAATCAAAACTTTAAAGGATATCAGGAAAAGTGTATTACAGTGATACCTCGGTTCACGAACTTAATTCGTGAAATGACTCTGGTCGTGAACCGAATTGGTCGTGAACCGAGGCACATTTTCCCATAGGGTTCAATGTAAATCCGGTTAATCCGTTCTGACCTTTTTTGAGAGACCACATTATCATTCATGAGATTTAACACTCTGTTCGTGACAGCTATGTTGGGGTGGTGCTTTTCAAAAAAGTCATGGCACTCATTCCATTTTTGCATAATGGATTTTTCAAGGAGAGATCGTTTCGGGGGGCTGTGGTCAACGCTGACGAAAATACGTGGAAAAAAATCCATCGCTCGGGGTTTTTTTATTTTTAGGTGAAGAGGGATGACTGTCACAGCTGGCGCATGTGTGCCTCTCCGCTCATTCTGGGGTGCGCGCGCGTGCATGCGCGTGCGCGTGCGTGCGTCCGCGCGCGTGCGTGCGTGCGCGCGCGCGTGTAGCCTGCGCGTGAAGGGCAGAAGAGGCGGGCGCACCACGTGTCGCGAGCCCCCGAGGAGGAGGCGGGTACTCCCTCGGCTGATTTTGCATTGCTCGCTCCCGTTACAATAAATCACGACCATGTGACAGCCTGGAATTAGCATAAAAATGGGCGCGGCTCCTGTTCGTGAACCGAAGCGGAGTTCGTGAACCGAAGCATATTTTTATGAAATTTTCTGGTCGTGAACCGAGTTGTTCGTGAACCGAAGCGTTCGTGAACCCGAGGTATCACTGTATATTTCAAAGGGAACCAGGGTTCGAAGGATATCAAGAGTTCAAAAGATATTAGGATATTATCAATGAACACGTCAGAGTTAACAGCGTATTATGTATGTTGAACTTTTACACCATTGGAACCTCATTTGCCAGTAAAAAATATGATAATTGTTTTTTTACCCTAGGCTCTAAGGAAAGCTGTCTCGGGTGTCGACCAATCAACTTCAAGGACAGTGCATACATTATCGGAGTTATGTTTTTTGTTTGCATTATGGCTGCAGGTATTGTGGTCTATGCAAACATGGCTCCTTGTAAAAAAAAAGGTGTCAGTTTTGTTGCCAGATAGAAGGGTAAAAAAAAACCAATTATCATATTTTGAAGTTCTTTCTCACCGTACGTAGCCAACCGTGCTAATCGGAAGTGCGGGTGGGGGAGGAATGACAACAAATCTCGCTAATCGTGCGAAAGTGCGTGTGTGCGCCGTGTGCGTGCGTGTGTGCGCCGTGTGCGTGCGTGTGTGCGCCATGTGCCTGCGTGTGTGCGCCGTGTGCGTGCGTGTATGTCCGTGCAGGCCCTGGGGGCGCCCAGCACCAACGTGGACGCCGTGGCGCTGCGCCGCCTGGCTCTGGCGCTGAGCCCTAGCGAGCTGCGGGCCCTCGACCTCATCCAGCTCGACCTCGTGTCCGTGCTCGCCACCATTCCCGGCTGGAGCCAGGACCAGGTGCGACCATCCACATGCCCTCTTCCTCCGCCCCCCCCCCGGGCACAGCTCGCGGGCCCGTAATGGGGTTTGCGATTCGGGGCGATCCGCCGCTTCAGTCTCCCGGAGCGGCAGGCTAAACAATTGGAACGTCTCTCAAGTCCCCCAGCCTCTTGTCGTCCACCCAGCTGTTGCGAATGGTTTTGGCGAAGTTAGTCGATGGGGCAGGTCATGGGTGGTGGGGTAAAGTTTGGGGCGTTCCCCACTTCATTCAAGTGGTCTGGCCAGCGTGGAAGAGTAGGCCAAAGAACCTCTAGACGGGGGGCCCTTTAAGAGCTCCCACGAGCGGGAGGCGCTTCCACTAGTGGTGGTGTGAGCAAGCAATTTCAGGGTTGCACCTTTACCGTTCGAACACCGCGCCTTCATTCACTCATGAACACATCTTGCAAAGCACTAATTTCACGGGTAGTAAACGCTTAACTTTGAACGTTGTCATCCCCATTGCTATTTAAGAAATATTTCTGTCGGGAAATTACGCGTGAAATCATCAACGTGAGCAACAATAATCGCGATCTTACGCGCATTTGCAAGCCAGGCGATACGATTATCGTGGACCTCATGTCGTACGATCCATCGACGTACCGTATCACCGAATCGCGACGGCTCGATGCCTGGGTTCGACAGCCAACTCAGGCACCTTTCTGCGTGGAGTCTGTGTATGTTCTCCCACACTTCTGAAATAGGTTTCCCTCCGCGTAGTGCGGTTATCTCTCTAGGCGATAAATAACACAACGCAACTGGCATCGGCCAAAACATTGCAACGTTTGAAAAAGTGACCCGCGAATTACTCAATTGGGATCGTACGTAGTAGGAACAGTACCCTTCTATACGTGGAAAAGCATGGGTGGAACCTCCTAATAAAAAACACTATTGATGCTCAGTGAGGTTTTCCTGGGTAAACTAGCGCAATAGTAGGAATAAAATCAATGACGTGCGACTCTGCGATTGCTGCGCTTTTTGACAGCTGGCGGCCGTGGCCGAGGGTTTCCTGGCTGGACGCGCGGTGTCCTCGCTCACTGCCCGCGAGATCTCCTCCCTGGGGACATTCTTGGCAGGAATTCCGGACCTCTCGGGCATCAACAAAGACGCCTACAAGTGAGCAAGTTTCCTTTCATCCACGAACATTTAGCGACGTGGGAAATATTTGTCAGCTGAGCGCCTATTTTATTTCTCCATTACGACGACGGCGAGTCTTTAATTGGATGGAAATCATCGAGCGTGACGATGGCTACGACTAGCAACCAGAGGCCAACGCACGACCGACTTTGACGAAAGCAAAACATGTCCGAATGAAGGTGGAGACTTAAGATAATTTTAGTAGCGTTATTAATTAGACACTGTACTGCACTGAGGAAAACCAATACAGTGGTAATTTTCTATGCGTATGAAAAAAATAATTTACATTCGGGGTACAATCTAGGCCCGGGAAAAGTTTGCCGCTTTTGACAATGAAGACGGGGGATGGGAAAGGATGGGAATGGAAGGGATTGTGGGGGGGGGGGGCTCTTCCAGCCGTCGAACCGCCGTGAGCATTTACTTCACTGGGGCCCCCACGCTTCTCTCCGTGGGCCCTGTTGGTGGTGTGGTTTGACGTTGGCGAGATGGTTGTGTGCGCGTGCGCGCAGGCTGGCGGCGGAGAGCGTGGGCAACGTGGACACCTTCAGCCCCGCGCAGTTGCAGGCCCTCTTCTCCGTGGCGAAAACCGTCTGGGGCTCGAACCTCACGGCTTGGACCCCCGAAACGATCAACCAGGCCGGATGCCTGCTAGGTGAGCTCCGGCGTGAACTCGCGACGGAGCTCACCTGGGGTTGCTACCTTCGCTGGGTTGTTTACCCGCCCAGGATCATTCTATTTTCTTGGTTCTTTCGGTAAAGTCACGTAGAACGAAAATAATAAAAATAATGAAAATTCTATTTATTAATTTTTTATTATTTCCATTCTACGTGACTTTACCGAAAGAACCAAGAAGATGAATCCCTGCAGTCACGAAAGCTTTACATCGAGATCATTCTATTGTTGAGGTGGTTGGCACAGTAATTGCCCCCCCCCCCAATTGTTTGTCGGTGGTGCATCGATACACCACTGAAAACGATGCGCTTACATTTGATTCTCCCCTCCTCCTGTATCACCAGATTTTATCGTTCACGTGGTGCGTCCTGGTGGTTTCTGTACCTCGGGTGGCAACCCTAGTTCTCGCGCACACGCACGTATTGCCTGGGTTAGGGTTCAGGGGTCAGAGACACTGGGCCGGCCGGCACTGCTGAGAATTCTGGCTTGGGACCTGAGTGCGGTGAGACGATGGTTCTCAGCCCGGTCGCCAATGACTGCGCAAACAAATCACGCTCAATGTGATCGTTCACCCAAATTTGGCAAAACTCCATCTCTGAGAATGACAACCATTTCGGATTGGATGTCGTGTGGCGATCTTTTGTAGCGGGACGTTTGGGAAAGCGCGGCGTCCTTCCCGCATGTGGATAAATAAACGTGGCTTGAAGGGCTTTCAGAAGTCGTTTTGTTGCCATCTCCTTCCGCGGGCCTTTCCTCTAACACGGAGGGATACAAATCATCGTACACGAGATCCCATGTGCATACTGCATCTCGTGACATTACAACTGATATTATTGGAACAACAACAAAAAAACGCCGATAACAATTGTTTAAAAAAGGAAGACTCAATCTCACCACATTCACCATCAACGCTACCTTGTAATAGAATGATATTTAGTAGGCTGACGTTTCAGGCAATAAGCCTCCTTCAGCAGCTAGAGAGAGGGCAGAGGGACTGGCCGACTTGTAATCGGGAATCTCCCACACTCTTGAGATGCAACAATTAATCTGTCTGCTCGTGTACTCGAGCAGTGATATGAATAATCGACTATGCAATACGTGTCTTGCCGTAGCATCTTAATGTTTTATTTACTCTATTTAGCTACGAAATCTTTTAAAACTGGAATTTTACATTGTAAAATGTCAGCGAAGATGGTATAAGTCCTCATCAGCCATGGATGAGGGGCCTCTCCAAAACGACGTCACCCGACATAAGCCTGCGATGCAGCGATCTATCCAGCGCCTGCACACGAACCGATCTCGTCACTCCATCTCCACGGTGGACGTCCTCTCGGGACACATTCCAGTCATACCAGTGGCAGAAAATCTAAATCTAACACCGGCCGAAAGCCCAGCGAGATGAATGGTTTCTTTGTGAAGGGGGGGGGGGGGAGAGGACCTGGGAGGGATGGTTTGACGAAGCGTGGTTCCTGGTGCTTTTTTAAAATCCTTTATATTAAGTTCACTTGCTTGCTTGCTTGCGCGCTTACGACCGTGCAAATCTTTCGGTCGTTTTTTAACCCACTTCCCGTGATCCAATCGAGCTGACATTTTACACACAGACTCGTTGTGCGTGACAATTTATTTTCGTGAAAATTTTTTTCCATAACTTTACACTTTTTAGGAAAAAAATATATATATTTAATTACCAATTTCTTAATGGTGGCAGGCAATCATCTGACCCATAGGTGACAGCCATTTCAAGCCAGAGGACGAGAGGACTCTAGCTGCCACGCATATAAAGGATTTATTGTGAAAAACTTAGTTTTTATGGGTTAATTTTTTTTTCCTGGGGAACAGCTGCAGCGTCTGTGGACGAGTGGAATACCCTGCAAAGCGATCAAGTCGGCGTCATCAAACCGGTGGTCCTCCTCCTCACCCCGCCGAACACGCTCGTGGTGGGATACGCGCTCACGCTCGCACGCTCACCATCGCACGGGTCTTGGCTTTTCTATTTTGCCGGACTGCGCTTATTTTTCAACGTTGCTCTGGCTAAATCCCCTTGCATTCCTGGTCGCATTGCAAATAGTGATAACAATCCTCGGACTTTTTTTTCCTGTATCAGTCAACTTTTGAATAAGGAATTAAACGTAATATCCCACTCCTCTGCTGATTTTATACTAAAATTAAACCATTTTTTCACGATAAAATGTCCATTATCATGTCCAAATGATTGTTTCTTATACTTGCCTCTGGCTTAGTTTGAGGGCACATTGTTGACCAACGAGTTCATCTATGTTCGAACTCGTCCATCTGAACAACTGCCAAAATCGCTGTCCTTGGTGCTAACGTTAAGAAAAAAAACGCCACTTTTTAAAAAAAGTTCTTGCTGTGTTTTTCACACCTGATGATGATTGCTTGTGTTGCAATCGAAACGTCGTGAGAATTTTATTGTTTTATATTTTTATTTAATTTTATTGTTTCCCTTCTACGTGACTTTACCAAAAGAACCAAGAAGATATATTCAAGTCTGTTTTTTTTTTAATCCATCTCTTTAAACTGGACTTCTTTCTTCACTTTGGTTTTTGTTTCCTGCTTTTCATGCATTGCGCATTGGGATCCTAGCATGGAATGTGCATTATACATTTTAATTATTATTATTAAGGTTATACGGGGGATCTTTGTCTTCATAGCGGTTAGCTACAAACCCAGCGACCCGAGTTTGATTCCCGCTCACGGCCAACACCAGTAACTGTTATCTGAACCGGTCCTGGGCCTCCCCTAGGTCAACTCAGCCTCAAATGAGTACCTGGTGCGGTGTGTCAACATCGCCGCTAGCCAACCACCTGCTCGTGTGCTGTGCCGGCCTTCATAGGTGCTTGCGAGCAGCACTTGACGCAACAGTCTGTTGAGGCTATGTGTGTGTGTGTGTGCTCACTGTAGGCACTCAGTCCGGCCGTGCTGTCATCTCTGCGCGTGGAGAGCGTCGCCACCATCGCGGACGAGCTGCTTCAACTGCTCAATCAGTCGCAGCTCAACTCAGTCGCAAGAGTCTGGGGAGACACCCCAGTCCTCATGGCCACCCCCACCCCCACCCCCACTCCCGCCACGAACAACACCACCTCCAGCAACACAAGCAACACCACCTCCAACACCATCTCCAACAACACAAGCATCAGCAGCTCTAGCAACTCCACGAGTTCCAACACAGCTCCTTCCACCACCACCACCACCATCCCCCCTGGCTTCACAAACAACAACACAAGCATCAGCAGCTCTAGCAACTCCACGAGTTCCAACACAGCTCCTTCCACCACCACCACCACCACCATCCCCTCTGGCTCTGGCAGCACAAACAACTACACAAACATCAGCAGCTCTAGCAACTCCACGAGTTCCAACACAGCTCCTTCCACCACCACCACCACCATCCCCTCTGGCTTCACAAACAACACAAGCATCAGCAGCTCTAGCAACTCCACGAGTTCCAACACAGCTCCTTCCACCACCACCACCACCATCCCCTCTGGCTCTGGCAGCACAAACAACTACACAAACATCAGCAGCTCTAGCAACTCCACGAGTTCCAACACAGCTTCTTCCACCACCACCACCACCACCATCCCCTCTGGCTTCACAAACAACAACACAAGCATCAGCAGCTCTAGCAACTCCACGAGTTCCAACACAGCTCCTTCCACCACCACCACCACCATCCCCTCTGGCTTTGGCAGCACAAACAACAACACAAACATCAGCAGCTCTAGCAACTCCACGAGTTCCAACACAGCTTCTTCCACCACCACCACCACCTCTGGCTCTGGCAACACAAACAACACAAACAACACAAGCAGCAACGGCTCCAGCAGCTCCACGAGTTCTAACTCGCCCATCACTTCCAGCACCCCCACGACTGCCAGGACCCCCACCACTACGGCCGCCAAGCCCAAAGAACCTGGCGTTGGCTATATGCTTATTCCTCACGTCTCACAAAGTGAGTGGAGACGTTGACACACGGAGAGAGGACGAGGGGAGAGAGTGCATGACTGTGAGACAGAGACAAAGGAGAGATAGTGAAAGAACGCGTTTAGGGTGGCAATATGCCTCGGCAAGGTAAGGTAATTTACCCTTTTTACCGGGTAAAAGGGTAAAGGTAAAGGTGTCGACCATGCCAAGGGGTAAGGTAAAGGGTAGGGTAAAGGTAGCGCAGAAGAATTACCCAGTAGGGTAAAGGTAGTGCTAAGTATTACCTGGTAAATACCTTGTTTACCGCTCGCTAATAGCTCTGTGGCGCAGTCCGTGGCCTCCATTTTAAATTGGAATCATTGATGTCGGACCAGATGGAGACGGACCACGTTCTTGAGGTAGAGGATGAGGTCGAGGATGCCAGCAATGGCATTCCCGGGGTCGCTGCGAACAGCAATCGAAAGAGGCAGCGGCATGCGTTCCCGTGGGAGCACACGCACGATTGGATGGAGGGTGATCCCCGTGTGCAGCAAGGGAAGCGGCAGTGCGTGCACTGCCGCAAGTGGTTTTCCTCCCACACGAACGCGTTGGGGTGGAAAGCCCACCTCAAGAAGCACAACATGCTCGCCCCAGGCAGCGAGGTCGGGACGTCGACGTTGGCGAGCCGCCTAACGCAGCAAACGCTCAGCCGGCCAGTAATCCCAGATCGCCTCCTGGTAATGTTTGAGAACGCGGTGGTTGATTTTGTTATCCAAGGTGCAATCTCTTTGTGAGCCGCGGGCAGCGACAATTTCAAGAACTTGGTCCACACATTGACGCAGGGATACGAGGGCCCGTCGACCCGCACCATCATTCGCAGGATTGTCGAGCATCACGCCATCATGCTGCCCATCGTCGGGGCGTTCTTCTCCAACCTGAACGTTCGCCATCTCGCTCACCATCAATGGGTGGTCGAACCGCAACCGGAAGGGATTTTGGATGGTCACGGTGCACTGGATCGACAGCAAATCTGGTGGGTCGAAATCCATGCTGTTGACAATCCTCAATGTGCAGTCCGGAAGGGGTGTCGGCAAGCGCATTGGCACCGCTCTGTTTGAGCACCTCCAAAGCCTTGGGCACAATATCTCGACCAAGCTGCTCGCTGTCACCAGCGACAATGGCTCCGATGTGATCAGTGCTGTCAAGACGTTCGCCCTGGTCAACGCGGATGCCGGATATGAGCAGTTGCAGGTTCGCCACCATATTCGCTGCGCGGATCATTCGGTCCAGATCGGCGTCATCCAAGTTCTCAAACCGATCAAGTCGACCAACGCCGAACTGCGCGAGGCGCTCGTCAATATCAGGCGCAGCAAAGTCGTCTGGCAGTAGTACCGCCGCGAGGCCGAGATCGCCAAGCTCGCCAACAGAGAGCCGACGCACCAGGACTCGCCGACCAGGTGGAATTCGACGTTTGACATGGGCGACGACGCCATCAAAAAGCGTGTCCCATTGGACATTATCATGGCGCGCTTCCAGGATGTGATCGGCGTCGGTGCTTTCTCTGAACTGCAGTGGGCAAACATCGAGGGCGTGACAGCATTCCTGCGAATGCCGTGCCAGGTCATGACCTCGTTGTCGGCGGACCGCAAGTCGACATTGGATCTCGTGCCGGTGACGATGGAGCACGTGATCCGTCATTGCGATCGCGGTGAAGTCACCCTTAGAGCGATCGATGAGTCCTTGACCGCGACGGGGATAAAGGCCGAGCTGGTGCAGTACCACGACTTCCTGGTTCAGGAACCCGCCATTGTGGCATCCTACTTGAATCCACAGCTGCCAAAAACGACAGACCAAGATGAGCTGGCTACACTGAAAGCCATGATCCGCTCTGTCCTGCAGCATCGCTACTCGGACGTGCTCGCGATCCCGCCAACGGCAGTCGCTGCCCATATGGAGGAGGGGTCGCTGTTCAGCACCCTGTTCAGCAATGTCGGCAACTCCATAGACGACGGCGATGGAGTCGATCGTTTTCTGAGCACGGGCATCACGACCGCCAGCGCCTTCATTGACGTAATGCAGCGGTGGTCTCCCCGCAAATATCTGCTCCCCGCCCACTACAAGATGGCCTGCGACTACTTGGGAGCGCCGGCGATGTCAACTCCCTGCGAACGCGCGAATAGCGGAGCCGGGCGGGAGTTCACGTGCGTTCGCCAGTCGCCGTTGTCGACGCTCTTTATCAAGTCCATGTGCTTGCGCTCGTGGATCACGGCTGGTTGCCTGAAGGTCCCCGTCTAACCGGGCCGGAGCGGCGCAGGATCTTATTGCCTGTCGTTCATCCGAGGACGACGGCAATGACAAACTTGATCAGGTTGTTGATGAGATTGTCATCGACCAAGACGACTGGGATGAGGTTATTGAGGACAGTGTCGTCGACAGCCTCAACGCCCGATTCGAGAGTATTCTATAGGAATACAGCGCTCTACCTCGCATTTACCTGTTAATAACCTTTTTCATGTGTAGTAGTACCCCGGTAATTACCCTGTAATCGGGTAATTAGTATGGGGTAAGGGTAAAAGGTAGGGTAAAGGTAGGCTCGTTATTTTTACCTTTTACCTGACCTTGCCGCGGACTAGGTGGCAAAAGAGGTGCAAGACAGAGAGCGTTAGAGTGCCAAGACGTGAGACACAGAGAGGGTATAATACACCAACCCCGCACCATCTGAAACAAAGACAAAGATCCATCGTATAGCCTTAATAGAGTTTTTTTGGGATAGATCGCGTAAATACAAATGTGTTGTTAGACCCACCACCACCCGATACAGCCAATTAGTAAGGTTTGTCACGTAAACAAAACATGCCAATTCATTACAAACCAAGGGCGTCAAAACCACCATGACTTTGTGGGCTGCCACAGATTCACAAACCTGATGTCCCATTAAGACCCACATTATGCATGCGCATTATGCATGCACACCATGCTTGTACATTCTGACGATTTTTGTGTCCATGAAAATCGCAGTACCTGTTGTTGTCTGCTCACAGTTAATCACCTGTATAGACATGCAGTTAAACAGTGTAGTACTATTACTGAATGATTTGCTTCCAAGCAGCACCAAGCCCGTAGCTATCCGAACAGTTAATTTTATTTTATTTATCTCAATTTCGATAGATTATATAATTAGTCTTGGCCAGTAGTAACTAGTTTAGCACAGATCTTCAACATTATCAAAATCAATTGAGCGTCCTTGTTGGCACGTGTGTTTTCCCACTGCCGACAGTTGTATTTTGGAGTATTTAATATTCCTTTGATGTTCTTTTAGTCTCGTGCTGATCATTCGTCCTGTGTGACCAACATAGCATTTGCCACAGAGCAATGAATCCAGTACACATCTTATATTGATAGCTTTGGTAATACATCTTTAGTACCACAAATTAGTTTCTGTATTTTATGTATCCTGCCAAATCTGACTCAGATGTTTTTTTCCCCCAAAATTTGGCTAGTTTATCAGTTACTCCTGCAATGTACAGTACAATTGCTTGGTCAGTTTCAATACTAGTGCTCTTTGTTTTGGATTTGGCATTCAGGCAACTATCGGCGCTTGGTTATTCTCTGGGGTGGGTGGGTTTGCCCGATCACTGCATGGTTCCGTGTGTGTGCCGCCTCCTCCTCCTTCGCAGGTGCCACCTCGACGGACTCTGGAGCAGCTACTCGACACGTGGGAGCGGTGACGTGGACGTGCGCCCTCTCGCTTGTGCTCGCCCGCGCCGCGTGGCCGGCGTGACGGCACTCGCCTCGCGTCTCCTTGTCGCCCTTCCCTGTAACACTTCGCAATCGCTATGAATGGTGGTGACCCAAAGTCGTCAACGTTCATCCGAGACGGATGGCTGGATGGACGAACGAATAAACGGATGGACAGGCGCGACGGCACTCACTTCGCATCTCCGTGTCGTCGTCATTCCCTTTAACACTTCAGAGTCGCTCTGAACGGTGGTGACCAAAGTTGCCAACGTTCATCCTAGACAGATGGATGGACGGACTGATGAATGGACAGATGGACGGACTTATGAATGGACAGACGGACGAACAACCTACGTATGAATGGACAAATGGGTGGATGGGACTGAGAAGTGATTTTCGACGCAAAATTTTGGGAAGTCAATCGCCACTGGGAAACAAATCACCACTTCCTTTGGGTGACCACACACGCAGGAGATTATCACACTCTCAATGTTACACACACGCAGGATATTATGACACTCACAATGTCACACTCACGCAACCGGGGAGAGGCAAGGGATGGTCTGTCGTCTTTGGGGAACACAGTCCAGGTCTGCTGTTTTATCTCACTAATGTACATACACATAGGTTACACAGCATGAGAATGTTTGTAGTAGATTATTTTACGTCTAGAACCTTGGTGCCATTACTCAATGTACGTTTTTTGTAATTGTAGTTAACCGTTACCACGTTAATCTATGAGCTCTGCCCGTTCGTCTGCATGTCTGTCCAACTCTTGTAAAGATGATCCACGATGAACTCAACTGCATTGTAAAGTGATTCGATTGATGACTCAACCGATATAAAAACCATCGAAACTGATCAATGGGTTTCCCCTGGACACAAAGATCCGGCACTGTCAGAACACACCGCGGTGTCACGACCCTGCTGGCCGAGGCGTGACCTCCCGGGCAGGGCCGCTATCCGATCACCGTTGTCTCGTCGTGGCCTACAGACCTGCCCCCTTCACGCCCCGTGCGATCGCAACCACTATTACTATCATCCTCGCTAAATACCTCCGAGGGCAAACGCGTGTTTGGAAAGCGTTTCCGAAATTCACGCAAACGCACGCTTTTTCTCTCCGCCATTTTGTGTAAGCAGGCGTGTCAGTTTGCGCGCGACGACCCACACGTGACATTTTGAATCCGCAGCCAATGGGGTGCGGCCGGGGGCTCCTCACGCTGTGGTGTGGGCGGGGGCAGTCGCTTGCGCGTGCGCGGTCCCCTTTCGTCTGCGGTGCGTCAGCGGGGGCTGCGATTGAATTGGCCCAGCAAAGGAGGCGGGGGCACAGGTGGTGCATCTTTCAGTCATCTCCGATGGATGCGGTTGGCTACGTGCGGTGCGAAAGAAGTTTTACATACGTACAGTCCAAGGCCGTATTTATGGTATATATTGGGGGACACCCCCCCCCCCAAATTCAAATATGCCCAAAATGTGCCCCCCAATATTATGCTATAAAATAGATTTCTATTTATATGATTGTGGTTATGGTTGTACTTTATTAATCCCTAATTTCTGCCATTACATACAAAGAAACAAGAAAATGTAAAAAAGAAAAAACAGAGCAATGTAATACAATACACTATTGGACATTATTGTAAAAAAAATAAAATCCATCATACGTGTTAGTGATTTTTTTTTAATATTCTAGGAGGAAATTCGTTTTCAAATTTAGATTTTTTTTTTAGGGGGGGGGTCCCCAGACCCCCTAGAACATTTGGTCCCCCCCAATGTTGACTCCATGGCTACAGCCTTGGTACAGTCACCCCATGGCACCTGGGTCTCGGTTCCGTGACGCTCCTGCCAGCTCGCCTTGGACCACTTCGCGTGGCCTCAACATTGCGCACCGAGCACGGCACAAGCGCTGCGCGGTGTCCGTCCTCGCCACCTCGTGGTGAACGGCGGTTGTTGTTTCCAGTTTGATTTATTTGGTATAGCCCTGTGAGCCATTCGGCTCTTGAATCGGGTGCAACCGCAACAAACAAAAACATGAAACAAAAACATGAACAAGAAAACATCTTAAAGTGAATATGTGACTATGTGCAAACAGAAAATCCAAGAAAAGACTGCAAAATATTCCACAAAAAGCACCGTACACCAACGCTGTGTGCAAAAATCCCAGTGGGATGCAAGTCAAACAACAACAACCACAAGACAACTTAGATTAAGGCCATCAGTCGAACTCCGTACTACAACAAACAAACATGGCCAAACCAAAAAACTTTTCGAAATCACCAAAATAAAGCCCTATGTTGTTCTTGTTGATTGAATGGGCAGTCTCGTGGAGCGCGTGGGTGGGAGTTGAAGACGCGTCCGCTCTGGCTGCCGAGTCACGATCTCGCTCGTCTCTTGTGCAGGGCCACCAACCCCCCACACCGCGCGTACTCTTAGTTTTTTCGGTAAAGTCACGTAGGTAAAAAATTAAATTAAAATTAATAAAAAATAAAATAATAAAAAATCACGACGTTTCGGAGGCAACACAAGTCTCCGTCATCAGGTGGGACCGTCACAGCCAGATTTGCTGTATCACCGCGTGCCCAAATACTAAACGAGAGTCGTGGTTGTTGCGTCGAGTAGCTTGGTCGTCGCGAGCGGTTGCCTCGATCGAAGCTCAGGGAGGTGACGGGGGGAGAGGAACACAAAGGGGGCGGATAAGTTACGACCCCAGCCCGTTTGTTCAACGCCCTTCACACCACCCCCCCCCCCCATCTCAAGGTCACTCCTCGTGACCTTGAGATGAGCTCTCTCCTCCGTTGAGTGGGGCGCACTTGTTAGGTGCGCAGTGGCTCGAGCGGTGAGCCGTTGGATCAAAGTCGGGCAGGTCACGGTGACGAATTGCAAACAAATGCCTCGAGTTGGAAACGTCTCTGCCCGTGTATAAACACCCCAGAAATAAACGCTATTGCAGCATCGTAGAGAGTGGTCAGCCTCTCGTGTATACTGCACGCACTTGTATTTATATTATAAAAGCCCGACGTTCCGTTTATCCGTCAACTGAATGATAAGAACCTTTCAGAAGGCCTGAATCAAAACGTTATAGAAAGTGGACCCCCCCCCCCCCAGACGTGGGGGTAAAAGATTGATCTTACAGGTTTCAACAATTGTCGACCCCCCCCCCCAATTATATTTATTTATTTTGTAGGCATATATTACACACCCTACATACAATAAGTCAGTCGTGTCTGACTATAGATATGTCTACACAACCTACATACTATATAGTACAGCTATCAACATAATCACGATCCATAAGGCAGATAGCCCGTAAGGTGTCCACTGCACATTTCGTCATTTGTTACCACTTTCCTGTCTTGTGCCAATATGCTCAAGAGCTGTAGTGCCACCACATCTTTCTTGCACCGGTGTCATAATGCCGGTCAAGCCATTTCGCTGTCAGTTCTTCCCTCTCTTTCTATTTTTTTTCGTGTCTCCCCGAACAACAAACAACAACACGTCGTTTAATTGACAGCACCCGCGCGTTCACATCAAATCATCGTGTCGCGTGCATTCGTTGACATCGCAAACGCCACGCTGCCAAACCACGTGCGGGGAACAGTCGTCACAGATTTCGATTTAAAGCTTTCGTGACTGCAGGGATTCATCTTCTTGGTTATTTCGGTAAAGTCACTTAGAATGGAAATAATAAAATAATAAAAATAAAACATAATAAAAAAATTCTCACGACGTTTCGGCCACAACGCAAGCAGCCGTCCTCAGGTGAAGAACAGGTCTGTCGAGACGACAGAGTCTGAATGTGTCAGCCTGGGGTGTGTCATTCAGACTCTGTCGTCTCGACAGACCTGTTCTTCACCTGAGGACGGCTGCTTGCGATGTGGCCGAAACGTCGTGAGAATTATTTTTATTATGTTTTATTTTTATTATTTTATTATTTCCATTCTACGTGACTTTACCGAAAGAACCAGGTGGGCGGGGCGGGGCCGGGTGGGCGGAGCTGACCTCGCGACCTCCGCGACCCGGAAGTAGTTGGAGGGGAGGAGGAGGAGATACCTGCATCATGGCCGCGTCCTCACTGAGGCCACGCGTCTCCGCTCTCGGCCGGGTCGCGCTCCTCCTCCGCCGTCTCCCTGGCCCGTGCCCGCCCGTGTGAGTGCCCCCCACCACCTCCACCCCCCTGTGTGAGGAACTTCCTGGGGCCTGGAGGGAAAGGAGGGACAGCCCCCCCCCCACCCCGTGCTCAGTTGCACCTTGAATGACTTTCTGTCGGGTCTCTGTTCGGTGTGTCGGATTTGAATGGCGAATTGCGGGGTTCTGTTGCAGGCGAGGCAGTGGAGAGGAGACAGTCTAGGCGAGGTTGACAGCCTCGTGCTGACAATACACACACGAGGCTGACACTATCGTACAGACAGTACATCCTTGACAGACAGTAAAGATGATGAGACATTGCAGACAATGTACAGTACAGACGATGCATAGTACAGACGAGAGTGCAGACGAGAGAGTATAGATGAGACTGACAGTACAGACGACACCGTAGAGAGAAGACATACCGTACGGGTGAGACAGTATAGGCGAGATTGACAAAATAAGATGTCGTATAAAGGAATAGCGAGTACACTTATGATTTATCGCTTAAAATTAATGGGGGAAGGTATTGAACGCGTGTTTGTTTTCCTCCGTTAAGGCAGTGTTACTAACTAATTGTGTGCTTTTATTTGTTTTGGTGCACTATATTTATTTAAATCGATAGGTTTCAACATTTTTGGTGTGGCGCCACCCCTCACACTCCCCCCATTCAAGACTGCTGGGCTCCTGCCCTTACTAATGCCACAATGTCACCACATAGTTCATGAGCGGTGTCCGACATTAGTTAGGCAATCGGATTAAAGTGGATTTGTGCATTTTTTTTCAATAATCCCACCCAGAGGTTGGGGAACCGCTGGTTTAAAATCTGGATCTCTAAAGCGGAGTTTGTTGTTCCGTGCGCTTCGCCCACCCGGCCAGGCTGATGCAGGTGCGTGGCTCGCAGTACAACCCCCACTACCTGCCGCCAGACCCCATCGGAGAGCGCAGCCGCTTGCAGCAGCAGCAGCCCCCTGCGGAGCTGAGCGCAGAGGAGCGGGAGCTCGACCAGCTCAAGGCAGTGAGGCCCATCAAGGCGGCGCCGGCCAGCCTCACCAGCTCCGTGTTCTACGATGACACGGTCAGGTGAGCAAGCACCACCGTCACGTTCTGCCTCCGCCGCCGGTAGAGAGAAGACATATACCGTACGGGTGAGACAGTATAGGCGAGATTGACAAAATAAGATGTCGTATAAAGAAATAGCGAGTACACTTATGATTTAACGCATAAAATTAATGGGGGAAAGTATTTAACGCGTGTCTGTTTTCCTCCAAGAAGGCAGTGTTACTAACTAATTGTGTGCTTGTATTTGTTTTGGTGCACTATATTTCTTTAAATCGATAGGTTTCAACAATGTTGGTGTGGCGCCACCCCTCACACTCCCCCCATTCAAGACTGCTGGGCTCCTGCCCTTACTAGCCTGGTTTAGGGACCACCCTGGGTTAGGGGACACCCTGCTCCATAACAAGTATTCCCAATTGTTGTGTGTTGAGATACGGTTCCATGGAGATGTTATGTAAATCCAAATTGCTTTGTGTAACAAGATTTCTCATCACTCTAGGGACATTTCACTTATAATCGTGTGAAAATTGGGGCATAAATATCTCAAAGCCCCAAAACCTCATCTGGAGAGCTCTGTGCTGCCTTTTTCTGATGAGAGTGTGTAACTGGAGAAACGCTCTGTCCTCTGTTTAATGACATCTGCGATTCACTTTGATCCACAGCAAATTCATCAACATGCTGATGAAGGGTGGAAACAAGGTGCTGGCCAGATCCATCATGCAAGAGGTAAGGGAGCAACAGCCACAGTCCGGAGAAATGACCACGCTCGCACGCCAAGACTCGAGGCCAGCGGGAAGCGCCGACGATTCAAATGGCACTCCCCCCGTTGTGTGCAGACATTGGAGCTGATTAAGCGCAAGCAGCTGGAGACATACTATAAGACGCCGGAGCCCGAGCGAGACGCCATTGAGTGCAACCCCTACACCATCTTCCACACGGCCATGGAAAACTGCAAACCGGTCATCGGCCTCGTAACGGTCAAGAAGGGAGGAAAAAATTACCAGGTGAGCGCTCGACTGATACCATGTCAGAGGACCGAGCTGACACCACTGAGAACCTGGTCACAAGTGACTCATAATGAGAACCAATAATGTTTTGTATACACGTAATTCAACTCAATGTTGGATTGAGAATTTAAAATGTTCAGTTAGATTTGCATGTACTGAATACTGTTTGCAGGGCATGTAATAGATTGTGTCCGTAGCATGCAACAGAGGCCTTTTGATGTGATTTCAGAAGTAGTTGTGTGATGTGCTACAAACTGCGAGAGTTCTGAATAATAACGAAAACATTGTAGTATAACAAGGGGAGGCAGTGCTGGGGTGTAGGAACAAAAATAAGATACAAGCTGAGAATACATCCACATTTACAAGCTTTCGTCCGATTTAAGTAATTTACCACGTTCTTTTTGCACAAAAGATGGAAGCTGCTTACATCAATCATTCCGTCGCATCCCACCTCTGTGCCATGATCATTCTCCATCCTCTCCCACTCCCACAGGTGCCGACACCGCTCAAGGACAACCGGCGGCGATTCCTGGCGATGAAGTGGCTCATCACGGAGTGCCGCGAGAACAAGGCGCGCCGCTCGCTCATGCAGCAGCGGCTGTCCGTGGAGGTCCTGCGAGCGTTCACCAACGAGGGCAACGTCATCAAGCGCAAGCATGACCTGCACCGCATGGCCGAAGGCAACCGCGCGTTCGCGCACTACCGCTGGTGGTAGGGAAGGTGCCAATGCGAGCACCACTCGTCCGCCCACCAATACCCTCTCTCCGTCTCTGCACCGCCACCGCCATCGAGTGTTGTGGGAAGAAGGGAGCAGTGCAGCAAAGTCCATTGTTCTGTACACCCCCCCCATCTTCATCAATCTGCGCTGACAGTGCACGGTGAAGTCCGGTTAAATAAGCCTCACTGCCTCCATGATGCGGGTAGACCCTCATCCGGCAGTGGCTTGACACGCAGGCTGCACGTGTGACAGTTGTGGCAAGTGACCTTAGCTATGATGGTAACTCCAGTAGTTTGGCGCTTGAGGATGCGCCGATCACGGGGTTCGGCTGTGCGGCGACCTGAACGATGGGAACAGACACTGACGTGCGCAGGGTTGCCACCTGAGAGTTCCAAAAAAAACGGGACCTATCATGGGAAGCGGAATATTTCACAATATTGGAAGAGGGGAGAGCTATGTGAGTGGTGTATTATTGCCTACAACTGCTAAAATTCTGGGACTATTAATGTCACGGGGAGACGCAGACATTATCTGGGACAGCCACCTCAAAACGATGACGATCCTGGGAAAACCAGGACGGGTGGCAACCCTGGCCATGCGGTACTGTCCAGGAGCCGCCCGTCCCAAAGCGTGGTGGTTATGGGTTGGAATTGTGCACCGATTCATGATCGGTTCTCTGAACGTGCGATTCATTTAATCGAATAACGTGTCTAAGAATCGAGGTGTTTTCGATTCCTACATGCATGTAATAGTTTTACGTGATCATCCCCTGCAGTTGCTCGATGCCGCTACGTTCATCACATTGTAAAAAAATATATATAATCGAATCGCAATCCTGAATCGCGATAATAGAGTGGATTGCCGGCGAGATAATCGCTCTGCTCCTAATAGTTATCAGCAGCAACACGACTGCCCTGTGCCCTCTCTGTATTTACGGTCGATATTTTGTGTACTTTAATGTAACCTTGTTCCGCGTTTTGTTTTCACGCGTTCAAGTTATATTGTGGATTATAAATTTCTACCAAAATAAAACGCGGGAAAATTTTAAAGATCTTTTTTTTGTGTTTTGTAAGGTGCAGTATCCATCTTATTCGGTTAAACAGATTATTTCATGCTGCTGATGTTGCTGCTGCGATGGCATTGGTGCACACGCAGAACAACAAAAATTCAGCATCTGTCAATTAATATTATTGACATGTATTTAGTTATTCAGTTACAGATGAACTTGACATTAATTTAGATTTCCAATGGAGTCTTAAATTAGTTTACCTAAAGATATCCAGAAGGCACCTGTAACATTTAACGTTGGATGAGAGTACAAGGGCTATGTTTAAAACAGGGGGGTGGTGCAACAATATCTTGTACTCTACTATACTCCAAAGTCTACGCTCCCCACCTTCAATGGTCTGAACTGACCAGCGTGGCGTAGTATGGTGAAATAACCCCCACGACTTGCATGGTGTGCGGTTGGCAGATCCTCATTCAACAGTGGATTACGACAAGCGTTGTACATGACTATTTGTGCAGCATTAGGCGTCGAATGTTAAGAGGAGTGGGGAGTGATGGTACTTTGGAAGCATTAAATATTTGAGCAGATTTTCCAATTGCCTTTTTGGTTTAACACGTAGCAGGCTTTCGCGACCAACGTTATCCATAAGAGGTGTTTGGGTTAGATCACGGAAATATAGATGCGTCGTTAATCCCGCCACCACCCGACACAGCCAATTACGAAGGTTTGTCACGTAAACAGAACATGCCAATTCGTTACTCGTTCGGCACACCCGGTGTGTTGGAGAGTAAACCCACAACATTTACAATTCGAGTACGACGTTTTGCCAGTAATTACAACTAGCATCATCAGGCAACAGCCAGAGATATAAATGTGATGTCACTTGTGAGCCAATGGGGGGGGGGGGGGGGGTGGTTAAGGTATGCATATAAATTACAATGGATATACATTACCGGTTGGGTTATTCAAGGGATAATCAACACACACCATGCATGTACATCCTGCCGTTTTTAGAAAACGTTATGTGTGATACAATGATGGAATGTGACTTAACTAGATATATGGCTCGAATCATTCCCATGACTAATAAAAACACAGGCGTGGACTTGTGACTAGTTACACTGCGGGATGCTGTTTTGATAAAAAAAAAATAGTTTAGCCGTGTGTTGCTGGCGTCATTGTCGAAACGTGAAGACAACACATTCCTGCGGAGGGAGCTGGTAGGAACGTTGGGTTGCTCGGTCAATGGCCAGGGTCAACGGCGGCGTGGTGTATTCTGCAAATATGCCCGACTGTGAGGGTGGGCACAAGCCGGCGTGAGTAGGTTAAACGTTGAGTTTTATAAGGGCACTACGGGGTGACCAGCCCCTCCCCACCCAGCCCCACCCCTCCCACCCAGCCCCTCCCCACCCCGCCCCACCCCTCCCACCCAGCCCCTCCCCACCCAGCCCCTCCCCACTCTCTCCACCCAGCCCCTCCCCACTCTCCCCACCCAGCCCCTCCCCACCCTCCCCTACCCACCCAGCCCCTCCCCACCCTCCCCTCCCCACCCAGCCCCACCCTCCCCACCCAGCCCCTCCCCACCCTCCCTCCCCCCATCCCCACCCAGCCCCACCCAGCCCCTCCCCACCCTCCCCTACCCACCCAGCCCCACCCTCCCCACCCAGCCCCTCCCCACCCTCCCCTCCCCACCCAGCCCCTCCTTCCCCACCCAGGTGCCTTCATCCAGCCACAGCTGCCCGACAAGGGCGATGACGCACCCAAGCAGCGGTTATCGCGCAAGTGCGTGATGACGTCATCACGCAGGGTAGCTCCTGTTGCGCGATGACGTCATCTACCATCTCGCTTCGGAGCAACGGGGGGGGGGGGGTTAAGCGTGCGTGCGTGATGACATCATCACGCAGGATAGCTCGTATTGCGCGAACACGTCATCGCCCATCTCGCTTCGGAGAAACGGGGGGGGGGTCGGTGGGGGGGTTAAGCGTGCGTGATGACATCATCACGCAGGGTAGCGCCTATTGCGCGATTGCGTCATCGCCCATCTCGCTTCGGAGAAACGGGGGGGGGGAAGCGTGCGTGATGACATCATCACGCAGGGTAGCTCCTATTGCGCGATCGCGTCATCGCCCATCTCGCTCCGGGGGGGGGGAGGGGGGAATCGTGCGTGATGACATCATCACGCAGAGTAGCTCGTGTTGCGCGATCACGTCATCGCCCATCCCGCTTCGGAGAAAGGCGGGGGGGGAAGCGTGCGTGATGACATCATCACGCAGGGTAGCTCCTATTACGCGATCACGTCATCGCCCATCCCGCTCCGGGGGGGGGGTAGGTGAGGGGGGGAAGCGTGCGTGATGACATCATCACGCAGGGTAGCTCCTATTACGCGATCACGTCATCGCCCATCCCGCTCCGGGGGGGGGGGTAGGTGAGGGGGGGAAGCGTGCGTGATGACATCATCACGCAGGGTAGCTCCTATTACGCGATCACGTCATCGCCCATCTCGCTCCGGGGGGGTAGGTGAGGGGGGGGAAGCGTGCGTGATGACATCATCACGCAGGGTAGCTCCTATTACGCGATCACGTCATCGCCCATCTCGCTCCGGGGGGGGGGGGGGGATGCGTGCGTGATGACATCATCACGCAGGGTAGCTCCTATTACGCGATCACGTCATCGCCCATCTCGCTCCGGGGGGGGGGGGGGGGAGATGCGTGCGTGCTGACGTCACCGCGCTGGGGGCGGAGGCCGTTGCCACGTTGCGCCGCCCTCAGGGTCCAGGTCGGAGTCGCGTGGGGGGTGGCGGCCGATCCCCTGGGGGGGTCACAGCGACACGCCGAGCGGACCGGGGCCACAGTGTGTGTAGGGGGAGGAGGCCCACGCCGGCAACAGAGCCGTGCCGGAACTACGGCGAGACCGCAAGGGGATCGGGGCCACGGCGGAGCGGGGTCTCTGTGCACCGATACGAGAGGGTAGGGGGGGTACCAGGGCAGAGGGGGACCAGATACGAGCAGAGTATCATCGGACTGGGGTCACATCGGACCAGAGTCTCAGCGAAGCGGGCCCAGAACCCCCGGGGTTCGATCATTATTTCATTCACAGCGGCGCTGCAGAGTTTGACGTAACAATAAAGATCGCGCGAGTGCGTTTCATTGGGACCTGTAACGAAATTGGCAAATGTAATTGATCGTCTCCGACCGTCGTCTCATGTGACGGGCAGCAAAGTGGGACCGCGGGGACCCCCACAGGGGACCCCCACAGGGGATCTTGTCCGATGGAGACATTCGAGAGCAGCAGCAGTAGCAGCAGCGCCGCGGGACAGGAGCGATGGATGGAGCAGCGCGACCTGGAGCGTGGTGAGTGAGGGAGCGCATCACCATCACCACCATCATCATCATTACTATCACCATCATCATTACCACCATCATCATCACCATCATCATCACCATTATCATCACCATCATCACCACCACCATCATCACCATCATCACCTTCACTACCACCATCACTACCACCACCATCATCACTACCATCATCACCACCATCACCACCACCATCATCAGCATCACCATCATCACCACCACCATCATCATCACCATCATCATCGCCACCATCATCACCACCATCATCATCACTACCATCATTATCATTACCACCACCTTCACCATCACTACCACCATCACTACCACCACCACCATCATCACCAACACCATCATCACCACCATCATCACCATCACCACCATCATCACCATCATTACCACCACCATCATCACCACCATCATCATCACCAACCACCACAATCATCACCAACCACCACAATCATGACCACCACCACCATCACCAACACCATCATCATCACCAACACCATCATCACCACCATCATCACCATCATCACCACCATCACCACCACCATCATCATCATCATCACCATCATCACCACCATCACTACCACCACCACCATCATCACCAACACCATCATCACCACCATCATCACCATCATTACCACCACCATCATCACCACCATCATCATCACCAACCACCACAATCATCACCAACCACCACAATCATGACCACCACCACCATCACCAACACCATCATCATCACCAACACCATCATCACCACCATCATCACCATCATCACCACCATCACCGCCACCACCATCATCATCATCACCACCACCATCACCACCATCACCACCACCATCACCACCACCACCATCACCAACACCATCATCATCACCATCACCATCATCACCACCATCACCACCATCACTACCACCACCACCATCATCACCAACACCATCATCACCACCATCATCACCATCATTACCACCACCATCATCACCACCATCATCATCACCAACCACCACAATCATCACCAACCACCACAATCATGACCACCACCACCATCACCAACACCATCATCATCACCAACACCATCATCACCACCATCATCACCATCATCACCACCATCACCGCCACCACCATCATCATCATCACCACCACCACCATCACCACCATCACCACCACCATCACCACCACCACCATCACCAACACCATCATCATCACCATCACCATCATCACCACCATCACCACCATCACTACCACCACCACCATCATCACCAACACCATCATCACCACCATCATCACCATCATTACCACCACCATCATCACCACCATCATCATCACCAACCACCACAATCATCACCAACCACCACAATCATGACCACCACCACCATCACCAACATCATCATCATCACCAACACCATCATCACCACCATCATCACCATCATCACCACCATCACCGCCACCACCATCATCATCATCACCACCACCATCACCACCATCACCACCACCATCACCACCACCACCATCACCAACACCATCATCATCACCATCACCATCATCACCACCATCACCACCATCACTACCACCACCACCATCATCACCAACACCATCATCACCACCATCATCACCATCATTACCACCACCATCATCACCACCATCATCATCACCAACCACCACAATCATCACCAACCACCACAATCATGACCACCACCACCATCACCAACACCATCATCATCACCAACACCATCATCACCACCATCATCACCATCATCACCACCATCACCGCCACCACCATCATCATCACCACCACCATCACCACCATCACCACCACCACCACCATCATCATGCTCGATCCCCTGCTGGATGAACGTCTCCCTCCCCCTGCCGCAGCGCACCTCATCCAGCTCCCATGGTCTCCTCTCGGTCGCTTTGGTGCCATCGTCGGTGGCCGTTCAATCGATGGCGCGCATCGGCATTGTATCGATAGATCGACGTTAATGTGCCGCGCTATTGAGGGACTACTGATGTGGTGTTATCGATAGATCGATGTTAATGTGCCGTTCTATTGAGGGACTACTGCTGTGGTGTTATCGATAGATCGATATTAATGTGCCGTTCTATTGAGGGACTGCTACTATGTGGCGTTATCGATAGATCGATGTTAATGTGCCGTTCTATTGAGGGGCTACTGCTGCTGTGGTGTTATCGATAGATCGATGTTAATGTGCCGTTCTATTGAGGGACTTCTGCTGTGTGGCGTTATCGATAAATCGATGTTAATGTGCCGCTCTTTTGAGGGACTACTGATGTGGTGTTATCGATAAATCGATGTTAATGTGCCGTTCTATTGAGGGACTACTGATGTGGTGTTATCGATAAATCGATGTTAATGTGCCGCTCTATTGAGGGACTACTGATGTGGTGTTATCGATAAATCGATGTTAATGTGCCGTTCTATTGAGGGGCTACTACTGATGTGGTGTTATCGATAGATCGACGTTAATGTGCCATTCTATTGAGGGGCTACTACTGTTGTGGCGTTATCGATAGATCGACGTTAATGTGCCGTGCTATTGATGGACATCTACTGTTGTGGCGTTATCGTGGTGTGCTCTGTTTTGCTATTTGCTGCCTCGCCTAAGCGCGATAAATCGGACTAAATGTACGTATTGTGTATCTATATTTAGTGCATTTCCTTATGGCATTTTCTCACATTTTTTTGCACCCCCATATCGTTTGCTTCATAGCTCATCGGTTTCATCCAGTGTCATCTCACTTAAATAAAGATCCTTGGTTGTGATGGTGGTGGTGGGGAGCGAATTCGGCCACCCGTGTTCCATTCCCAATCACGGCCACCAACACCGCTGGCGATTATCTGAACCGGTCCTTGGGCTCTACCCTAGGTCGACTCGGCCTCAAATGATTATCCTGGTGCGATGCGTAGTAAACATCGCCACTCGGGAGACAAAGGCGGCCGGGCGTGTGTTGCTGGCCACCCCCCCCCTCTTTGTCATTGGGGTCATTGTTGAATGCTTCGCTAGTGACGAGGGTGCATTCCGGATTTTAGGGCTAGGCAGAGACAGGCAGGCGCATATCTCAAATAACTCGACGCGGTCACAATGACTGGCCCTGAATTAGATATATTATCTTGTACAGGTCCCCCTCCCCCCTCCCTCCCTCGCTTTATGCGGTGGTTGGTAGTAGATGCGTGCCAAAAAAAATGTGGGCGCACAAAACGAAACCGCACGAAGAGACCACTGCCTGCCTAGCCGCGAGCACGCACAGTGTACACACAATGTTGGCCCACGTCCTCCGATTGGCATGGTTGGCTACGTACGGTACGAAGGAAGTTCTACGTACAGGGACGCAAGGATCTATTTTCAACCGGGGTATGCAAGCTACGACTGCTTCCTCTCTCCTTCCTCCCGACTCCCTTTTACTGAAATAGCTCCGGATGTGTTTGACCCGTATGCAATAGTACGTAGGCTATAACTATGTTATCTTAGTTGCACAGTGTATTGGGTTTAGAGGAAGACAGTCTCACCACAGTGACAGTACAGTATTAATAAAATATATATATTGAAAGGTACAATACTCACAATTAACTTATGCGTTTTGCTTTCATGCCAGTTCCATCGGTCTAGGATTGTCTCACAGCGTTATGCTGCTAAATTTATAAGCTAGCCACAGATAAGTTAATTGTGCTTGGTACATAGTAGACCGCAGGTATTTTTTTTATTAATATATATATTTTTAAAGTTTTATCTGTTGATTTGGGGCCTCCTGGTGACCGACTGGGCCCCTATGCGTCGCACAACGCTGCACAATAACCTTGTTCAATGGCAGGGATTGATTTGCACCCAGAGCTTGTGCTATTGTGTTGAACTTTATGACAATATATTTCACATTTTTGACAATATTACCAAGCTGACCTGAGAAATGTGTTTTATTGTGGAAAGAGTGACAATCTTAGCTGTGATAGTATAGAAAGTCTAGGTGGGATAGCATACATCACACCACATATAAATGTAACGGTTTTATTGCCTTCCTGCCAAATTACCTGTCACAATTTCAATGAACGCTTTAACTAAACTCAGTTATGCCCGAGGCTGTTGTACACGGCTTATTTACAAGTGTGACAGGATTTATATCAAAGCACAACGTTCTTTATAAATGTTGTATCCTGTTTGCAGTAAGTTTTGGCGTGGGTTTCGTGTAAATATTTTGTTGTTTTTGCTCGTGTTCGTTTGCACATTCCGATCCGTGTGACATCCGGTAACTGCCATCACTGCCGACGTCCTTGGGCTTGTGGTCTTCCTTGTAAAAGAGCCGGTTTAGTTCGGTGGACCTTGGCAGCTGAAATACAGTCCCGAGTCTCAATTTGAAAATCGATGGAGCGGCAGCCGAGGGAGGGGGAACGCCTGAGAGGGGGGCGATGCGTTCCACGGAGATGGAGCGATGGAATCGGCACTTTGCGCAGGTGCTTCGGAGAGCAATGCGTGATAAAACAACGCGAGATTGTGACTGTTTCGGGGAAGGTTTTTCGTCCAGCAGTGGATTGATCATGGATGATTATGATAATATACCGTTGTCATGCGGGGGTACTGCTTTGGAAGTTGCCAATTGTTGGGCACTTTTGGCAAATTGACATTTGATTTGCGAGCGTTGTGTAACATGTGCTTAACGGCACTGGGGCGTTCCAGAAAACACTGTGTATTTAACTGGCTTTGTGTTCATGTAATGCGATAGGACTACTGTCCCCGCAGATGTGGGACAAGAAAAACAGTTTTACCTACTACTGCCCCTAAGCATAAACCCTAACCATGAATCCTAACTGCAAACCCAGACCTCAAACACCAACACCGAACCAGAACTTTGTTTATTTGCAGCATCTGCAGGGACAGTCGTAGTCACTCCAGTGCAATATCCAAGCGCGCTTGGCCATTTGTAAAGACGGATTTTCGTTTTGTTATTTGACAAATCCTGTGGGATTTAAATTACCGTTCTCGTGATTGTGCAACTACTTAACATACCAGCCTGAATATTAGTCCATTCATTCAGTAATCCCCGAACTAGTGTTTATAATCCTCGAGAATATTTATCAAGGAAAGGCTCGGCAAGTCTCAAGACACTTTTTTCACGAGGTGCCTGTGCTGTGTCGGCTTTGGCCAATTCCATGTTTGAAGGAGTCCTCTTTTGCCAACTGCCGTGGATGTAAACATAACAGTTTCTGCCTTCCCAACGCAACACGTTCAACCAGAATCTGCATTATGGACTCGCAATACAGGAAAGTCTCACTGAGCCTCAAAGGCCATTTTCAGCAAGCAGGTTCTTGCATTGGCACGTGTGGCCAATTCCACTAACGAGCGCTCGAGTGAAATACCCAGCGATACTGCATTGCTCGTCAGCGACGCTTTCCCTGTGTGCGGTGAAAGTGAGTCGGCTAGTGCAGGGGTCTGCAAACCACGGCTCCGGAGCTGCATGCGGCTCTTTAAGGACTGCTTCGTGACGTTATTCACATGCATTGCGGCTCTTAAAATATTGAGTTATTTACCGAATTATTTGGATTTCCAACCCCTGGGCTAGTGAGTTAAACGAATTTAGCCACTTTCCCCGAGTTTGTGAAGTTGGCTGCTATTCGTTGGCATACAACTCATCTAGAGTGCAACTTTGTTCTTGCAAACACAACCTCACTCATTATTGGCCTCACTGCTAATAAAATCACACTGAGGCTGTATTGATCCAGAGGAGCGCATTCCGCACGGTGAAATGTCTGTTTCGCATGACGCCGCTAAACCCCCGCCGGGGACCGATGCTCAGTCCCACGGGGGCTCCAATCACAACGCCGAGCCGGTGATGCCGAGCAAAGCACCGTGGGTAGACGCCTCTGTGTGCTCGCGCTCAGATGTGAAACACCGACGGGCGCTAACGGGACGTGCTGGCCCGCAGAGGCTCCAATCCCAACGCCGAGCCGGCGATGCCGAGCAAAGCATCATGGGTAGACGCTACTGCGCGCTCGCGCTCAGTTGTGAAACACCTGCGGGCGCTAACGGGACGTGTGTGTGTGTGCATGCGTGTTGCGTTCGTGTGTTCCATGCACTGGTGTGTGCAGACTTGCAGCTCGCTGCCGAGCTTGGGAAGTCGCTGCTCGAGAGGAACAAGGAGCTGGAGTGTTCCCTGCAGCAGCTGTACATCACCAACCAGGACCACGTGCTGGAGATCGAGGTGGGCAACGTGCATGTGTCTGTCGCGCCGTGCGCGTGTCTGTCACGCGTGTGTCTGTTGCGCTGTTCGTGTCTGCCGCCCCGTGCGTATGTCTGTCGCGCCGTACGTGTGTCTGCTGTGCTGTGCGTCTTGTCGCGCTGCGTGTGTGTGTCTGTCAAGCCCAGGTGTGCCGTGATAAAGGTGTCGGTTCACATGGCAAAATCTACCACATTGTGTGGATTCGTGATTTCTCGTTTTATTTTTGCACTATTCTTGCGGGTGATGGCAGCAATATGTTCAGATGCCAATGTCGAAGTCTGCTGGCCATGACAAGAGGGCTTTAGGAGAGAGTTGGTGTAGGAAGAATGTTAAAGCCAGGAGGTGTGATATTTGGGTCTCGAATGAGGTGTTTTAAAACATATTTCTAGAAATGTTCAATGAACATTGCAGCCAGTAAAATTGCAAAAAGTGCTTCTTGAGGTATCTTCTTGGTTCGTTATAATAATAACAGTAACATTTAATTGACCATCTAATAAGCAGCTAGTCTGAGGACTCCTACTCAGGAGGAGGGTCCTGCATTGGGATGTTTGGCTAGTTTTATGTGCGGCTGGAAACCGGAGTACCTAGAAAAAGTCCACTCATAATGTGATTAGATCACTCTCTCAGCCCAAACACATGGTTTCGTAAACCTACTTACTGTTCTACCATCCCCTTCACTGATGCGGTTTTCACCAGGTACAAGTGGAGAGTATGTATACAGTGCACACGTGATGTGCTTTTGAGCAAAGCATGCAAAGTGCGTTCGATATCATCAGCTCTGGGAGGCTAAGCAGTCTCGAGCCTGGTTGAGAGAAGTACCACCTTACGGGTAGGTTTTCTCCTGACACGACAGTTTTCTCCCGCAAGATGACAAACTCATTAAATGGAAATCGCCCAAACTTGCCAAGGCTTTCATATTTACCGCGTGCGGCACCCTGCCAGCGCTCGGTGCAGCAGTAAAACTTCTCAACGGCGCGAGTTCTACCCTCACTCACAAGGGGAGGAGGCATTGGTGGAGCCGCGCGGGAAGCAGTGCATGTCTGTGTGTGTGTACAGTCGCGTCGGCGATAAGCGAGCCGTCAAACGTGAAGTGCAAACACCGGGGTTTTTTATCGCTTATGACATTTTATTGCTTCAGACGGCAACAATTCGGGTGTCAAAGGGCACTGATTGGTGAACACCGGTGTGCTCGTGCGATGGGGGGGCCAAGGTGAAGGTTGCACCGTGGAGATTGCGGCCTTTCCCAGGCTCCTGCGTCCCCCACGGTGTCCGTTCGGCTTTGGGAAGAGCGCCCAAGTCCGTCGTTGTGCGGAAGGTTAGGGGGATTTATTGTCACGTTTGCAGAAACAAGTTTGAGCTGAAGCTGCTTCAGATTGGTTGCTTGTTGCGGAAAAAAACGAGCCGCCCCATCCTACAAAATACATCGTCCTGATTGCGTGTTGGCACAACTGTTCGGCGCACAGGAGGCAGAAGAGAAGGAAGCCGCAGAAGGGGCAATTTGCCCCAGGCTTCACACAAAAGAGAGCCCTGACAACGGACCTGTTTTCTTTTTGTTGCTTTTGATTTAGGGGGCCTCACATAGCCTCCAGCCCCCAGGCCTTGAGACTCCAGGAACCTCTCCATGGCCCTGATTAGGCATGCAGTTATTCAGCCTGTACCACCCAGTGGCTCGATAAATGTTCACGTTTAGACGTTTAGAGGTCTCGATTCGATTTAAGAATCAAAATTTTTTTTTACATATTGTTTTGTCCGGCACAAAGTTCGCTAAACAATCATCGATATCTGTTTAAGGGACACAACTGGAATGCACAGGAGAATACACGTACCTCGTTATTGAAGGGAGACCAAGATGAAAATACTGAAATGAAAAGGTGGATGAGAGCCGACGAACTGAATAAAAAGCATCACCACAGGGTGTCTTGAAGAGGAAAGTTTTCAATCGTGGCGTCTCGCCTGCTATAATATATGGATTAGAAATGTGGACAATGATGAAGAGGATGGAGCAAATTTCTTCTTCTTTGCAAGCTTGGTGTTACACCGGGATATATAGAGAGCATAGCGTGGATTTTAGAAGCATGCAGAGTAAAGGTATAATATTTGACTGTTAATTAAAATAAGTGGGTTTTGGCAGGACACATCTCTCGAAGGGATATGTATGTTGAACTTCTTTCGCATCGTACGTAGCCAACCTTGCTTGATGGCCAGTGGGTGAGAATAACTACCTATGTGGCAGCTAAAGGAGGAGGTCTCCCGTGGAGTTGGGAGTGGTGGGAGCTGCTCATGTGCAGGTCCTGGGTGCATCGTTGCATCGCGGAACGGGGGAGGCGTTCCTCTAATAGTGGATTAATCATAGCTGACAATGAAAATGTTGTTTCCTGCATTAGCTGAAAAGGCACCAATGAGCATAGCTTTTACATGCAATTTTAATAAATAGTAAATCACCGATACTTACATGTATGACATGATGCGCGTAGCGTGAGTTTACGGATCGCTTTAATAAAATAATCTGTGCGGCATTATGCGGTTCTCTCAAGCGAATGGTCTCAGTCGTCACGGCCAGGACAAGCATTCATTATGAACGACCTCGCTCGGCTTTCAGTGAAACCATTGTGTTAGCAAATGAATAATTGAGAATCATGCAAGACTTGGGGAATCGGCCTCGCCATTGCCACGGTGACCTGGCGGGTGGGGAATTATTATTTTTTCTGGTCTGAGCAGTTCGTTAATGGTCACTTAACGAGCAGCCGGAGTTTCACGATGAGCTCGGGCTCATCTCCTCTGTAGCCTCCGTCTGTGCTTGTGGCTCCCTGTGAAAGCCACGCGGTTAAGAACCACGACCATCCATTTACGTGACTTGAAAGACGGCAACGGTGGTGTCGCGTGCGCATGTGACCTGGCATTGTGGAGGCAGCGAGGGTTCGGATGGATCACGCACATTTTTGCGACTCTCCTTTCCTATTGGGGCGTCGGGATTCCTATTCCCTGGTTGCCCAAGAGAAGGTGGTGTACAGCAAATTTGGATTCATTTCATCTGTTCCTCGCTGCCCTACGGTCTCCTCCCACATGGCTAAAAACTCTTAACACAAAATGCAGGACCCCCCCTAAAGAAAGGGTCCTCATACTCGGATTTGGCTTCCTGGGTAATTAAACTATAATTATTAAACTAAACTTTTATTTTTTACCAGGTAAGGCCCACTGACTATCACAAATGATAGCTCAACGAAGTGGCTTATGTGGAAATTTCTAACAGCCAAATACTATAAATTAATTATTATTAAAAGTACCGAGTGAGAGCAAGAGTCACGATCCACAAGTGGGCGGGCAGCCTGTATGAGTGAGAGAGATGCGGTGGGACGTGGGGGGGGGGTGAAGCCGGGGGCACAGTGACCCCAATCTGACTACTGTTCCTCCACCCCCCCACCCCCCTTGCTTGACCAATCGCCTGTGCAGCACCTGACACGGCAGCTGGAGCTTCTGCGCGAAAACGGCGAGCGACACGCGCAGGTGTACGAGCACCTGGACGTGGCGTCACGTGACCTCGAGCTCGCCAACCGCCGGCTGCTGCTGGAGGGACGCAACTCGCAGCAAAGGATAGCCGGGTAGGCACCGCTACCGTCACCATCATCACCTGTCGTCACCGCTGTGGCACAATATGCTCCAACGCGAATGGAAAACCGCGCGGTCGTTGTCATTGTCGTCATTGTCGTCGTCATTGTCATTGTCGTCGTCATCGTTGTCGTCATCATTGTCATCTTAATCATCGCAATCATCATCATCTCGCAGTCACAACCACTTGGGAAGAGGGTCTTCGTCCAGCAGTGGATCTATTGTCGCTGATGATGATAATCATGTTTTCAGTTTTGTTCCACCACCAGATTAAGAATTCGACTTGTGAAGTAATCGATGACTCTAACGATTATATTTATCGGTTCAGTTACTCGGCACACAAGTAGTTGGGGGAAAAAAAAAGTCTCAGCCTCTGTTTACACACATGCCGCTTGACAGGAGGTGATGGGTGGGGCTCGGTGATGTCATCGGCATGATCAGTCTCATCACGCTGGGCATGGCTTGTGGGGGGTTTCCGGCCTTCATTGTTAAAGGGGTTCAAGTAATCAACCACAAATAAAGTAGATTTACGATTTTTCGTCGATTTATTGACCTCATAATTTAATAGTCCCAGCTCTACAGTTTCATTAATTCTGGGGTGGAGCAGCAGTACAATGATTTCTGCACTACATTGTGAACTTGGCCACCTGAGTTCTGGTCCTTTGGCATCGGTTGTAGACAATTTTTAGTCAAGGAATCAACTTGATGGACTCATCCCCGCAGCCCTAGAGAGTGAGTACCTGGCCGTCGCGTGACGTGCGTATGTGCGTGTGCGGCGGCGGCGGCGCAGGCTGTCGGAGCAGGTGGAGGGCCTGCAGGCGCAGGTGGAGGAGCTGCAGAAGCAGCTGGAGGAGCTGCGCAGGTCCGGCGAGGCGAGCGTGCGGCGCGAGAAGCGCGAGCGCCGACGCACGGTGCACGGCGTGCCGGTGATGCACGACATACGGAGGCAAGCTCGCCAACGCACACGCCAACGCACACGCACACACGCACACGTCAACGCACACGCACACGTCAACGCACACGCGCATACTCCGATTGATGCTCCTGCTGTTGTGGAGTGACTCATGCAGCCAGCTATGGCTGCAGGGTTTTGGTAGTACATGTTGTTTATGCCATTTATTGTGAAAATTCCGTCACAGTTCCTATGATCACTGTTTCATTGCTTTCATGGCTTTATTTTGGTGATTTCGAAAAGTGTATTGGTTTAGCCATGTTTATTTGTTGTAGTACAGAGTTAGACTGATGGTCTTTATCTAAGTTGTCTTGTGGTTGTTGTTGGTTGTTTGACTTGCATCCCACTGGGATTTTTGCACACAGCGTTGGTGTACGGTGATTTTTTTTCTGCAATATTTTGCTGTCTTTTCTTGGATTTTCTGTTTGCACTTAGTCACATAGTCACTTTAAGATGTTTTTTGTTCGTGTTTTTGTTTTTTGTTTGTTGCGGTTGCACCCGATTCAAGAGCCGAACGGCTCACAGGGCTATACCTAATAAATGACCTTGAACTTGAACGCGAGGACTATTTTGGATCTTTTTTACAATGTGATTTTGATGACAACGGTGATGATCGTCCGCCGTTTGTTGCCACCGACAGGTATTTAGGAACGGAGCGCGTGTCGGCCGACATCCTGGCGAGCGGCCAGGACAGCGGCGCCGACCAGCGGGAGAGCGAGGTGCAGCGCCTGCAGCGCTCGGTCAAGTCTCTCAGCGCCAGCCTGGCTCGCGAGCGGGAGCGGCGCGGAAACCTGGATCTGGAGCTCGCACTCGCGCTGGCGGAAAACTCCGACATGGACCAGCGCCTCGTCGACCTGGAGCCCTGGCTGGAGCGCACCCAGGAGCTGGAGAAGGAGCTGCTGGAGATGAGCCGGATCCGGCTGTCCGAGGGCGAACGCCTGCAGCGGCTGCTGGCGACGGCGGAACTGGCGGCCGAATCTTTGCTGAACGGGGACCGTGGCGTGGGCGACATGGATATCGCCAAGCTGCAGAGCCTGCTGGGACACCCCGAAGCCGACACGGGGTCCAGCGCCGGGAGCTGCCGGGAGCTGGGGGACGGCACCGACGGGGACAAGACCGCGGCGCGCCATACCCACGGCTCCGTGGACGAGCCAGGTCCCACAGCCAGGGGTCCCGTGTCCATCCTGAGCGAAGGTGAGCGAGCAGTACGCAGCCCTGCAGGCTCGCTACGAGGATCTCCTGGCCAGGATGCACGACCGGAATGCGAGCCTGCAGCACCGCGCCGTCCAGACCGGCTCCGCCCACTCGGTCGGGCGGAACAGGGAGATCGCTGCCGCCGCCACCGCCACCCAGGCAACCGCCGAAACCTCGGACGTCCCGGGAAGCTGGGCGGACATCGGCACGGCGGCTGATTGCGGTGCTTCACACGGTCCCGACGAACTCCCCCGCCGCGAAGAGCCTGCGAGCGGAAGGGCCGCGTTTGATGCCGCAGGAGCCGGCAGCGCGGCAGCGCCGTGCGCGGAGCACGGCGCCGCTCGCGCCCTCGAGCGCGAGGCCCGGAGCGACACGCCCGCCGGTCCTCGCCGACGCGCCGTGTCAAGCGATGGCAGCCGGAGCGCGGGCGAGGCTTGTCCCGGCGGCGGTGCCCGCGGGGAGCCGGCGGAGAGAACGGCAGCAGACGTGGTGGTGCAACACGTCCAGAGGGCGGAGCGGGGCGAACAGCCCGAGTACAAGGCACTGTTCCAAGAGATTTTCATGCACATTCGGAAAACCAGGGAGGACATTTGTGCTGCCAAGGCTTTGAGGGGCACTCCCAGGCCCCAGCACTCATAACGCTGTCTCTCCATTCAGGTGTAACCGAAGGTGGCGCATTGATAGATGCTGTGAAAGGTTGGATATAAGCACAGCCCTTGGGAGCTGATATCCGAAGTAGTGGGTTCGTATCAGAAGTTGCCCATCCCCCTCCCCCCCCCAACCAGTGCAACGTAAGCATGTGTTGCTCATGTTAGTTGTGGTTATATCCAGTTTATACTGTATTTCTAAGCAGTGATGTAAGAAGGTATCCCAACACTGAACAATTAACACTGCAAATGATTAATTTGGGATTACACATGGCAACCATTGCCCCGACTGCAAAAATTTGGCAAGTCCCTCCTGGAAAAGTGAGGCCTTCCTTTGCAAACAAAAATAATACCGGGGCGGGCGGGCGGGCGGGTGAATCTTCTCCGTACCGAACGAAAGCTCTGCAGCGTGGTTCTGTTGTAAGGCAGTGCTGCTGCTGCTGCTGATGGTGGTGACTTTAGATTTTTGCTTTACACGTACTGCCCACACAGCCCCTGCTGTGTTGTGAACCAAAATCAGACATCAAGTTACTTGTTATTGTTATTTTTGACACTTAAAAAAGTGCGGTAAAGGTTTCCACCAAGTGTTGAAACCAACCAGGTCACTAATTCATTCATAACGAATGCAAATGTCTAACAAAGCAGTAATTTATTTGTATTAATTTATTGTGAAATTAAAATGCAGGTATTTCTTCAAGTTTGTAGAGCAATGTTTATCTGCAGACTTGTAATGAACATGAACAGCATCAGACCATGCGTAGGAACAAACAAATGCTACGTCGTGTGAAAGTAAATTAAGTTGAATAATTTGAGGTTCTTTAAAAATTATTACTGTGTACACTGCCTATAAACATAAATGTATAAAAGCGCAGAGTCTCGTGTCATGCATATCTGGACTTCTCTCAGTGGCTTGGGTGGCAGCGGTGGAGGGGCGGCACGCGGGATCGCACACGCTGGTGACGTGGAGCGTAGACGCTTGCGTTGAAACCGACTCCTACTCTCGCGATGCGTACAGCGAATCTTGCGTGCAAAGACGATTTGTTTTTAAAGATTGATTCAAATGACGTGCAAATCACACCTTTAGGCCGGTGCTTCTTAAAACTTGTGTTGGCCCGCGGCCCAATCACCCGATGCAAACATTTCCGCGGACCACCTTGGTGACAAAACGCATTCACTTCTCTACCGGAACATAAAAAAAATGTAAGGCAGCTATAAGGTTTTTTTGTGGGGGGGGGGGGGGAGCGGTGGCATTGAGATATTAGGGTTAGAGTAGTTTAATCAGGATAGTTTACCGAACTTCCTTTTTAAATCCTTTATATTAAGTTCACTTGCTTGCGTGCTTGCTTGCTTACGACCGTGCAAATCTTTCGGTCGTTTTTAACCCACTTCCCGTGATCCAGTCGAGCTGACATTTTGCACACAGACTCGTTGTGCGTGACAATTAATTTTCGTGAAAACATTTTTCCAAAATTTTACACTTTTTAGGATGAAAAAAAAATTCATATTTTATTTAAAATACCAATGTGATAAAAATGAAACTCTTACTCAAGAAAAACAGAAATGAATAATAAAATAAAATCGATGCCACGCATATAAAGGATTTATAGTGAAAAACTTTGTTTTTACGGGTGATTTTTTTCAGATTAATGTCAGAAACAAAAGGTAAAAACGTCTATATCTGGATCCAGCTGCATGTGCATTACAGCCCAGCGGACCACTGCTGGTCCGGGCACCACACTTTGAGAACCACTCACTGCTTTAGGCTCACGGGGGCGAATGAAACGGGACAAATTTGACAATGGACAGGATAAACGAGTCTTGACTTGAACAGCAACGCCGAGTTGTGATTAGTTATTAATTGAGTAGGAGTCGGGGCGAACCACTATATGCCTCGTGAAAAGTTAACTCGTATATACATTTGAAACATTTAAAATAAATCATCTGTTGCTACCTTAATTAATTCCAATAGCCATATTTCTGGCTCAAACGTGTGTAAAAAGAACAATGTACACGCACACACAACATCCCCCATGAGCACAAACCTTATGCTATGACAAGCTGTTGGTGAGCACCTATTTTAATCACGTGAGAACACAGCATCTCCGACACGCAATTACGTGCGACTCAGTGACACGGCTTGACTTGTGCAGTGGTAAAACTGTGACACGGCTTGGCTTTTGCAGTGGAGAAAATAACCTGTAGCCTCCCGAGCCGTGCCGGGCTTGACTTAATACAACAGTGAGTGCCAGTAACACACAGACCTGGCTGTCTTTGCCACTAACATATATACGTTAAGTTTAGGTCAAGTTAACCAAGCTCAGGTGCCCACTATAACAGGGTGGTCACTGCAGCCGGAACCACAGTGCAGTGTGTTTGCTCAACCAACCAAAGCAATAAACTCCATTTGGGCGGACCAGATTATTGGGGCGAGTGCTGTTCGTGAACACCGATTAAGGCCCGGCGGCACGGCTGTGTCTCCACATTGGTGATGTGTACAAACTGCACCAGGTATTCATTTATGGTTGAGTAGAACTAGGTGCAGTGGCGTGGCATCACAGAAGCCTAGGGATAGGTTCAAGGTCAAATAGCACTCGCCACTGATATTGAACCTGATTGGCAATGGAACCGGGGTTGCCAAACAAACTCCACCGCCACTCTCCCCATAAATACATACACACACTCGTAGGTAAAAAAATGAAATTTAAATTAATAATCAAATGAGTTAGATAATCCGGCGGTGGATTATCTGTTTGCTTAAACACGTTAATATGGGGCCGTCCATAAATTACGTCACGCACCTGGGGGGGGAGGGGGGTCAGACGATGTGCGACGAGGACGGGGGGGGGTTAAAAATGTGACTTCACATCAAAATGCGCAACTTTAAATAAATATAGACAACACGTTCTGCTTAATTAAATATACTTTTTAATAAATATTTTATCCTACAAAATCAGAGTGCAGCGCCACATTAAATACGCACTACAATGACAATAGTTTAAAGCGATTTGAAGCATGTTTTATTTTGGGGGGGGGCAGAGCTTTGTGACGTCATATTTGATTGGGGGTCTGACTTTTTGTGACGCCGTGTGAAGAAGTGGGGGGGGGCAAAAATCGTCCAAAATCGCGTGACGTCATTTATGGACGGCCCCTATTAATCCATGATCGTTACTGCGTGGATTAAATATCGGCCGTTCTATAGGATTCGAGGGGGGGGGGTGCGTCAAGCGTACGTACGCAGGTGGTGGGGGGGGGGTTAAAAGTCCGCGTGCGTACAGGGAGGAGGGTTCAAGTTTTGACAGATTTTTTGCGTTCGTACTCAATGCATGGCCCCTTACATGAACCGGTGACTTCACAATCAATATCACACGTGGCTCTCACGCGCTGCTCGCTCTGCCCACGTCACGTCCTCTACCTCTTCTGGAAAACGGATTCTTCTAACCTGGTCGATTTAAAAAAAAATCTTAAATCCCGGAATAATCTTCCGGAAGATAAAACAATGTTTTTTTTATATTCTTGGTTCTTTCGGTAAAGTCACTTAGAAGGGAAATAATAAAGTAATAAAAATATAAAAAAATGCTCGCGACGTTTCGACTGCAACACAAGCAATCATCATCAGGTGTGAAATCCACAGCAAGAAAATGCTCTTGCTGTGAGAATTTTTGTTGTTTTATATTTTTAATATTTTATTGTTTCCCTTCTACGTGACTTTACCGAAAGAACCAAGAATATGAATCCCTGCAGTCACGAAAGCTTTAAATCAAAAATGTCTAATTTATTTGACCAAAAAAGGCACACCGAGCTATATAACTAATTTTTCAGAAGCGATCTGGCCACACATTCTCGCTCAACGAAGTGGCTTATCACGTGGAAATTTAAAGCAGCCAAATAGTCTTAAACACATGTTCATTCTAAATGTGGTGAGGACCCGGAGAAAAATCCACGCGATCACGGGGAGAGAGAAGGACACGGTTAGGGGTCGAACCCACGACCTCCTGTACACCAGGCGAGGTAGTTAACATCTCATCATCAACTTCCGAAAAAAATACAAACTTCCTATTAGACGGAAGCATCTTCCGGAAGATTATTCCGTCTTCTAGAAGATTTTCTGGAAGATTCTTGTGGAACATGCCTCCGTGTTGTGGAAGATAAATTTGACTTCTTGGGAAGTTTCTTCTGTCTTTTGGGAGATAACTGTGGAAGATGTGTCCTTCCTCTGGAAGTTTCTTCGTCTTCTGGAAATAATTGCGTAAGTTTATTTCCCCCTTCCAGAGGATTATACCGTCTTCTGGAAGAGCCTCCTTATCTCCCCTTCTGGAATAATCTTCCGGAAGATTATTTCGATTCATGGAAGATCTAATCTGTCTTTTCTTGAAGATGTATCCCTCCACTGGAAGAATCTATCTATCTTGGAAGATCCACCACATCTCCCCTTCTGGAATAATCTTCGTCTTCCGGAAGATGATTGCGCAATATCCTTCCAGTCTAACTTGGATATTCCTACTCTTAGGTTTTTTCGGTAAAGTCACGTAAGAAAAAAATAATACAAAATAAAATAATAATAAATGAAAATAAATCATTTTCTGATTTATTAATAAATGAAAATAAATCATTTATTTTTATTTATTTTCATTTATTATTATTTCATTTCTATTATTTTTTTACCTACGTGACTTTACCGAAAAAAAACTAAGAGTATGAATCCTTGCAGTCACAAAAGCTTCAAATCAAGAATTGGATATTCCCCTCAGCTCCCCTTCTGGAATAATCTTCCTCTTCCTCCTCCGGAAGAAGAAATCTGTCTTCCGGAAGACGCTTTCCGTCTTCCGGAAGACGCTTCCGTCTTCCGTGCGGATCGGAAGCTGGAGTATCAACATGGCGGCGGCGGCGGACGACCCGCGGGTGGAGCACGGAGACGCCCTCGAGTTCTGGCTCAGTGAGTTCGCGCCCGCTCCCTCCCCTGGCTGCTTCCCACCGTGCCCCTCTAACCCCGACTCTGCCCTGGTTGCCCCCCACCCCCATCCAACCCGCGCCTGACGCAGCCGCTGATGAAGAGGCGCGCGGCGGCGGTGGGTGGAGGGCAGGCGCCATGGGGTGTTGCGTGAAATTGTGGCGTTCCGGGTCGAGTTGAGTGGTGGCGTGTCAGTGTGGTGATGTGGTTGTGTGTGTCAGTGTGCGTGTCAGTGTGGTGATGTGGTTGTGTGTCAGTGTGTGTGACAGTGTGTTGATGTGGTTGTGTGTCAGTGTGGTGATGTGGTTGTGTGCCAGTGTGTGTGTCAGTGTGTTGATGTGGTTGTGTGTCAGTGTGTGTGACAGTGTGTTGATGTGGTTGTGTGTCAGTGTGGTGATGTGGTTGTGTGCCAGTGTTTGTGTCAGTGTGTTGATGTGGTTGTGTGTCAGTGTGGTGATGTGGTTGTGTGTCAGTGTGTTGATGTGGTTGTGTGTCAGTGTGTTGATGTGGTTGTGTGTCAGTGTGGTGATGTGGTTGTGCGTCAGTGTGGTGATGTGGTTGTGTGTCAGTGTGTGTGTCAGTGTGGTGATGTGGTTGTGTGTCAGTGTGTGTGTCAGTGTGGTGATGTGGTTGCGTGTCAGTGTGTTGATGTGGTTGTGTGTCAATGTGTTGATATGGTTGTGTGTCAGTGTGTGTGTCGGTGTGTTGATGTGGTTGTGTGTCAGTGTGTGTGTCGGTGTGTTGATGTGGTTGTGTGTCAGTGTGTGTGTCGGTGTGTTGATGTGGTTGCGTGTCAGTGTGTGTGTCAGTGTGTTGATGTGGTTGTGTGTCAGTGTGTTGATGTGGTTGTGTGCCAGTGTGTTGATGTGGTTGTGTGTCAGTGTGGTGATGTGGTTGTGCGTCAGTGTGTGTGTCAGTGTGTGTGTCAGTGTGGTGATGTGGTTGTGTGTCAGTGTGTGTGTCAGTGTGGTGATGTGGTTGTGCGTCAGTGTGTGTGTCAGTGTGTTGATGTGGTTGTGTGTCAGTGTGTGTGTCGGTGTGTTGATGTGGTTGTGTGTCAGTGTGTGTGTCGGTGTGTTGATGTGGTTGTGTGTCAGTGTGTGTGTCAGTGTGTTGTTGTGGTTGTGTGTCAGTGTGTTGATGTGGTTGTGTGTCAGTGTGGTGATGTGGTTGTGTGTCAGTGTGTGTGTCAGTGTGTTGATGTGGTTGTGTGTCAGTGTGGTGATGTGGTTGTGTGTCAGTGTGTGTGTCAGTGTGTTGATGTGGTTGTGTGTCAGTGTGGTGATGTGGTTGTGTGTCAGTGTGTTGATGTGGTTGTGTGTCAGTGTGGTGATGTGGTTGTGCGTCAGTGTGTGTGTCAGTGTGTGTGTCAGTGTGGTGATGTGGTTGTGTGTCAGTGTGTGTGTCAGTGTGGTGATGTGGTTATGTGTCAGTGTGTGTGTCAGTGTGGTGATGTGGTTGTGTGTCAGTGTGTTGATGTGGTTGTGTGTCAGTGTGGTGATGTGGTTGTGTGTCAGTGTGTTGATGTGGTTGTGTGTCAGTGTGTGTGTCAGTGTGGTGATGTGGTGGCGTGTCAGTGTGGTGATGTGGTTGTGTGTCAGTGTGTTGATGTGGTTGTGTGTCAGTGTGTGCGTCAGTGTGGTGATGTGGTTGTGTGTCAGTGTGTGCGTCAGTGTGGTGATGTGGTTGTGTGTCAGTGTGTGTGTCAGTGTGTTGATGTGGTTGTGTGTCAGTGTGTGTGTCAGTGTGTGTGTCAGTGTGGTGATGTGGTTGTGTGTCAGTGTGTGTGTCAGTGTGTGTGTCAGTGTGGGGATGTGGTTATGTGTCAGTGTGTGTGTCAGTGTGTTGATGTGGTTGTGTATCAGTGTGTGTCAGTGTGGTGATGTGGTTGTGTATCAGTGTGTGTGTCAGTGTGGTGATGTGGTTGTGTGTCAGTGTATTTGCTAGTGTGTCAGTGTGTGTGTCAGTGTATTTGCGAGTGTTTTAGTGTGTGTCTGTGTGTTTGCGTGTCGGTGTGTTTGCTAGTGTGTTCGTGTGTGTGGTCGTGTGTTGATGTGTGTGGTTAAGTTTTTAAGGATGGATGTGTTTCGGTGGTAGTTGTGTGGTTGTGTAGTTGTTTATTATTCCTCTGGGGTGTTAATTTAGGGTTTTCACTGCGGGTGTGTTTCGTTATGTGTGGTTGTTGGTACAGCAGTTGTGGCGTTGTCTTTTGGGGCTTCACGTTGCCGTGTTTGCATATTTTTGATGCTCGTGGTGGTTGTTTTGGTGGTGGTTTTGGTGGTGGTGGTGTGTCCGCGTCATTTTGTATCTTGGTACTGTATTTAACATTGTTTGTATAACGTTATAGTGATGGTGGTGTGGTTGTGTTTACGTGTGTGTGTATTTTAAGTTTGTATTTCATGCGTTAGGATCGTGGCATGCGATGGAGCTCGAGAGAGAGAGACACGGTCGGGCCCAGGGCTACAACGTTTCAGAGTGGTTGTGTGTAATCGTTGTGTTTGAGTGGTTATGTTCGAGCTGTTGTGTTTCACGGTGTGGTGATTCTGTTCATAGTGGTTGTGTTTTGTTGTTATTTGTGGTGTGTTTTTTTTGCAGCAGTACTGTATGGGCGCAGTGGTGGGCGAGATGTTTACTACCTCGCCTGGTATACAGGAGGTCGTCGGTTCGATCCCTAACCCTGACGCCTGTTCTATATTTGGAGTTTACATGTCTGTCTCTCATCATCATCACGGTGGCTAAGAGACGTTAACTACCTCGCCTGGTATATAGGAGTGCGTGGGTTCGCAATCCTGACGCCTACTGTATATTTGGAGTTGCGTGCCTCTCTCTCCCCGTGTCATCCGGCTTTCCCCTCTACATTTAGAAACATGCATTTAGCGTATTTGGTTGATCTCCATTTCCACATATAAGCCACTTTATTGAGCTTTCATTTGTGGCCAGATTACTTCTGAAAAAGTGCTATATAGCTCAGTGGGCCTTACCTGGTAAAATAAAAAAGTAGTTTTTTTTTTAGTACGGTCTGAGTGGTTGTAGGTCATGTCGCCTTTGGGAGGCGGGGTTGTGTTTGTGAGAGTTGGGTTCCTATCTTGTGTTGACGTATGTTATGGGTGTTGTGTTCCAATGTGGTCGTGTACCATTGTTGTGTTCCAGGGATTGTGCTTCATGGGGTTATGCGGTTCAAGGTGTTTGCATTTCGTGTTGGCATGTAACGTTTTGAAATTTCAGAGTTGGTGGTAGTGTTTGTGAGCGATGTTGCCAGTACGGTTGAGTGGGTTTCAGAGAGTGATGGGCATTTGCACAAATTCGGCAACGTCTCAGTGTCAACTTAAAAAAAAAATGATATGAGGTGTAATTGCGACAGTAATTATTGGCTTTTTTTCAAATCAAATATGGCTTATTTATGCAATGAAGCAATGCTTTGACACGTACATGAAATTAAACGCGCCATCGCCATCCCAGCGTGGATGAAAAAGCCAGTTTGTCTGAGCGCGTCCGACACCCGTGTATTTCATGAGCATTTTGAACCTTTTTAGGTAAGGTGTACAAACGATGGCGATCTGAATCACAGTCCTCATTGGTTGAAACGCTATACCCAACTAAAAAGTCACTTTGTAGTTGTGCGCACAACGATTTACCCACGTCTGTAAGTGTCTAAAATGCATGTCCGAGATCGTGAAACTGCCGCGATGTCTGCAGCGAGTTTGTGATTGATATCTCAAGTTGTCAATATGGCCACGTTCCTTGATGCGGTTCTAGCTTTGGAGCGTGGAGTTTGTGAATGAGGAAGAGAGGCTGTCGAGACAAAAAGAGTACCTTGTAAAGGAGACCTGTTACTTCTCTGTGCTTTCCTCGACATGGACATCTATTTATAACCACCTGCCAAGCATCACTTGGCCACATCATCGCATGGCTGGAGCAGTAATTGGCGAAGAGAGGGGTCTTCAAACCACCCCGTGGGCTCGGTTGCATTTGGTGAAATATTGACAAGAACTTTTACACGGCAACAATACGTTGGCCAAGTAAGGACGCAGCAGACTTCACTTGGTAAAGCATGAGCTAGGCCGCATTGATTTTGAAAACCTGTAGACCCGAGTATTGAAGTGTACGATACTTTTATTAATGTGTCGGTTTTGACGGTCGTGCTGTGTTTTCTGGTTGTACCGTGTGTCGTTCGGCATGATGTCCGCCATTTCTCTCCACGCGATTGAGTGGCTCCCAGCACGTGGAGGGAAATGTCAGACATCAATCCAAATAACACGGTACAACCCGGCAACACGTCGCAGATCCACATAAATTGTATATCACTGCAGCAGGTGATCCATGTCAGGATGCCTAGGGGGATTGTTCCTCAAGAACCAGGCTCCTGACCTTGGGAAAAGCCAATCGCCGGTTCTCAGGAGGCACTTTGTCACCCACAAATTAATCCGCTCTTCGTTCACCCTCGATGCCCAATGCCGTAGTCTTCTTTCGTATGGTTGATGTAGATGCAGAGCAACAACTACAACTTCACATTCAGGTGGTCAAGCCAGATAACCGCGTCGGGGGGCAGCGGCGTGTATTGCTGTGGTGTCTCCTTCGTATTTGTGGATCAGGGCATTGCGTCGTTATATACCGGATTGTTCACACAGCTCGGCTCGCCCGTCATGTGGCCACCGTTAACATCAACGAGAATAGAGAAAAGAATGACGCGACTTATGCAACGTGACGTTGTCGCGGCGAGAAGATGGTTGAACCTGCCTGGGGCTCCTGGTATATCGCCGACTCTTGCGAGAGATGCTCGCCGCGTACGAAAGAAGGCGTGAGCGCGCCGTACAGTGCCCCTTCAGCAAGCATCGCCCCCGCTTCTGAACCGCTCTGTCCATTTTTTGTCTTGAGCCCTGGGCAGGAAGAGTGGTTTGCAGGGGACTTTTTTTCTCTCTCTTTCTCTCTGAAAGGAATGCAGAAACACAGCTGTCTGTCAGTTTTGTTTGCACTCGGTGGAGTTGGAAACGCTGTGTAAAGCACAGCAAGAAAAGGAGTTTTTTTTTTACTTGAAACGTTTGAGTTATTTTTAATCAAGGAACCACAGATTATCGGAAAAATCCTCACGAAACGGAACTTAAAGCCACCTCCGGATCCATAGACCGCTCACAGATGTTTGCCAGTAACTTTAGTGAACATGAGCTGTCAAGTTCACATGATCTGTCATGAGCACGTCTAATCAATTATACAACCATGGCTGGAAAGGAACTCTCCAACACCCCTTAGCGCGACAACTTCCATGGCAATGGCACTGGGCCCTCCGACGTGTGTTCGGGTTGTTACCACGCGTTGTCCAGCAGGTTGAAGCGAAACGTTGGACATCACGCCAAACAACGCGGAACAACGTGAAGACACATCGGAGAGCCCTGCAGCACAACTTGAAAAACTTAGCAGTAATGGCACCATGCCCTCTTGGCTGGGCCCTGGCAATGAGGTTGCATTGATTTTTTTTGTTTACTCTCATCACTGGAGTGCGACATGTGGCCACACTCGAGGGCCGCGTGTGAAGCCCTTCACTGTTTTCAGGAATGCGCTAATTAAAGGGTGGGAGAATAGATGGGTCATTCGGCACGTTCTGACAAACATGCACACGAGCTTGCCTGGCACCCACCAAGCAAATGAAACGCCACCATGTGAGATGAACTGTGCAGGGTGGGCGGGAAGCCCCCCAATAATACCCCTGTCTGGTTCCACTTTTCTAGACTCGAAGAGATTAAGGGTGTAGGGACTTCACAGCCACCCTGTGAATGTGAAGCATAGCATGTTCACGATGGCCATATTATGATTCGCTTTCCCTCTCCTTGCGACATAATACATTCTCATTATTTGTGTTGGGGGTCGGGCGTCATCATATCCCTCGCGAAGATGATCCAATATGGAGAAAACTTGAGTGTAAAGTTGTGCTGCTATTCAGAACTATTGAAAACTGGCCAAATCGATCAAAGCGTTTCCCAAAACCTGGAGCCAAAAACCAGTGCTAGAAGGACTTTACTCACAAAACCGGCCCTCCCAGGCAGGGCCGCAATCCGGGCCGCGTTGTTTTTTGTGGCCTAAGGTCATAAGCTACTTCCTGTGCGCATGGCGTGAGCGCTACCGTTACTGTCTCTAATTCATCGCTTCTGGGGGATAATCCTGTGTTGGAAAGTGTCACGTGATCCATGGCGCACACATGTTTCGCCTTCCATGTTTTGTAATTTGGTGTTCTTGTTTGCAGTGCCTCACTCATGTTTGTCTCATTTGCTCACTTCGTCCGTTAGCCGAAGCCGTAACCTTAGCATACCTGTAATAGCTTTCATTATAATAGCTGCGGCGAACACTTTTATTGAACCTTCATAAAATATATTTTTAAATAGAGAGTATTAAAATGCAGATAAACACAATTGTAAACAGTTTTTAAGTTGATATCAATTACAGTTATTTGTATGCTGTAAATGTAGTACCGTATAATTTGTATAGAATTTGTGTACATTGTAAATTAATCATTTCTCACGCACAGGATTTATGCGTGTGTCGCGAGTATAAGAACTAATTAATCGACGAGTTGTTACGTGCCTAGTTCAGTTGCTTCAGATGTTGCTATGAAGATGGACGATTGCACGAAACCTGGCCTGTTATATACTTTTCCATTTTAGGCAGTGTTATCGACAAATGTGTTGAGTGTTTTTTTAGTTGACGAAAACGTTTGCTCTGTCTCCCCTTCAGACAAGGCCACCAACCCCCTGAACAAGAAGGAGGAATGGGAGGACATCATGGGATTCTGCAACAAAGTCAACCTGGAGCTGGAAGGGTGAGCCCTCTCTGGTTTCTCGCGCTCTCCGTGCACAGCCAACTGTCCCGGCGATCAGCGAACCGCCCCGTAGTTGGGCCCGCACCAGTTCAACACCAAGACGCAGCCCGTTGACGATGAACAACGCTGGATATTTCCAGCGGATTTCGTTATCCACTTTCGTACCTGGAATGGCTCCGAAAGCCGCTCTGGAAAAACATTTGTTGCTTTAAAAATCAAAATAGTCACTAGATCACTAAGTTTGGCAACACTGCACTCCCCCGGCACCCACTCCGCCTACCCCCCCCCCACCCCCCGCGCTCCTTGCATGTTCCACAGGCCTCTGCACGCCACGCGTCTCCTCAGTCACAAGATCCAGTCCCCGCAGGAGTGGGAGGCCATGCAGAGTCTGACGGTGAGCGGCGCAGAGACGATGGGGAGAGACCTGTCCGACGATGAGCAAGCGAACGTACCCGGAGCGTTCACGACAGTCTCCCACTCGAGCTCCTAGGCTCTCATTCAAGCCTTAGGCATAGTCGTGAACCTTACAAAATCATAACCGTGAGCCCTACCCTTATCAAAGCTTTAACCTTATTAGTCATTAACAATATACCAGACTTATACCTAACCAGAGCCATTACCTCCAGTCAATCCTGAAACCTAACCATAACCTTAACCCATACTTTGACCTTAATCCTAATCGGGGTCAATCGCCTAATCTTCGCCTTAAACCAAATTCTAACCATAGGCTGTAACCTTAGTTGTTACCCTAACTCGAGCCCGAACTAGTAACCCAAAACCCAAAGCCTGTCTCTTAACCCTAACCCTTAATCTCTAACCCTCTGTGTATGAGGGCAGGTGCTGGAGGCCTGCATGCGCAACTGTGGCAAGCGTTTCCACGACGAGGTGGGCAAGTACCGCTTCCTTAACGAGCTCATCAAGGTGCTGTCGCCGAAGGTGTGTGCCCCCCCACACGGATAATATTGCGAGGTGCTGGCAGGGGAGGGGGGGAGAATTTCACAAACCCTCTCACCAACGTGTAGTAACTCGGAGTGGACTAGCCGATCAGACTAAGAGAATGGCCGCATGAAATCCATCGACTTGGCGAGAATTCCACAGGTTTGCGGTTCACTCGACGAAAAGACTACGACTAAAATAATTTTGTTTAAATGTTGACAACATTGACTGCACAGCGCTGAAGACTGTGCCCTCGCCCAGCGGACTAACGTCGCGATCCTCGATTTGCACTGCACGCAGTACCTGGGCTCTCGCTCGCCGGAGAAGGTGAAGAGCAAGATAGTGGAGCTGATGTACAGCTGGACCGTGGGCATCCCCGACGAGACCAAGATCCAGGACGCGTACCACATGCTCAAGGGCCAGGGTAGCCATTGCGCCCCAATCCCCCCCCCCCCGGACCCCCCCTCCCTATCCCCCCCTCTCCCCCGCCTCCACATTGCCCCCACTCCCCGTGTCGTCTCTGTGTCCTGCTATGTATGCGTGTGTATGTATGTGTCTCGGGGAGCAGTAGTTTAGTGGTTAGCCGGCGACCCGTGTTCGATTCCCGCTCACGGCCAACACCTAGGCCTCCCCTCGGCTGATTCAGCCTCAAATGAGTACCTGGTGCGGTTTGTAAACATCGCTGGCCACCCACCCCCTTGTGTACCGTGCTGGCCTTCATAGGTGCTACTCGCTAACAGCACTTTCCCCGACAGTCTGTTAAGGCTACACGGGGGATCTTTGTCTCTGTTTTGTGTGTCTCGTGCAAATACGTCTTGTTGTTTGCGCGTTTGATGGTGAGAGTTTTTTGTCGGCGCTCGAGTCTCCCTCTGTTTCTTTATCTTTGTTGTGAATGTGCATACATGTGGTGGTGTGCCAGAAAAAAATGGTTTGTGCGGTTGGGTTGTCGCTGCATTGTTGAATGATTGGTCTGGTCGAATCGTTGTGGGAGAGCAGGGTGGGTGTGGGTGTCAGGAAAACGAGTGGCTATTATGGCTGGGTGTGAGGGTGAGTGGATATCTGTCTTGTGTGTCCCTTTCAGCGGGTATCAGTGAGAGTGACTTTTCGCTTGTGGTTCATTGTAAAATGTTAAAAAGCAAATTCGACGTGCGTATCTATGATGAACTTCTTTCGCACCGTACGTGGCCAACCGTGCTAATCGGAGGTGCGGATATTGATATTTTATAGTGAGTGACCGTGAGCGGTTGTTAGTCAGACACGAAGCCACTCCCTTTGACCTTGCGGGTTGCAGGCATCGTGAAGGCCGACCCCAAGCTGAGCGAGGACAACATCCGCTACATCGTGCCGCCCCCTCCACCCCGCCATGACAACACCCTCTTCGAAGACGAGGAGAAATCCAAGGTACTGCTGCCCCCAGTCATTTGACACAGTGAGAACCTCTCCGTCCTCATCGCAACAGTGTCAGCTATTGCATCATATGTCTGTCGTTGCTTAACGCCACCTTAATCATCTTAATCGTACGACAACAGTTTAGCGTCTAAATGCAAGGGCATCTCAAGACACTTACAAACATCGGGGGAACATGGGGAGAGAGAGGAGAGCGAGAGAAAAACCGCAGAACAGACCGGGACGAAGAATCCGTGGCCCAGCACCAACAACGACAATAAGCCCCAGGGACAGCCGGGGCAGCCAGGGATGGGTGGGAGAGGTCAGGCAAAGGTCAAGATTCAGCGTTGGAGGTAAAGCTAAGCGATGTGAGGGAAAACCGCAACGCACGAGGTGGGGAGAAAAATAAAAAAAGTGCAAATAAAAGAGATGGAGGCAGAGAGGGAGAGGACAGTGTTTGTCATCGTTCTTACCATTGCTGTTGTTTTCGCCGGGTTGCGTCTGTCCCGTCCGTGCCACCGTCGTGGCAGCTGCTTGCGCGGCTGCTGAAGAGCACACACCCCGAGGACCTGGAGGCGGCCAACCGGCTCATCAAGACCGTCGTGAAGGAGGTGCGGCCAAGGCGGGGCCCCCGCACCACACCGCAGTGCACGGGGCCTGCTAAAATAGCCACAGCCACAGTTGGTGCCATACAGTCACGTGGGGTTAATCTTGCATCCATCCGTTGGCTCGCTTCTCAGACACTGTGAAGCGTTTTCTAAGTTTGCAGCAGTTCATGCTTTTAGTGTTTCTCCAGTAACGTACCTATGCACGGTGGCGTAACTGAAATTGTCTGTGGACGTTCACACAATCTGATCTTTTCACATGTGACATATCAGCCTATATCAGCCCGCAGAAAATCAGATATGCATAATAAAGGTTTTTTGCGTTGGCGATTTGTCAGAATTGTGAAGAAGTCTTCCGAAGAAAGACATGGTGCGTATAAATCGCCTGAAGCTGGTTGTTATCACCAGCGAAACGTACTCAAATTGTAAATGTTGTGGGTTTACTCTCCAACACACAACCGGCGTATTGTAACGAATTGGCACGTTTTGTTCACGTGACAAACCCTTACTAAATTGGCCGTGTCGGGTTGTGCTGGGTTCACGGCACGTTAATATTTACGCGATCTAACCCACAAAAAACCTTTATTATGGATAATATTGGTCCCGAAAGCCTACGCGTTAAAATCAGATACTGCGCGATGGCGTGCTGGGTTTAACGTCAACGGGGGTGGCGTGTGTAGGACCAAGCCAAGATGGAGCGTGTGGCCAAACGTATCAACGCGCTGGAGGAGGTGGAGAAGAGCGTCCGGCAGCTGCGCGAGCTGGTGGCAGGAACACCGGCGCGGCGGCGGCAACACCACCACCTCCGCGGCGGACGGCGCCAGCATCTCGGCGAGTCGTGCTCCGTGACGCGGCTCCCAACGTCGCGGCTTTCCCATCCAGTGCCCACGCTTAAAAGTTCGATGGGGGCCCAAGGATGTTGTAGTTTTGGCAGCCCGTATTCGTGTATATTCCACGACTTCTCTTTCCCCCACTGCGGTGGTTCCCAACCTCTCTGGACCCGCCGTCCACTGTCAGACCTCCAAAATGTTCACGGACCACCATGCACCAATATCACTCTCAAACACTTTATACTCCTTTTAATGAAGGTGTCTGCAACAATTCCTCGATGCCGCTCCCCGTGGCCTAGCAAGTATTCCCATTTTTGAGGGCTCTTCAAAATCTCGAGGCCCTGCGTGATTCCAGCCCTTGCTTGCGGTGGGGGCGTCGCCTCCTCGCTGCTCAGACCCCGGCTCCGTGGGTTGACGCAGCGATGGCGGCGTTGTTTCTCGGCGTGCAGGAGGCGTACAGGAGGTGTGAGCGGATGAGGCCCACGCTCTTCAAGCTGGCGAGCGACACCGAGGACAACGAGGACGCCCTCGGTGAGCGGCGGCGCCGCGGCCTCTGACTCGTGTCACCCCGCAAGGGTTTACTCCGGGTCCTCCGGTTTTTCCCCTCCGCATTTAGAATCAACATGTGTTCAAGAGTATTTGGCTGATAATTGGTTTTTTACCCTTCTATCTGGCAACAAAACTGACACCTTTTTACAAGGAGTCATGTTTGCATAGACCGCAATACCTGCGATCATAATGCAAACAAAATACATAACTCTGATAATGTGCACTGTCCTTGAAGTTGATTGGTCCACACCCGAGACAGCTTTCCTTAGAGCCTAGTCTCACATGGGTTGGACCAGATGACGCCAAAAGGCACAGTTTTGTTTGTATTATGACTGCAGGTATTGCGGTCTATGCAAACATGACTCCTTGTAAAAAGGTGTCAGTTTTGTTGCCAGATAGAAGGGTAAAAAAACAATTATCATATTTTTACTGGCAAATGAGGTTCCCATGGAGTATTTGGCTGCTTTAAATCTCCACATGAGAAGCCACTTCGTTGAGCTATCATTTGTGGCCAAGTCGCTTCTGAAAAAGAGCTATGTAGCTCAGTGGGCCTTTCCTGGTAAAATAAACAAATAGTCTAGTTTAGGTAGCCCTCGTGTGGCCGTGGGCTGTACAGCAAGATGCGTACTTATTTGCTGTGTAGTTTGCTGTGCGCTGCTTTGTCGTGTGCTGCGTGGTGTGTGCCGCCCACGCTACGTGCTGCGTGCTACTCGACAGCGAGGGCAATATTGTAGTTGCTCAGGGACGGTGGTGACGCAGTCGCGTTGACGTTTGCCGTGGCCCAAGACCTTCTAACTGTGCTCCACGCGTCTCTCATTCTCGTCCCGGTCCCCCCTCGCCCTCTCCGCTCATCGCAAGCCGACATCCTGCGAGCGAACGACGAGCTCACGAGCGTGATGGAGACGTACAAGTCCGAGGTGGAGAGGCTCTCGACGGTCAATGGCATGTCCAGCCCCACGGCAGCCCCCACCAAGGGTGGGTGCACTCACGCACGCACGCGCATATGCGTGCTTAATTCATTATTATTAATAATCATGCCCAGCCCTTTTGTAAGTCTGCTGCTGGATCAGGGCTTCATCATTCCGTGCAGGCAGTGAGCGTTGTTTGACATACTTCATCACACTGGTCATAAGTGCAGCTTTGTGAAGGTGGGGTGCATATAGAAGAATAAGACTAATAATGGGTGTCCTGCACTGCCCTCTACTGCCCACAGTGCCTAACTTCAACTGTTGTATCCATGGAGGTCACAATTGTAAGCGCTCTCGAGGCTCAAACCTGAAAAGCATCGTATGCTTACCTGGTTTCCGGCCAGTTGGACAATCGAGACAGAACACAGAAAACACACGATTCGGACCCTAACTGTGACAATCCAGGGAGGTGATTCACTGCGTGCCTATGCACCGCAGAGCCAGCCAAAGGGCTTTGACTCCTGCGTTTGCGATTGAAAGGCAGGCTGCAAGAGAGCCCGTACCGTTTGTCCGTCAACCCTAGCAGGTGCTCGCGAACACCACGTGCCTCTGCTGTACTGTCCAGGCCTGCAAGAGTACATGCGTGTGTGTGTCGTGTGTCGTGAGTTAGCCGTGAGTTTGTTTCCCAATCACTGCTTACGCCATTGGCGAGTGATATTTGAACCAATCCCGAGTCTCCCCTCGAACAACTCTGCCTTTAAATGAGTACAGTAAAACCTTGGATTGCGAGCATAATTCGTTCCGGAAACGTGTTTGTAATCCAAAGCACTCGTATATCAGTTGTGATCACGTGATGCTCGGCAGACAAAGCGTATACGTACTACTCGTATTGCAAGACCTCGTTCGTTTATCAAATTAATATTTATTTAAAATGTTGCTCGTCGTGCAAAACACTCGCAGACCAAGTTACTCGCAATCCAAGGTTTTACTGTACCTGGTTTGGTTTGTAAATACGAGCGCTGGGGAGGCAATGGTGGCCGAGCGTGGTGTTATTCACACCCCGCGTTCAATAGCGAATAATTATTCGCTATTGGGTGGGGTGTGAATAATTATTCGCTATTGGTGTTCAATAGCTGCCTGCTCACAGCACTTGTCTCAAGTCTGTAAGGTTACACAGGCTCCTCCCCCCCCCTCCTCAGCTATATAATGCCTTGTCACAGCCATCTCTTTGGCATACTTCAGCGATTGTTTTCGTTGTGGTTGTCCCCACCTGATGACGGACACTTGTGTTGCGCCCGAAACGTCGTGATTTAATTTAGTTACTTTTAATATTATTTTCACCTACGTGACTTTACCGAAAGAACCAAAGAGTATGGTTACACAGGGAGTCTGTCTCTGCATGTGTAGGTGGTACCTCATCCCTGATCGAGCTGGCGGGGCTGGAGGTGGCAGCGTCGCCAGCGGCTACTCTCCTGGATGACGAGCTCATGTCCCTGAGTACGCAGATGTGTACCAATGCCATCACCACCATCATTGCTACCATCACCACCAGCACTGTCACCATATTCATCGCCACAACCGGCACTATCATCACCAGCACCACAAACATTAGCACCACGATCACCACTGTCTATGCCAGCACTAGCACCAGCAGCATCACCAGTACCAGTAGCACCACCAGCCCCGCCACCACCAGCAGCACCACCAGCAGCACTATCAGCGCCAGCACTAGCACCATCACCTCCAGTACCACAACCTCCAGCACCATCATCAACACTACTATAAACACCATGACCACCACAATCGCCAAATCACGTTGACAGGGTGCGTTTTCGTGTGTGTTCCAGACCTCACAGACGCGACTCAGACCTCCGCCGCACCCACGCCGCTTAACTGGACTTCATTCCAGGTCAGCGTGAGACTCCCGAGAATATGGAGCGATTTAAATCGACGCAAGCGCGAGATCAATTGTTGCATCGCAAGACCCGTGAGAGGGTGGCGGCAGCTTGGGAGGTCTGTATCCATCGGCGGATAGATCACGGCTGATGATGACAATGACGACGACGAGCTGTCACTCGAGCGCCACGACGGCGCTTCAAACGCCGGGCAGCTCGTGACACAGCACGCGCACACGCGCGCACAACCCCGAAACCATGCGCTGCTTGTTGGGTTGAGAATTCCTTTAATCGGCCGTGATCGATCCGCTTCTGGATACAGCGACCAGTGGTGCGTCTGAGGGACCCCGTGTGTGAAGAAGTGGTGCTGTGCCCCCCTTTGCGCGTGCGGTGGGTGTCGCGCGCGAGTGATCCTGCAGTCGCCGACCTCTTCTCCCCCGGTGTCTCACAGTTGGGCTCGGCGCTGATGGACGGCGCCACTCTCTCCGTCACGGCGGGGACGCCGGCGGAGGCGGCGCCGGTGGCGCCAGCCCCTGTGGGCGGCCTGCAGGAGCTGGAGCAGATCGGCAAGTCCCTGCTGCAGCAGGCGTTGCCTCCCGGCACGCAGCAGGTCAAGTGGTAATGCCCCAACTATGCACACCAAAGACAAATTTCCCCCGTATAGCCTTTTACAGACTGTTGGGGCAAGTGCTGTTAGCGAGTAGCACCTATGAAGGCCGAAAGGGCACACGAGGGGGTGGGTGGCCAGCACCACACCCGGCCGCGTTATGTTTCCCGAGTAGTGACATGTACACATCGCACCAGGTACTCATTAGAGGCTGAATCGACCTAGGGAAGGCCCAGGACCAGTTCAGATAGTCACCGTTGTTGGCCGTGAGCAGGAATCGAACTCGGGTTGTTGGGTTTGTAGCGCAGCGCGCTGTTATACTACCGCTCCCTACACTATGCGCAACACGCACACTCGTGTGTGAGATAGTACAAATATTTATTAGAGCTGGGCTATGCAATGAGTTAAATAATTGATTACTCTACCGATTACGAGTTCGATTTCTGAATCGGGATTACACAAAAATAGTTTGGGGAACAAAAAGTCACATGATCACACGTATGGCACTGGACGGGAGTTGACGGGTAGGGCATGGTGACGTCACCAACATTACAGTCACGTCACGCTGGCTGTGGCCTTCGGGAGGCAAAATGGTCGGGGCTGCTGCCATTTGAAAAGGAGACCGTGAGTGATCGACTTAAAAAAAGCAGTCGATTACAATTGGTTTCGTCAATTGATCGACCAATCACGTCGCAGCTCTGCAGCTTGTGTTTTTTTTCTCCCCTTTCCCTCGCCTCCGCTGCAGGGCATCCACGGCCCCTAAGCAGACGCTACGAGAGCTCCAGCAGAGCAAAATGGAGACGGCGCCTAAAGGGGCGGCACCTGTGACCCCCGTGGGGTCGTCGTCCGTCCCGACTCCCGCCGCCGCCGCCGGCGGCTTGCTTGGTGGGGGTCTCCCCCTAGCGGCCTCCCCGAGCTCCTCCTTCGCTGCCGCCCCGTCATCGTCCGTCTCCACCTCGCTCCTCACCCCCGCGGTCGCCACGCCGCCCACCTCGCTCGCCTCTCACACGGCGTCCAGCCCGGCGAGGCCCGGCGGCCCGGCCGGACAGGCCGACATCTCCCTGACCAATGTGTTCGTGCCGCTCGACTCCATCAAGCCCAGTGAGTGGTGGCAGTGGTGGTGCCGGCTGTCACATCTTCAAGTTCAGCTACCAGTTCTTGTCGAAGTTTTGGTCTACGTCAACCAGTGGAATGTTAGTCAAGTCCTCGTTTGTGGATTTCATTCAGTCTAGCTAACTAAAACAATAAAAAAAACACATTTCGTACACTCTTGGTTTTTAAATGTTCGATGTTCAGTTTAGCCTAATTTTTACTCGCCAGGATTAATGAGGCCAACCAATCGGTGAACTCCGTCTTTTAATATTACATTTGTAGTTCATTATCATGTCATCCTCGTCCTCGGCACACTGCTGCCTCTAATAACGTCACTAAATTATTCTAATCTACTTCATTCAGATTTTTAGTTTCGTCTTTGTGATACGTTCATGTTTCCATCTTTGGTGGGTAGTCATCGTCGTCATCGTTGACAACTTGATCCACTCATTGTCCTAGCTCTCCTCCTGGCATATGACACGGGCCCCAAAGCGGTGCCTTGTGCAAGTGGCTGCGCGTGTTTTGTGTGCCCATCCGTTTGTGCCCGTTCACGTCCGTGTGCGCGTCCCTGTGCGCAGGCAACGCCGCCCCCATCACCGCGTACGACCGCCACGGCCTGCGCGTGCTGCTGCATTTCTCGCGGGGCTGCCCCCCTGGCCGGCCGGACGTGCTGGTCGTGGTACTGTCTGTGATCAGCACGGCGCCCCAGCCCATCTCCGGCCTGCTGTTCCAGGCGGCCGTCCCCAAGGTGTGCCCACGTTGGTACTCCGCTTTGCGCCCCCTTTCACGGCAGCGTCTCGATTTTTATTTTCTTTCAGCCAAATCGCCCTGAATATGCTCCCCCGATCTCCTGAGATCTTGGAGAGCAAAGTGGAGTTCAGCCTTGGTTAGTGCCTGGACGAAAGACAGCCTGGGAATATCAGGTGTGAACTACCTGTGAGGTGGACTAGATGGCAGTAGAGCAGAGGCTTGAGAATTACCACCCCCTTATACGTGCGGTGGGTTTACTCCAGGTACTGTGGTTTCCTTAAACAATCATTATTGTGACTCGGTTAAGCTTTCCTCAGTTAACGACATTACGCCGCAGTGATGGGATTATTCTTCTCAGCAATTGTTCTCAGGCTGTGCACAGAACGAAGCATTTTATTTTTCAGACCTCGATACCGCTCATTTTGCTCTGCTGGAGCTCTCGATTAATTAACTCATCTGATTCTGAGGGCACCACGGTGGCAAGATGTTAACTACCTCACCTGTGGGTTCGATTCCGTCTCTAACGCCTGTCTATTTGTAGTTTGCATGTCCTATCTGTGGTCGCGTGGATTTTTCTCATTTAGAAACATGTATTTAGAACATTTGGCTGCTATACATTTCCACATAAGCCACTTTGATGAGCTATCATTTGTGGCGAGGTTGCTTCTGAAAAAAGAGCTATGTAGCTCGGTGGGCCTTAGCTGGTAAAATAAATAAAATCAGTTCATAGTTAAGCTTCAGTCGTTTCTCTGAGCAGATCTGCTGAAACGTGTGCGTGCCTGTGCGCGTGTGTGCGTGCAGAATATGCGTGTGAAGCTGCAACCAGCATCCGGCACGGAGCTCCCAGGGTTCAACCCCCTGCAGCCACCGGCGGCCGTTACCCAAGTCATGCTGCTCGCAAACCCCAACAAGGTAGTAGCCGCCCTGCCACGGCCCGCGGGACACCCTCCCTTCACCCTCGTAGCTCCTCTCTCGCCCTTGCACCTTTAACTCCGGTGCCTCCGCTTTGATCCCGCATCCCAGGAGAAGGTGCGCCTGCGTTTCCGGTTGGCGTTCACGCTCGGCGAGGAGGTGTTCAGCGAGGTCGGAGAGGTGGTGGACTTCCCGCCGGCGGAGAGCTGGAGCAGCCTGTAGAGCCCCCCCCTCCCCGACTCGTCGTGTTCTACCACGCCATTCGTGGCGGCGGCGGCGGCTCAACCCGTCCACCCAGAGGCGTCGCAGCGCCCCTTGTCAAGTCTGCCCGCTCGAGAGGGCCGTGCAGCATCCACCAAACGACTTTAAACAGCAATGGGGCATCGCTGTTTCCTGCCTGGGAGACGCCGGTCTCTTGTAGCCCCACTGCACGGGGCAGTGGGGGAGGTAGTTCACACCGGTAGTTCACGCCTGCCGCTCGGCAGCAATTTCGCTGAACGGCGCAAGCCTCGGTGCTTGCCGTGCTGTTCCCTGTGTGTGCGTGCTTTGCAGTGAGTGTTAGCGTTCCTTCTCTGCAGCGGAAGCTGCTGCTGTTCGTGGCATTGGCTGCCACGCGCGTCGGCGAAACGCGGCAAATAACGCGAGGTTTATTTTTTTTGTTTCTTCGTAAACGGCAATATGTAAGGAGTGAGCAGCCAGCCCCGTTCCTTCCGATGGGGCCCCTCTGGCCGGGCTGCGAGGATGTTGGCGACACGCCGAGGTTCGGAGGCACCTGGGGGGCGAAACCGGGACTCTCCCAAAACTCTGAACATGTAGAAACCACAGGATTCTTTCCACAAGACTCGGCATCTCTTTACAAATCGCTCGCCCAATGGGCACCATTGGCCATGATGGATCGTGACCCTGCCTTTGTTCCCTCTTCCCCACCCGGCTGTACGCCTCGCACCTCTGCCCCTATTGCACATGAAGAGGTGGAGAAGGCAATTGCTGTTGTGAGGAGGGAGATGTTGGGGAGATCTTGGGGAGCGTGGGTTCGGGGCTGGTGGAGGGTGATGTCTGTACAGAGTCGCTGCCCTCCGTGCTCGGTCGCTTCCACTCGTGCAGCCTCTTGGGAGTTTGTGCGGGGGGGGGGGTGGTGGGTTGGTGGGGGGGGGTTGTCGTGGCGATTACGTCAGACGGCCGAGGTAACCTGCACGCCATTGGCTGCACTACCATTGGCTGCACTACCATTGGGCTGACAGTGTTTCGAGTGTCCACCAGTAGACAGCAGCGGACGCCTGCAGGCCCGAGGATAGCCGTGCGCTGCACGCGATCGCTGCACACGATCGCTGCACACAATCGCTCGACAAACAAAATGTGTCCCTCCTTTTCTGTAATAAACAAGAGGAAACTTTGTGCGGACCGTTGGCTTGTAAATGTACCGTTGTTACCTTTGGCCCTTTGTGCATGCACAGATATGCGCACACATGGCAATGTATATACACACGCGCGCGCACACACTGGGGATGCAGGGAGGGTGCAGAGTGGGTTTTATTAGACCACGGTTCTTTGAAGGGCCTCCCGATGGAATCGCGCACTGGGATCTTTCTTACACACTGTATATCTCTCTTATTTTCTCAAAATCTGTAAATTGCCTTTTGAATTCCAAATTAAATTCCACTGCTGAAATGGTGCACGGTCGTGTGGCTGATCGATTAATGTTTCTCACGTTCATTACGATAACCCCCCGCTTTTTCCACTGCAGAAACCGTGCTTTGATTGGAGATGGCTGAATGGCCTACCCGGCTGCACTTGCCACGGCCTAATTTTCCTGCTCGGTCACCGCGCTCGCTTAATCGCGATTGGTCCACGTGAGCTGGAGTCTCTTGGCTGTCGGGTCGACCCAGTCCGAAATTCGCGCTCCGAAGTGGGCGATATCGCTGTGGCGACTGCGTCACAGCGAGTTCTTGCAGTGCTCGGGATTGGCGGCCATGATTCTGGCGTTGAAGGACGTGTAGATCCAGGCGAGGGAGGGTATGGCCACAAGCACCAGGCCGAGACCAGCCCGCAGCGTCGCTCCGTGTGGCCTGCACGCTCACGCGGTCACCCGCCACGGGCTGTCAAGACACGTGCCATTGTTCCCGACCACCACAATCTTGTTTTCAACAGTGCAGACTGTCCCACACATTGCCTGCAGAAGGCAGCACATCAAGTCAGATGTTGACCTATCTGCGAGGAGTTGCTCTGTTCCTTTTCCTGGCTACTCTGGCTCTTGTACCTCCTCCATTACTCAAAAAGGGCACGTGGCCAAACAACCAAAGCAGCAGGAACCTCCGAAATGAGTCGCGAGGCTCCGCAAAGCTTCTGTTAAGTGTACGCGGCTCGGCATGGCGTCGCTGACTTCTCAACCGATGCCCCTTTTCCTGTGACCCTGCATAAGTTCCTGCAAGGTCAAGGGGTCAGTGGAGGTTGCCCAGTCGTCCAGTCAACATGTTTGTTTTTCCATCCAAACATCAGGAGCCGATGAACCCTCGCGATAAGCGTGTTTTAACGAGCAACGGTCACGGTGGACGTGCGGAGCGATGGCTCGGCTGTAATACCCCCTTACCCCTCCTCCGCTCATGCTCTGTGATCCTTACTCATGGGAGTTGCGGCAGAGAATCATCCAAAAGACGACGAGGAGGAGCCCTCCGATCTCCCTAGGACAACAAAACCACGAAGGATCAGAGATCGTGGTGACGGGTCACGAGAAATCAGTAGGGGTCATTGCGGGGGAGCATAGCAGTGCATGGCAGGAATCGTAAGAATTCATATTTATACCGTACTATTGAGGGATCGACAATTCTAGTCCAGGACTGGCGGGATCGTAGCGATAAAACATAGCGAGGGATCGCGGGGATTGTGGTGTAAGATCGTGTCAAGGGATTGAGGAATCATTGGAAACGTAACGAGAGTGTAAGCATGATGGCAGTGGATGGTCATGTGAGATTACGGGGCTCATAGCAATACATAATAACAAGGAATCATGTTGATGGACCACGGCAAGGGATCGTGAGGAATCGGTCGGTGGGGGGGGGGGGGTCATGGCGCAGGGAATTGGTGAGCGATAATTCGCGAGAAAACGATTCCATTTGAACGATCCGAGAATTCGGACCGGCACCCACCTGCCCTCCTCCGCCTCCAGCACGTGCATGCGCTTGCCAGACCTGTGCGCCACGGCGGCGAGGAGGCACGCTCCGAAGAGGCACGCGGCCACGTGCATGTGCACGACGCTCTTCCACACGTGGTTGCCTTGGGTGAGAGGCGGCGGGGAGGGAGAGGGCCACGTGCTTTTAGGGTTGCCACGGTGGCGAGACGTTGACCGCCTCGCATTGTGTTTACGGGAAAGGAGGTTCGTGGGTTCAATCCCGACCCTGACGCCTGCTGTATATTTGGAGTTGTCATTTCAAGGCAGATTAAGGGAAGCGATCACTGGGGGGCTTAATTGTGAAGGCATTCCTCTTGTTTTAAATTGCACTGATCCACCGAAATTACCTGCAACTGAAGGCGACACCGCCACCACAAGGCTGAGGGCAGCTGGGAATAGATACGCTACCTGCAAAGACATCCACGCATACACAGTTACTTGGCACATATCCCAGTTCACTATTATATATGTCGTTTAAGAATGCTAATCCTGTTGCTTGATAACTTCACTTGCAATTGCATTTTGACATATGTCCGTATTTGGACTGTAGTCACCGTGTGTTTAACGTTTCTGTAGCTCACTATTTGTCATCTGTGCCCTGGCTAAGTCTGGAGGCAAATCTGCCCGAGCCGATTTGCGCTGCAGGGAATTGAATATTTAACGTTGATTTCACGCAATAAAGTAATCAATTATTCGATTACTTATTGCAGTGCTTAATTTTACTTGCTTTTATTTTTTTGTGACCGATGTCATTCACAAATGAGACCCATGCTGAATTATTTTTGAGTTTTCGCCTGGTTCAACAGAAATATATTGAAACTTGCTTGCTAACAGGACAAATACTACGGCCTTTATAGTTTTGTGGAATGCATTTAGGGTGTGGTGCTGACTCGAGCAAGGAACGCAGCCGGTCGGGATCGAGGTACGAAGGGCCGGAGTCTGCGGATCTCAACGACCTTGAACGGAGCGGTACGGATGAATTAACTGGTGAACATACTCTTAGTTTTTTCGGTAAAGTCACGTAGGTAAAAAAATGAAATTCAAATTAATAAAAATAAAATAATAAAAATCACGACGTTTCGGAGGCAACACAAGTCTCCGTCATCAGGTGGGACCGTCACAGCCAGATTTGCTGTATCATTTTTTTACCTACGTGACTTTACCGAAAAAACTAAGAGTATGAATCCTTGCAGTCACGAAAGCTTCAAATCTAGAATTAACTGGTGAACACTTGGTGGTGCAAGCCCATGCAAGGCTTTAAAGAAAAACAACGAGCAAGAAGGAGGCTCTTAAAATGCCTGTACTAGTTTCAAGACCGGAAGCCAGTGTGTAATGAATGATAAGAGATCCGGAGAAATGTGGTCACGTAATGGGATTCGTGTGAGCACACTTGACTGACGCATTCTCAACTAATTTGTAGTCCACCAAAGACCTTATTCGATTGATTCCATCCAATCGGAGTCTATCGCCACCGTGAAACTAGCCACACGTTGCAAGATTTACTCCATTTCCGTGCTAAATTATAATCATGACACCCAAGTACTCGGCCGTGGCATGAACCACACGCGTGGCGGATTACAATGTGAGTTGTCATGTGGACGCGACTGTAAATAAGTAATATTTAAAACAACTTTTTTTTAACACACGCTTTTATGAAATGTACTAGTAATGGCAGAACTCCACGACTCCAGGAAGTGGCCCCGAAGCTTGCCATAACGTAAAGGACTGTGGCTAATTACAGACCAAACCTCAGTTGACCGTGGACAATTAGAGTTTAAGTTTTGGGAACGGTTTTAATTTAAATAAGTTACCTTTGTTTAGTTTTGCTCTCCTATTTCGATTTAAAGCTTTCGTGACTGTAGGGATTCATCTTCTTGGTTCTTTCAGTAAAGTCACGTAGAAGGGAAATAATAAAACATTATTTCCCTTCTACGTGACTTTACCGAAAGAACCAAGAAGATTTTGCTCTCCTCTTCATTGGAACCCAGTGGTTATTCCGCACAATCGAATAGCACGGTTGGCTACGTACGGTGCAGTAACATTACAAGCGGCGTTCCTAATCTCTTGATCCAGATACTTTTCCTTTAAATCCGGTCATTGATGATGATTCAGGAGATGAAGATTTTTTTAAATTCTCATATCATAGTCACGCGCAGCATTACAGCACACTGCATATGTGAATTGACTAGAAGGTATGTTTAATTGTACGTTACCGTCCACAGGCTCGCATCTGGGTCGTTTTTCTTGCAAGCCACAGACACGCAACACCAGGGGGGGGGAGGAGACAAGAGAGCGTGTGAGACAACGAGTTCGACTCCCGGTCACGGCTAACTTCCACTGCTCCTGGACCAGCGCGGTGATGTCTGATTAAACCACCACCACCACCAACCACTGCAACTGACAGTTTTGGATGCCGTCATCCAGCAGTGGATTGCTCGTGGCTTGTTAATGATTATGATGATGGTGATGACAAGAGGTTAAATGCAAAGCCATAATTTTAATATATATTTGGGGGACACACATCCCCCCCAAATATTCAAATATGCTCAAAATGTCCCCCCCCCCCAATATATTGCTATAAAATAGATTCTATTTATATGATTGTGGTTATGGTTGTACTTTATTAATCCCTAATCTCTGGCATTACGTACCATGAAACAAGAAAAGGTAAAAAAAAAGAAAAAACAGAGCAATGTAATACAATACACTATTAGACATTATTGTAAGAAATAAATAAAAAGTCCATCCCATGTGTTAGTGATTTATGGAATATTTGAGGCAGGAAATTCGTTTTCAAATTTATATTTTTTATGGGGGGGGGGGACCCCAGACCCCCTGGATGATTTGGTCCCCCCCAATATTGACTCATATGCTACGGCCTTGGTTAAATGCCCCGACCAATCGGCATAATTCATCTCTTTTTTTTTTAACAAAAACTAAAGAAAACTACGACACTGGCTTCCGGGGATGCTTTAAGCGCGCGTCGTTTTGTTGTTGTTATTTGACTTGCATCCCACTGGGATGTTTGCACACAGCGTTGGTGTACGGTGCTTTTTTCTGCAATATTTTGCTGTCTTTTCTTGGATTTTCTGTTTGCACTCAGTCACATATTCACTTTAAGATGTTTTTTTGTTCATGTTTTTTGTTTGTTGCGATTGCACCCGATTCAAGAGCCGAATGGCTCACAGGGCTATACCTAATAAATAAACTTGAAACTTGAACAACAACAAAGATACGCAAACATCAGCAAAGCGACGTGTGCTGGGGTGGGTAGCATCAGCGGCAATGCTACGGCGATGTTTCACACCTGCAGCCGTTCGTCATCGTCGTCGTAGGGGAGGCATATTTAAAAGCAACTCTTTGCACAAATGCCCCCACCCCCCAACTCACCTGCACGTACGCCGCGAGCCCGAAGAAGCCCGCCATGCCCAGGCAGCATCCCCGCCACACGTGCTGCCTCCAGCCGCCGGCGGGACCCCGACTCGAGCCGACATCGCCGCGAGGTCGGAGGTCTCCGGCTGCTGCCGGCTGCGACGTGGCCATGGGGTACTACGGTTGGGGGGGGGGGTACGGTGGGGATGGGGGTACGGTGGGGATGGGGGTACGGTGGGGATGGGGGTACGGGGGGGGGTCCCTGGCGGAGCTGGGAGCCTCTAGGGCACTAGGAGAGGGGGGGGGGGGTCCCTGGCAGAGCTGGGAGCCTTTAGGGCACTAGGAGAGGGGGGGTCCCTGGCAGAGCTGGGAGACTCTAGGGGCACTAGGAGAGGGGGGGTCCCTGGCAGAGCTGGGATACTCTAGGGGCACAAGGAGAGGGGGGGGGGTCCCTGGCTGAGCTGGGAGCCTCTCGGGCACTAGGAGAGGGGGGGTCCGGGCAGAGCTGGGAAGTCGGGGAGTTGCAACTGGAACGACACGAGACCTGGGCCACCCCCCAGTGAGACCTGGAAGTCAACTGATGCTGCTTGGTCTTGCTGCTAATGCCCCCCTGTTCTTCGTCTTGCTGGTCTTGCTGCTGCTGTTATTGCCCCCCTGTTCTTCGTCTTGCTGGTCTTGCTGCTGCTGTTATTGCCCCCGTGTTCTTCGTCTTGCTGGTCTTGCTGCTGCTGTTATTGCCCCCGTGTTCTTCGTCTTGCTGGTCTTGCTGCTGCTGTTATTGCCCCCGTGTTCTTCGTCTTGCTGGTCTTGCTGTTGCTGTTATTGCCCCCCTGTTCTTCGTCTTGCTGGTCTTGTTGTTGCTGCTGCTGTTGTCGCCGCTGCTTTTTATTGCCGCCTGCGTTTGCTGAAGTTGTGGTTTTTTGATGTTTTCGTGTCGGGAGTGTTTTTTTTTTTATAGCGGCAATTATAGCTGATGTTCTTCCTGTTTCTTACCCTCGACTGTTCCTGTTGCTGTATGTTTTCGCCGCTGCTGTTGATTCTGTTGCTGAGGCTGTTTCTGCTGCTTCTGTCGTATCAACTGCGGTTGTTTCTGCTACGGGTGTATCTGCTGCTGTGGTGGTGGTTTCTGCTGTTGCTGATGATGTCTGATGTGTCTGCTGCTGTGGTGGTGGTTTCTGCTGCTGCTGTGTCTGCTGCTGCTGTGTCTGCTGCTGCTGTGTCTGCTGCTGCTGTGTCTGCTGCTGCTGTGTCTGCTGCTGCTGTGTCTGCTGCTGCTGTGTCTGCTGCTGCTGTGTCTGCTGCTGCTGAAGTATCCACTGTTGCTACTGCTGCTGATGTATCCACTGTTGCCGATGATGACGATGATGCTGCTGCCGATGATGCCGACGCCGCTGCGACCTGCCAAGTTGCTCTTCCTGCCCCGCGTCACGTGGGGCGCGCCGCTTGATCAAAGTCACCGCCTCTTGGCACCGCGTGCGCCCAAGTGGACATCAGTGGCACCGTCCTGACTTCAAGTTCAAGTTCATTGATTAGGTATAGCCCTGTGAGCCATTCGGCTCTTGAATCGGGTGCAACCGCAACAAACAAAAAAACAAAAACATGAACAAGAAAACATCTTAAAGTGAATATGTGACTGAGTGCAAACAGAAAATCCAAGAAAAGACAGCAAAATATTGCAGAAAAAACACCGTACATCAACGCTGTGTGCAAAAAATCCCAGTGGGATGCAAGTCAAACAACAACAGCCACAAGACAACTTAGATTAAGGCCATCAGTCTTACTCCGTACTACAACAAACAAACATGGCCAAACCAGTAAACTTTTCGAAATCACCAAAATAAAGCAATGAAACAGTGATCATAGGAACTGTGATGATCATAGGAACTGTGATGATCATAGGAACTGTGATGATCATAGGAATTGTGATGATCATAGGAACTGTGATGCTTGCACCGGCCTCCAAAGTAACCTTCACACGTCACATCGCAACGTTCCCGGCGTCTCGCATGACGGAGACATCCTTGAGTAGTTGGCGAACATTTGTTTTATTTGATGTTTACACACAACAGCAAACCGACGCAAGATCCTAAGGGGCCGTCCATAAATGACGTCACGCGATTTTGGACGATTTTTGACCCCCCCCCCCCCGTCGTCGCACACGGCGTCACAAAAAGTCAGACCCCCCTCAAATGACGTCACAAAGCTCTGCCCCCCCCCCCAAATAAAACATGCTTCAAATCGCTTTAAACTATGCTCATTGTAGTGCGTGTTTAATGTGGCGCTGCATTCTGATGTTGTAGGAGAAAGCATTCATTAAAAAGTATATTTAATTAAGTAGAACGTGTTCTCTATATTTATTAAAAGTTGCGCATTTTGATATGACGTCACATTTCTCACCCCCCCCCTCCCCTCCTCGTCACACATCGTCACACATCGTCACAAATGTCTGACCCTCCCCCCCCTCTAGGTGCGTGACGTCATTTATGTACGGCCCCTAGGCAATCAGAACCAGTGCAGGGAATTGTCCACTGTCTTTACAGCGTTGCAACATTCACGGGGCCTGCTGTCCCGCGAAGGATGTCGTCTTCTGTTTTTACCACCGTGGAGGAGATGGAGCGATGAAATAAGCTCGGAGTGCGCAAACTGCTCGCGCGGTTGTTCCGTTACATCGCGGGAGAGCGGTGGTGATCGCCCTGGGGGGGAGGGGGGGGGCAAGCTTTCATCCATCCAGCAGTGGATCGAACACGGCTGTTGCCGCCGCCGCCAACGACGGCGATGATGATGATGACGCTTCGACAACGAAATCGTCGCTATGAAAACCCGCAGAGTCGTTCAAATTCGGTGACAAAAGCGCACGCCACTAAATAACTCCACTGCAGCCGTGGGATTGGTTCCCAGAGTTTTGAGATCCGGCATGTGCAATGAGGCCACGTGGCGGCGCTCCATGTCCATCAATCATCATCAGCGCCTTCAGCATCATCATCATCAGCACCATCGTAATCATCATCAGCAGCAGCAGCTTCATCGAGTAGCATTGCCATCCATCAGTAAAAGGCAGCATCGTCATCACAGTAGCAGGGCGCTAACCACTGCGCCACCGCTCCACATTAGGGGCCGTCCATAAATGACGTCACGCATCTAAGGGGGGGGGGGTCAGACATTTGTGACGATGTGTGACGAGGGGGGGGGAGCTGAGAAATGTGACGTCACATCAAAATGCGCAACTTTAAATAAATATAAACACGTTCTACTTCATTAAACAGACTTCTTAATAAATGTTTTCTCCTACAACATCAGAGTGCAGCGCCACATTAAATACGCACTACAATGGCAATAGTTTAAAGCGATTTGAAGCATGTTTTATTTTTTTTGGGGGGGGGGCAGAGCTTTGTGACGTCATATTTGAGGGGGGGGCGGTCTGACCGCGCCTGGTCAAGTGCGATGGACACGCGCGGTGATGGTGGTGATCGCTTTCTTTAGAACTGCTGCTCGTTGTTGTTGTTGTTGTGTTTAGTTTGTTGTCCTTCCCCCCACGCACTCCCATTAGCACCGTTGGCTACGTACGGTGGTGCGAAATAAGTTCAACATAAAATAGATACAGCATTACAGCAACAAGCGATATTCCTAATCTCTGATCTCGATATTCCTTTGCAGACGGCTATTGGTGATGATTCAGAAATAAAATAAACTGTTAATCCTAATATCACAAACAGTCACGTACAGTACACAGTACACTGGATATGGCAAATTGTCATTTAATGTAAACACGTGTGATGAAGATGTAGACACATGATGATGGTGATATTCATATTCTTAGGTTTTTTCGGTAAAGTCACGTAGGTAAAAAATTTAAATTAATAAAAGTAAAATAAAAATAAAATAAAAATCACGACGTTTCGGATGATGGTGATGATGATGTGAACACATGATGCTATCTATGGGACCGTTTGATGATGATATACGCACATGATGATATACACATGATGATGTTGGTGATGATGATGGTGGTGATATTGATGTGAACACATGATAATATCTGAGATCCTTTGATGATGCTATACACACATGATGATGTTGTTGGTGATGTGAACACATGATGTCTATGGGACCCTTGATGATGATGATGATGTACACACATTATGACGTTTGTGATGATGATGTGAACACACATGATATATCTATGGGACCCTTTTATCATGACCATCATGTACACACATGATGACGTTGGTGATGATGTGAACACACATTATAATATCAATGAGACCCTTTGATGATGAAATACATACATGATGATGTGACCACACATGATATCTATGGGACTCTTTGATGATGATGATGATGATGTTGGTGGTAATGATAATGTCTATGGGACCCTTTAATGATGATACACACACATGATGATGATGTTGGTGGTAACGATAATGTCTAAGGAACCTTTTGACTTAAACTTTCGTGACTGCAGGAATTCATATTCGTAGATAGAAAAATAAAAAAAATTAAGTGAATAAAAATAATTTAAAAAACCCACTGATGTAGACTGGTTTTTAATTACGTGACTTTACCGAAAGAACTAAAGAATATGTCTATAGTACCCTTGAATAATGATGATGATATACACACATGATGATGATGATGGTGGTAACGATGATGTTGTCTATGTGACTTTTTAACGATGATGATATACACACATGATGATGATGTTGGTGGTAACGATGATTTTGTCTATGTGACTCTTTAACGATGATGATATACACACATGATGATGATGTTGGTGGTAACGATGATTTTGTCTATGTGACTCTTTAACGATGATGATGATGATATACACACATGATGATGATGTTGGTGGTAACGATGATGTTGTCTATGGTGACTCTTTAACGATGATGATGATGATGATGATATACAAACATGATGATGATGGTAGCGATGATGTTGTCTATGTGACTCTTTAACGATGATGATGATATACACATGATGATATTGGTGGTAACGAAGATGTTGTCAATAGGACCCTTTAACGATGATGATATACACATATGATGAAGATGTTGGTGGTAACGATGTTGTCTATGGGACTCTTTAACGATGATGATATACACACATGATGATGATATTGGTGGTAACGAAGATGTTGTCTATGGTGACTCTTTAACGATGATGATATACACACATGATGATGATATTGTCTATGGGACTCTAACGATGATGATATGCACACATGATGATGATGTTGTCTATGGGACTCTTTAACGATGATGATGTTGATGCAGTCAGGAAGAGATTGAATGGCACGGCGCCTCGATCCAGATTCGTTTCGCCGGCACTATGACGTCACCCCGCACGCGCGTCACGCTGCGCCGCGCAACCCGGAGTGGATCCCCCCCCACCCACCACCACTCTCGATTTCGGATCCGGATTTCGCGTAACTCGCGGCCGACGAGAAGACCTGGAAAACGCTCGCCGGACTCGCAGAACTCGGCCTGCGCGAGCTGTCGCTGAATTCGACGAACATCGCTCGACACGAGTTGTCGACCCGTTCGAACGATACAGCAGCGACGTATTGAACCAAAAAGTTTAACTCCGCTCCGGCATCCAGCTTTCGAGACTCCGCTGCGGGGTTTCTTTCCCCCCCCCCCCCTCTCTCACCACCGCACCGCACCAGCTCCTATCCAGACAGCGAAGTCATCATCGCTTCTGCATCAGCAGCAGTCGCGACAGCAGCAGCATCATCAGCAACAGCATCAGCGGCAAGAACGAGAAGGGAAGGAGGAGATTTGAGTCGAGACCCAAGCTGACGGGCTCTTCCAGCAGCAGCGACAGCCCTTGACAGAGAAGCGGTAAGCGAGGGAGAGGCGGCGAGACTTGGAAGGGAACTTGGGCCGCGTTCTTCGCTGTCCGCCGGGGCCGCCTCTAACCAGAAGGGAACTGAACGCCATCTCGTCCCCTCGCCTCGTTCACTTCGTCGATCCGCAAAACTTCCAATCTCCTTCGCCGCGCCCCCTTCTCGCCCATCTTGTCCTCCCAACGTCACCGCCTTGAGTTTATCGTCTTCGCTATCTGCTCGTATAAGCTCCCACCAGCAACAACAGCAACAACAACAACTCCCCATTTCACCATCTCAATATCAACAATCTCGTCCACCTCATCCGTGGTCTCCATCCTCCATCTCTAACCACGCGTTTCACCTCCCAACGAAACCGCCCAACGTCGTTATCCATCCCACCGCTCTCCTCTCCGCCTCTGCTCAAGCTTTTACAAACACCCCCCCGCCTCTTCCTCGACTTTGTAAATCGTCTCCAACCACATCAACACCACCACCAACCTCCTCTTGCTTGCTCCCATCATCATCATCACCTGCAATCACCACTCATCACCTTCCTCCACCATCATCATCTACAACCACCATCCACCATCATCATCATCATCACCTGCAATCACCACTCATCACCTTCCTCCACCATCATCATCTACAACCACCATCCACCATCATCATCATCACCTGCAATCACCACTCATCACCTTCCTCCACCATCATCATCTGCAACCACCATCCACCATCATCACCTGAAACAACCACCCATCACCTTCCTCCATCATCATCACCTGCAACCGCCATCCACCTTCATCATCACCTGAAACCACCACTCATCACCTTCCTCCTCCATCATCACCTGCAACCACCATCCACCATCATCATCACCTGAAACCACCACCCATCACCTTCCTCCATCATCATCACCTGAAACCACCATCCACCTTCATCATCATCACCTGAAACCACCACCCATCACCTTCCTCCTCCATCATCACCTGCAACCACCATCCACCTTCATCATCACCTGAAACCACCACCTTCCATCATCATCATCACCTGCATCCACCTCCATCATCATCATCATCATCTGCAACCACCACCCACCATCTCTTACTTCCTCCACCTCCATCATCACCATCAACCTCCACCATCTCGCACCATCTCCAACCTCGTGGCCGCGCCTCGTCGATGGCCGTGTCTGACCCGGGCGTGGCCATGTCAGACCAAGGTCCCGCACGGCTCCTGCTGGGCCTCAAGACGTCTCCGCTCAGCCCGGCACGGGGCCTCGCCTGGGCCGCGGGGGAGACGCGGCCCGCGGGTCCACGCGGCCCCCCCGACAACAACAACCACGAGGAGAACGACAACAACAACTGCGGCGACAACAACAGCACGGACGACCACCACCACAACAACAACAACAAGGGCAACAGCCACGTGGAAGAGGAGGAGGAGGACGAGGAGGACGACGAAGACAAGGAGGTTGATATGGCCACCACTGCGGCCACCACCGCAACCACCACGACCACCACCACGAGCAGCAGCAACAGCAGCAGTGGCAGGAGGATCAGGATGCGGGTCGGCTCCGGCGACGATACGGGACCTCTGCTGGCTACCATCGAGGGCAAAGACGTGGAGTACGAAGTGAGACAAAAGCGGCTTTGGGTGGGGAGGACCTCGAGCAGCGGTGACGAGGGGGGTGCCCACGTCACGGTGGGTCGCTCCAGCTTCGTGTCGCGCAGGCACCTGGAGATGGCCTTCGTGCACCCTCACTTCTTCCTGCGCTGCCTGGGCAAGAACGGCGTCTTCGTCGACGGCGTCTTCCAGCGGCGCGGAGCGGCGCCCCTGCAGCTGCCCGCTTCGTGAGTCTCGCTTGGCCGGTCCACCTTGACCCCTTGCCTGACCCCTCCCTGACCCCTCCCTGACAGCCCTCCCTGACCCCTCCCTGACCCTTTCCCAGAGCCCTCCCTGACCCCCTCCCTGACCCTCTCCATGATCCCTCCCTGACCCCCTCCCTGACCCCTCTCTCTGACCCCCCTTCCCTGACCCCCTCCATGATCCCTCCCTGACCCCCTCCCTGACCCCTCTCTCTGACCCCCCTTCCCTGACCCCCTCCATGATCCCTCCCTGACCCCCTCCCTGACCCCTCTCTGACCCCCCCCCCTCCCTGACCCCCTCCCTGACCCCTCCCGCACCTTGTCCCCCCCCCCCCCCCCCCTCTTAATTAACCCGCCTTGACCCGTCCCGGCCCTGCCATAAACTCTTGCTGGGTGGTTGCGATTGTTATTGTTGTTGGTGGTGGTGGTATGTGCAATTGAAGGAGCGACGCTCACTACAACGAGCAGAGAGCGCCCGGGCGGTTAAAACACAACAAAGTTGGTACATGGCAGTCGGCGAACCCATAACCACCTGGGTCTGTTCCGAGCCTCTCACACTTTCACGTGGCACACAGTGCACCTAGCCTGGCACGAGGGTACGTCGCCGGCACTTCTTTGCCCAATGTGCGTCTGTTGTCGGCGTGTTTGTGTGTGGTGCGTGGGTTATTTTTATTATCGTTTATTTTTATTATCGTTCATCATGATCAATTTCACCTCTTCCATCGCCGTGGTCTTGGGTGTGAGTGGCATGGACTGGTGTAAGGGGCACGATGTGATTTGGTATGAAGGACATTGAACTACACTACTGTATATCAAGGGCATGGACTTATTTTAACGGCAGGATCTGCGTGAGGGTCATGATTTTTCTCTTTAGGGGTATGGCTTGGTAAGAAGGGGGCATGTGGTCTGCTAAGAGTTGGGCACGGTGTCTGTATGAGCATGACTTTGATGTAATCGCCATCGTTTGCCCATGAGGGGCATGGTCTTATTTTTGTGAGGGCATGGTTTGGTTGGCCATGATGATTGTTATCGTGGGATTTTTTTCGGTTCATGGTGGACACACAGGTGTCCTTGCTGTACCAATACCCGCCAATTGCCACTGAAATGACAGTGCACCTGGCTATGGTCAGGCACCAACCAGGTGTGTGAGCGAGTGTTCTGGGGGAGTGTACCCGGGGCATCTTTGGCTGCATGACATCGTCGTGTTGTCAAATCTCGTCTCATCAGAGCTGTTCAGCGCCCCGTGCCTTATCTCTCACCAAGAACCTGGGGCCACTTGGCATCCAAATCGCTCTTTGGGGTTTAGGATATACTCGCCTTGGCTTCTCGTTGTGCCAAACTGTTCCTCGAGTACAGGGATAACGAATCCGGGTTTGCATTGGCGACACAGCCAATGATTTTCTTTAAAAAAATTACGACCATATTTTGATTTTTTGTGAAGCGCTTAATATTTATGTATGGTGTGTGGAAAATGTTTCACGTGTAAATCGCGTTGTGACATTTCAATGAAAGACCTTTATTGTCATAAATGACAAATTACTTCAATCCGGTTTGAAATGTTCTTACAGTTTTACAATTAGCCTGATTACACTGGTCAACACACTTTTTCTGGCATAAGGTATTCCAACGGTTTTAAGGTAATTTTGGGGTGATGATTCCAAATCTAGCATCAGTTTTTGACTATCACATCAGGTTTTTGAGATATAAAATATTGCATTTTCAATAAAAACTGCAGAAGAAAAATATTAAATAAACGTGAATATTTACATGAAATGATATTATAAAGACACTATCCTAAAAACACAGCACCATATTTTAACACTAAAGCAGTCACTGACTCGCAACAACTTGCATTCATAAGTGACAGAGTTAATTTCGGGTAAAATCAATGAAAATGGGGTATGCCGATAGCATAAAAATGAGATGTGATAGAGCAAATCTGAGATCAGATTTGGAATCAGCACCCTCAAATTAGTCTAAAACAGCTGCAAAAGTCCAGGCCAGACATTTTTTTTGTTGACCAGTGTCATCATCGGGGGGGGGGGGGGGGGGGGGGAGACATCATCGCCTGGAGTCACACTCGAGTACATATGTTGGCAGCAGACGTGGCCATCCAGTGACAGATCAGACCAGATCACGTTTGGGTTCGGGTCACATTTGGGTTTTGGGTTCAGGTCAGGTTGCATCAGCTCGGCTGGGTAGCTGTTTGGTGCATCAGTTTCTCCCGTCGAATTCCACCACCCTGCGAGGCCCCAACGACCTCTTTCGAGGTTCAGTTGCTGCATCGGTTGGGGGGGGGGGGCTCGGTGGGTGGTAGGGGGGTCGTTGGTTGGGGTCAGAGTTGTTGCGATAGGGACCTGCCTGACCATGACACGGCTCACACCGGGCCCAGTTGCAGGAACACGCAAAACTGAGGCCACTCCGCGTGCCCCACTGTTTATCGGCTGTCCGTCCCCAGCCTGGCGCAGTTGGCAGATGTGCGCGGCGTGTTTTATTCATTGCTTTTGTTTATTTTATTAATTAAAGTATTGTTGTTGAAACGGGCGATGTGGCACACGTCTGTGATCTCGCGCTTTATAGGCAGGGGGTTGATGGATCCCACGGATTAGGTGAATTCCCAAATACACTGGCTGCAAGGTAGCGAATAGATGGCAGACCAGCAAGTGGCTTCATGAACCCATCTGTGCTTGCCTTTCGAGTGCACTCTCCTGATACACCTGGTGAGTTTTCACCAGGTACTCCTAGTTTCGTCTCATAGGTTTAAAACACAAATATGATTTAAATGCAATTGGTCACATATCCCAATGGAGTCTCTAGATTTTTCAGACTCAGTCTGGCTATGCCGGGTAACTAAGTAGAACAAGTAGATACCGTGAGCGTAGCGATCGATCTTGAGCAGCGAATCGACGCATCGCGACTGGCCCGTAGATTTTTGTTTTACTTTTTGGGCTCAAATATACCTTGTGGAGGCATTCATCCAAATGCGGATTGATTGATCTTGGCCAATGACAAGTGCAGGTATCTGATGTCAGACCCAGACTCGGTTACAATTTCCTTTGTGTCATTCATAGAGAATTAGAATTAACCATTACCACGTACTTGCAATTGTGATTCCTACTCACGATGTTGTTATTGTTGTATTTATAAATGTAGGTGCCCCGGTGGTGAGATGTTAACTACCTCACCTGGTATACAGCATGTCGTGGGATTGATCCTGACTATGACGTCTGTATATTTGGAGTTTACATGTTCTCCCCGTGGTCCTGTAGATTTTTCTCCGGGTCCTCCAGTTTTCCCTCCACATTTAGAAACATTTTTATTTTACTTTTATTAATTTTAATTTTATTTTTTACCTACGTGACTTTACCGAAAAAACCTAAGAGTATGAATCCTTGCAGTCACGAAAGCTTCAAATCTAGAATGCGCTTAGAGTATTTGCTGCTATAAATTTGCGCGTGATAAGCCACTTCATTGGGCCGTCATTTGTGGCCAGGTCACTTATGAAAAAGAGCTAAACAGGCCAGTGGGGATTACCTGGTAAAATAAAAATTAGTTGAGTAATATTTGGCCCTACGGTGTGCCTTGGGGTGTATGGTAATTTCCTGGACCAGACTTCACCCTTATGTATCCTTCATGAACAGCGGGGGTGGGGGGGGGGTCAATGTGACTTGTCGTTTTGACATCAAGCGCAGATAAATAATGTGGCTGCAGGTGAAAATGACCGTATCGGAAATAACGCGACTGGATAATTAACATCGATAAATATTTCAGTGTCTGGCCGACATTCAGCAGGCAGAGTCTAATCCCTCTGTAATGCAATATAAGTGAGATGATTTAGGCAGTAATTCTGCGCAAACCGATTTACTTTTCAGATCTGGGATGCAATTATTTATAGCCAGGATTATTTGGCGAAGCGATAGCACACGGCAGCGTCGTTGCGAGGAGTTTCGTGTCCCTCACGCTGACATTGCCCTCTCGCCCGTGCGCACGTATCGAACATTGCTGCCTCTCCTGGTGGGTGGAATAAGTCTTTACTTGACGCCATAGGAATGTGGAATGTACACAACTGTCAGGTTAAACAGCACGATGGCCAGCGCATGGGAGCAGCGCCTGATTTTCCTAGTTGCGCACATGCTTCTCTCGTGATGCTGTGCCGGGTTTTCAACCTCCCGATGCGACGGTCAAAACAATTAATCCGCTTCTTAAATCCCCCCAACTGCCTCAATCCATCCAGCAGAACAAAATAATTGGGTACTCCCATCTCTAACAAGACATCATCTGGCCAGCGTGAAAGAGTAGGCCAAAATACCTTCTAGAGCTGGTGTCGGCAATCAAAATAATGAGCCATTTTTTTGGAATTCAGTAAAAAAAACTCAGTATTTCAAGAGCCGCAGTGCACCTGGTGAATAGAAGACGGCGGTTGCTTCATAAATAACGCCACGAAGCGGTCCTTGAAGAGTCGCTTGTGGCTTCGGAGCCTCGAGTTTGCCGTCCCCTGCTCCAGAGGGTGTCTGTAGAGCCGCCTCCAGTGGGTGGGGGGAGGCCCTCTAGCAGTGTTGTGCGCAAGTAATTGCATGGCTGCTCCTTCACATCTTTTGACCTCTCTTGCAGGCGTCTTGCTTTCGCAAAAAGGCCACCGAGCGTCGTCTCGGCCCGACTGAAATGCGAGCCCTAGAATCGCTGAACAGAACCAGAATATGTATTTATACTGGAGGAATCCGTCCGATGAGCTATAAAAGCTGTTTTTCACACGTGTCCAGTACATCTGTGAACAGCGGTCACTGTCCACCTCTCACACCTCGGCTTGAGCATGGAAATGGTTCATGTTGTGTTATTTATTTATTTTTTGCTGCCACTGTGCCCTGCTTTAAAAACGGAGAAACTCGAAAGTCAAAGCCAATATTTGTTTAAGTGACCAAACTGGTGGTGCCCTCGAGGCTCGGGACATTTCTGCGTTGCAGGGGGAAGAGCGGCACAGGGGAGGTGGGCGTGGAATCTATTTATTTCTTTGTTTTTTCTTTCTTCAGCCATTCCTCCCACCGGTCAGAGATGGTTTGGCCCGGGTCAAACCGCACGCGTTTTGGAACATCGCGGTGACGTGGCCGAGCGAGCGGTTAGCGCGTTCGCCATTTGTTGCCGAGGTTCCGCGGTTCCAAGCGCAGCGGCGGCCCTGGTTAATACCACGGGTGTATCAAAACATAAACTACGCACCGTCTGCTTTACATCGGACGTTGAAAATTCCGAGACTTTGTTCGAAAATAGAGCCGGCCAATGTGTGCCAGCGTCACAGTCCGAGTTTGCCAATTTTTAAAAGGCTACTCACAATTTATTTCGTTAGGTAAAAACCACCACATAGTAGCAGCATCACGCCCAACTGGCAGGCCACACTCACCTGCGAAACCGAGTCCCCCGTTGTGATAGCCTCGCACTTTAAGAATAGCGTGAATACTGAATTTACTAAATAATTTTTTTACAAAAGAAATAATCAGACCATTTCCCTTCTTTCATATCTGCCCCTCCACATACAAAAAAAAAATAAGTATTTTTATTCACCCCATGGCCCACACATGCTTCTGGGAGTGATGTTTTTTCTTTATCGGTAGCATTGGTTTAATACAAGAAAACTAATTCTGGACCAGTTTCGACATTCATTGTTTTCATCGGTAGAGTCAGGCTCTCTTGAAGCGTTGGTGGAGTACTGCCAGATATACTTATATATTTGTTTCCACAACGTTGCTAATTATTGTATCGTGTTATAAACTGTCGTTAATCATTATCACCTGGGACGTGCCACCATGAGCAGCAACCTGAGGGCATTTCGAGGAAGGTCTCATTCAAATGGCCTTCTAATTCCGCCCATCCTCGCCACCACCCTACGGCCACTGTCAACGCTTCTTGGTGCGGCTTGCTCCGAACGTCAAAACTCAAGTGAATCGCAACCCTTTCACGACTTGGCAGCGTGAAAACAACAGTTGGGGGCGGCAGCAAGCAAGCAAGAGCCAGGGAATGTTGTAAATAAATAAATGGCCATGACAACTGCGTTCCAAATATAGCAGAGGTAACGTCTGCAGTGTTTACGTTACTTTAGCTGCAGGGCCACTCTGGCTTACACATTCCGTGTCGGTTCGTTGAAGGCCCACCAGAGTAATTATTTACCGGGCAAATATTTAAGTTTTAAGGCAGTGGCTACAAAAACAATATGTGTGTGTGTGGGGGGTTTTAAATTGTGTACGCTTTTTCGTTTTGCGTCTCTCTGTCTCTCTTCCTCTCTTTGTCACAGTAACCGTTTGCAAATTCGGCCGTGTCATTGTTCTAGGTGTAGAGTTTATGTCACTTAGGACATAGAAAAAAATCCCAGCCTCGCCAGCTTACGGTTTAATATCGCATGTTCGTCGTGTTTTATGGGTTACGTGGAGATAACGCAACTTGAGATACCGCGACTTGGGGTTTCATTGCATGTTTTTTTGTCGTTTCCTCCCAGAAATGTGCCCGGTTCCGTAATCGCGGCCAAAAATCTCGAAGAAAGGCAAAACAAAACTGTTCGGACTTCATTTCAGAAATGCCAAACAAAACCCCCGACACTGCGACACTCACTGCGCGCGCGCGGGGGGGTGAAATCACTCTGAGCGAGGCGCGGAATGCGGCTGCTACTACGGGCGAGAGCTTTGGTGCGTGTTTTTTGAGGACCTGACCCCCACACCCCCCACACCCACCGAAGCAAAAAGGACATCACCGCTCCCGCTGTCTCTCCCCGTCGGCCCCCGAAAAACGCGGCGGTGACGGCGGGCGGAGGTGGTGGTGGGTGGAGGTGGTGGTGGGTGGTGGGTGGAGGTGGTGGGTGGAGGTGGTGGTATTGGTGGTGGGTGGAGGTGGTGGGTGGTGGTGGGTGGAGGTGGTGGTGGTGGGTGGAGGTGGTGGTGGTGGTGGGTGGAGGTGGGTGGTGGAGGTGGTGGGTGGAGGTGGTGGTGGAGGTGGTGGTGTTGGGTGGAGGTGGTGGGTGGAGGTGGTGGGTGGAGGTGGTGGTGTTGGTGGGTGGAGGTGGTGGGTGGTAGGTGGTGGTGGGTGGAGGTGGTGGTTGTTGGTGGGTGGAGGTGGTGGGTGGAGGTGGTGGGTGGTGGTGGGTGGAGGTGGTGGTTGTTGGTGGGTGGAGGTGGTGGGTGGAGGTGGTGGCTGGTGGTGGTGGGTGGGTGGAGGTGGTGGTGGGTGGAGGTGGTGGTGGTGGGTGGAGGTGGTGGATGGTGGTGGTGGGTGGAGGTGGTGGTGGTAGGGTGGTGGGTGGAGGTGGTGGTGGTGGGTGGTGGTGTTGGTGGGTGGAGGTGGTGAATGGTGGTGGTGGGTGGTGGGTGGAGGTGGCGGGTGGTGGGTGGTGGTGTTGGTGGATGGAGGTGATGGTGTTGGTGAGTGGAGGTGGTGGTGTTGGTAGGTGGTGGTGTTGGTGGGTGGAGGTAGTGGTGTTGGTGGGTGGAGGTGGTGGGTGGTGGTGGGTGGTGTTGGTGGATGGAGGTGATGGTGTTGGTGGGTGGAGGTGGTGGTGTTGGTAGGTGGAGGTGGTGGTGTTGGTGGGTGGAGGTGGAGGTGGTGGGTAGAGATGGGTGGTGGTGGTGTTGGTGGGTGGTGGTGGTGTTGGTGGGTGGTGGTGGTGGTGTTGGTGGGTGGTGGAGGTGGTGTTGGTGGGTGGTGTTGGTGGATGAAGGTGTTGGTGGGTGGAGGTGGTGGTGGTGTTGGTGGGTGGTGGATGGTGGGTGGAGGTGGTGGGGGGCGCTCCACGAACCGCCGTGAACCCCGTTCCTGTTCCTACCCAACAGCCGTACAGTGTCGTCCCCCCACTCCCCCCCCCATACACACACAAGTCACGCTATCGTGTACAGTGTTTATAATTGTGCAACGCTCTCTGCCCCTGTGTAAACAAACGCCCCGGCAAGCCGGGGTATACCGTCGGCAAGCCGTCAGCCCGCCGGCACAAGCGGGGCAAGTGGGGCTTGCCAGCGTCGCAAGCGGCTTCTCAACGAGTTTGAGGGCTTTAGGTGACGGATGGATACTGGAGAGAGAAGAGAGAGAGACACGTGGTCAGACCGCGTGCCGTCCCATCACAAACCGGAATATCAAATCTGTCATCGTCGGCATGTCCCCATAGGAGACCCGTGCGCGCCCGTCCATCCTATTAATGTCTAGAGAGTTCCATCACATATTGGGCAGTCAATCTATCGCATTGAGACATTGCGAGAGGCATCCGATAAGTGCAAATTCTCACGTTTCTTTTGTTATTTTTAGAGACCACGTCAGAGACCGGTCTCTCTGTCTTATTTGCTGCAAAATAAATGAGCGGACAAAATATCTCCTTGCCATGAACCGCAACGCCCCTTTTTGGGAGTGCATGACTTCAGCATTAGTTTGTGTGTTCAACACAACCTAATGAAGCTGCAACTCACCTTCAGTAGCACACTGGACGGTGAAAGAGATTTTAAAAAACCACCATAACGCGAGACTAAATACCAAAACTACTCTTTTTTTTTCCGACAGCAATTCTTGTCACGGTGAAGTTACAAATGAACGCCGCATTCGCGACGGCGGCACTGGTGGCGGTGCTGCTATTATCATTGCAGGGTGACCGCATAACGCATGTGGCGGTGTCGCGTTGCTGTTGCCTGGTGCTTGTGATGATTCGTGCAAAACAACACCTAGCCCTGACCCTCGGCAAAGCCTGCAAATAATGAAGAACAAGTAATAAATAAATAAACGCAGCCCTCTTTTTTTATTTACCCAGCAAGGCTTCGCCCGATAAGACTAATAATACACGCCGAAGGTGCACGTGACAACGCGAATAAGTTTCAAGAAGCGCTCGGCCTACGTGCGTTCTGCAGACAAAATAAACCATCAGCCGCTCCTGCAGAAAAGTGTATCGTGGTCGCTTTGTCCGAGGCCATCATCGGAATACATTTGACGGGCAGCAGTGATGCGGAGATTGACAGGCGCACACCGGCTTCCTCCTTATTAGGACTCGTCGTGCAAGTTGAGGCCATCGCACGAATGTTATTCCGGGTTGACTGACACAGATGACTGGCAGATGCACCACCTGTGCATCCCACTATTACCACAGTGTCATTACACGCGCGCGCGCACACAATTTTATTTACAACCGGCTGCAAAGGATACTTTATTGTACTATCTTGCCGTTTTATTATTTTTGTTCACCGTCATAAATGATTAACAACAAATTACTTCTTGGGCTTAGTGAGCACGTGTCTGCCGACTCGTGCGGTGGGAAGGTGCTGCGGGAGTGGCACGGATCTGAGCGCGCAGTGGTGTTCGGATCTGAGTGCGCAGTGGTGTTCGTGTCGAGCGGGGGACCCTCCGAGTATTTGCAAGTAATCGATTTGATTACGCGATTATTGGAATAACAGCAAAATGCTCGTTCACGAAAAAAAGCATCACTGCTTGTTACCACGTGTGCCGCTGAACGGGGGACGTAATGGGCGGGGCTTGGTGATGTCATAGTCGGCAGGCGTCGCACTGGGGCGTGGCTTGCAGGGGGTTTCCCACCTTCAGGTGGCAAGGGTTTGTGGCCCCCCGAGTCATCGGGGACAAAAAAGAATGTTAATAGTTTACAATTTGATGATGTTGATTAACCGGCGTTCACCATAAACACATCGCCCCAGCTCGAGTGGCGTGTGTTCGGGGCTTGGTTATGCAGTCACAGGCGCTGTTTATGTTATCACTGCGAAACCGAGCGATAATATTAGGCCGCGTCTCACCGCCACATGGAGAGGAGTGGACGCTTGTGCTCGCGCACTGATAATTATAGCACCGCACGTCCGTGTGCGAGTCTTCCACACAGCCACCACGCACACAGACAGACACGCGCCCCCCCCCCCCCCCCTGTCTCGAACACACTGGGATACACACGTGGACACGCACACCAACAACCTTAAACACACTGACACATGCATAAAGCAACACGCGCTCACAGTCATACATATATACACAAGACAAAGATCCCCTCTATAGCCTTAGAAGAATGTTGGGGCAAGTGCTGTCAATGAGCACCCATGAAGGCCGATACGGTGCACGAGGTGATGGGTGGCGAGCACCAACACACCCGGCCGCCTTTTTGTCTCCCCACTGCTGATGTTTACAAACCTCACCAGGTACTTATTTAAGACCGAGTCCGACCTAGAGGAGGCCTGGGATCGGTTCGGATATTTGTCGCCGATCTTTGGCCGTGAGCAGGAATCAAACTCGGGTCGCCAGGTTCGTACAGTAGTGCACTAACTACTGCCCTAGCACTCGCCACAAATACAATGACACACGCAGGCGCATACTGAAAATCATCATTGCACAGAGACATAACAACAACCAAAACCGCCATTCGCCACTAAGTGGCGGTGACGTCACCACGACGCTTGTGCCAGGCTATGTGCACCTTGAGGCCACGTGAAGTGTCGAACGCCCGCTGGCAGGAGGTCACGGGGCAGACCCAGCAGGTGCCACGGGTCGACTGACTGAGACGACTGGCTGATGTGCCACCTGTGCCCGCTACTGTGCCAACTTTTCTTGTGCTTTAGCCACCCGGCGCTCTACTGCCCAGTAGCGTGCTTCACGAGCCTCCTCCACAGAGGTCGATCTTGACACTGGTGGTACAAGTCATTGGCAAGTCCACGCAGCTCCACATCCTCCTGTACCACATCACTCCATCTCCTCTCTAGCCCGTGCCGCGCCAATTTCGCCCCCTCGATCCGGCCGAACAAAAGCTGTTTCGGCATGCGGTGGCTGGGCATGCGGACAACATGGCCCAGCCAATGCAGTCTTGACTGCCGGAGGAGCTCACCGATGGGACTTTGTCCAGATCTTTTAAGGATTTGTGAATTCCTCACACAATCCTGCCTGGTTATACCCAGGATGGATCGTAGTCAGGCCAGCCTAAATGTTTCTAACCGGCGAAGATGTTCCATTAGGGGGGTCTACGTTTCCCAAGCGTAGAGAAGGGAGAGAATGACCGTGGCCGAGAAGACGTGAAGCTTCGTGCGGAGCGGCAGACAGGTAGCTTCCACGCAGCGTTACGCTACCGATGGAAAGATAATGCCGCTCGACTGATTCGGAGACCTCTGCTGTTAAACCGGAGCCGGTCATGAGCACACTGCCCAGGTATGGGAAACTCTCCACTCTCTCCACAACTGCCCTATCACCAATTTGGGAGTTGTGGGGGTGGAGTGTCCGATGGTAGAAAATACCCAGGCAGGTGCTTAGTTTTAGTGGGGCTGATGGTAAGGCCCCACCTCTTAGTGGCAAGCTCCAGGTCTAGCAGCAGCGCCTCCAACTCCTCTGAGTGAGCAGAAATTACCAGATCATCAGCATACATAACATGGTTGAGCAATAGGGAGCCATCCCTTGACCACATTGTATCTGTACCAGATGGAAATTCCTCCGGTACAGCTATTAAAGGCTTCACGAACTACGTGGTCGAAATAGATTATAAATAATGTGGGAGCCAGAGGACATCCCTGTCGCACCCCAAGGTTTACAGGGAATGGCTCGGACTCCCGGCCGCATAGTTTTACCCGGGCCCGCTCACCATCATGAAGGTCCTTAATGATCGTGAGCAGAGGGTCAGGAACTCCAAAAGTACGAAGAACTACCCAGAGCCCAGGCCTATTGATGGTATCATAGGCCTTGACCAGGTCAATAAAGCAGTAATGTAGGTCTTGTTGGAATTCCCTACACCTCTGCTGTAGCAAACGGACAGAAAATATGGCATCTGTGCAGGACCGCCCTTTCCTGAAACCGCATTGGGGCTCCGCAAGCCTCTCCTCAGCATGCCCAGCAAGGCGATGTTGAATAATCCTTGCCAAGACAGATACATAAGCACACTGACACACACACCAGCAATCTTCGACACACAGACCCTCAAGATAAAACCACGTACACAGCACGCGGGCAATCTCTCGTGTAGACATGTAGCGACGGGCTCGGACTTTAACGCTGGCAATACTTACCCACACGTGGCGATGTAAACACACGGACGGACAATATAGTGTGCAAAGACACACTCGGATATTCGCACGAGCAAACATACCCACTCGCGAGCGACTCGGCACACACTTCATATTTTTGTTCACGTCCATCATACAAACGCGACCGTTAACCGACCTGACGGTTAGATTCGCGCACGGTCACACACGCTGTCACACGAACACTTGCGCGCTCACGCACGAACATTCACACACCATTGCATCAAAAGACAAAGATCGCCCGCATAGCCTTCCAACAGACGGTTGGGGCGAGTGCTGTTGGCGATCAGCACTCGCATGGAACCCGAGGAGGAGGTGGTGGTGGGTGGCCAGAACCACGCCCGGGCCGTCTCTTTTATATTTGTGCAACTCGTACATTGACGCACACCCACAGACTCGCACCTTTCACACATTGACACAAAAGACAAGTACAAAGATTCCACCCCCCCCCCACCACTACCACCTCGTATAGCCTTAACAGACCTTTGCGGCAAGAGCTGTCATCAAGTACCTATGAAGGCTGCCACGGCACACGAGGAAACACGCCCGGACCACCTTTGCCCCCCCCCCCCCGCTAGCCGCGATGTTTACACGCCGTACCAGGCATTAATTTGCGGCTGAGTCGACCTAGGGGAGGCCCAGTTAAAATATTCGTCATTGGCCACGAGCGCGCACCGAACTCTGCTCGCGGGGTTCGTAACGCAGAGCGCAATAACTGCTGCACTGCCGCTCCCCACGTGCTCACGCACACGCCGACTGCACGACCAAGTGACGACCCCACACACGTGCGCACGCCGCACCACTCGACCGCACTCCGCGCGCGTCACGTTGCCATGCCACACCACGCACTCTGCCCCCCCCCCAAAAAAAAATATAGTGCCGGGCGAACACCAGCAGGTGACTGCATCAGCACCTCCTGGTCATTGTCGCATCGCAAAGACAAAGGTCATCCGTATGGCCTTCAACAGACTTTCGGGGGCAAGTGCTGTTAGCGAGCACCTATGAAGGCCGGCACGGCATACGAGTGGGTGGGTGGCCAGCACCAGGCCCGGCCCTCTTTGTCTCTCCAGCGTTGATGTTTACACAACGCACCAGGTACTCATTTGAGGCGGAGTCGACCTAGGGGAGGCCCAGAACCGGTTCATGTAATCGTCACCAGTGATGATGTAGCCTTAGACTGTTTGGGGCAAGTGCTGTTAGCGAGCACCACCACACTATCACACACAGACAAAGATCCCCCGTGTAGCCTTAACAGATTGTTGGGTGCAAGTGCTGTTAGCGAGCATGCTATCACACAAAGACACACAAGCCTTGCCTCCAGAGAGGAGTGCGGAGTGCAGAGTGTTCACCTCAATCCACCCCCCACTAACCGCTTTGCACTGTCAAGGTGAAGCGCCGTTGATGATTGTCACGAATTCATCAACAGGAGCTGTTGTCGGGCCTCGTAGCCAGGGTCAGCGAAACTCGAGGAAGCGTTTTGCTGTCGAGCATAGCAAAAGTATAACGCGGGGATCTTTATTTTTTGGCCAGTATCAAAGTATGAAAAAAATGAAAATAGGTTTTTACCCTTTCTGGCAATAAAACGGGAGTTGTGTTAAGATGTTCTAACGCCAAATAGAAACCCTTTGCAAGGAATCAAGTGGCTGCATTTAACCACACGCCGCAGTGCTTTGCGGTGGACATGCAAGCAAAAACATGCACGGTTCCTTGCGAAAGGTATCTGTTTGGTGTTTGAACATCTTAACACAACTCCTGTTTTATTGGCAGAAAGGATAAACACATTATTTTTTATTATTTCGTCGTGGGGGGGCTTGTTTTGGTCCTTCGCAAAGCATTTCCTCAACCATTTTCTTTTTTTAATGCCAAAACGAAAGACGGGGGTGGTGGCAAGGTGGTGGTGGTGGCAGTGGCAAGGTGGTGGTGGTAGTGGTGGAAAGGTGGTGGTAGTGGTGGCAAGGTGGTGGTTGTGGCAAGGTGGTGGTAGTAGTGGTGGTGGTGGCAAGGTGGTGGTGGTGTATTTATTTTATTTTAAAACAAACTTTTAAAAAAATTCTACCTACGTGACTTTACCCAAAGAACCATAGAGTATGGATCCCTGCAGTCACGAAAACTTCAAACCAAGGTGGTGGTGGTGGCAATGGGTCGGGGGGGGTAGAACTTGCCAAATATTCCCCGTGACCGATTTGCAAGTCGGACACCAAGAAAGAAAACATCTCGACAGAGACGAATCGTGAGAGGCTTGCGAGCTGCTGCGGTGAGCAAAAGGGGCCTGCCACGAAATCCCCCCCCCCCATGCCCCCCCTGGCGATTGCATCTGCTGAATGGGCACAAAGGGGACAAACAGATTTAGACAACCCCACTGTGGTTGCTAAATCCGTTAGACACCCTCCCCCTCCCCTCCAACATGCCCTTTAATTGTTTGTTTGCTTTGTTTCTTGTGAAACCAACTCCATACCTAACACGATACCCTATCACTAGCCCCGCTGCTAACACTGAGATTATCCTTACACTACCCTATCACTATCGCTCCTGCTAAAGCTGAGCTTATCCTAACCCTACCCAATCATTACCCCCACTGCTAACACTGAGATTATCCTAACCCTACCCTATCACTAGCCCCACTGCTAACACTGAGATTATCTTAACTCTGCTCTATTGCTAGCTCTGCTGCTAACACTCAGCTTATGCTTACACTACCCTATCACTTTATTATTTGGTTCTTTCGGTAAGTCACGTATAAAGATAAAATAATAAATTTAATTAAATACTAGCATACGACGTTTCGATTGCAACACAAGCAATCATCATCAGGTATACACTAAATAGAAACACAAATCTAGTATACTTAGAAATGTAATGTAATACAACAGAGAGTCGGATAACATAACAGTCAACACCCTATCTGGTTGATTACTACCCTATCACTATCGCACCTGCTAACACTGAGCTTATCATAACCCTACCCAATCATTATCCCCACTGCTAACACTGAGGTTATCTTAACACTGCTCTATTGCTAGCCCTGCTGCTAAAACTGAGCTTATCCTAACCCTACCCTATCACTCCCCCGACCTTTCACATGAATCCTGATTGCAGCCCGACTGTGAACATTAAACCCACCTCGACGCACGTATTTATTTCATGGACCCTTACACCGGCAGCACTAACGCTGTTCTTAACCCCAACCCGGAGGTAGGTGCGGGGTTAGGGGACATAACAGAGGACCCCATCCACACAGACCCCCCCACCCACCCACCTCCTTGGTGGCAGCAGACATCGATGCTGCCAAGGGGAGTGGTTTTCAGAAACTATTTGTGGAGGAGGTGCCAGTCACGTGGCACCGCCATTTACCGTGCCCCGTACACAAGACAACGATCCCCCGTTATAGCCTCAACAGACTTTTGGGGCAAGTGCTGTTAGCGAGCGCCTATGAAGGCCGGCACGGCACACGTTGGGGTGGGTGGCCAGCACCACGCCCGGCCACCTTTGTGAGCGAGTTGCGGGTTGCTGAAGTTGCTACTACCTAGCCAACAGCAATGTAGCCCTGAAACCGCCCCCCCCCCCCGAATTCTCCCATGTCGCCGAAAACGTTGTGAATGACCCAACGCAGAAGATCCCTGCGTTAAATTATTCCTCGAAGCTGTAATTGTAAGTAGCGTATTCTCTGGATTATTAAGACAACAACACTTCGTTCCATTTGTTTCGGAGCAAAGGTTAGGGGAGGGGGTGGATCGTCCAAACTGCTGCAGTCGTGGGGAATGGTAGTGGAGCGGTTAGCACGCTGCGCTACGAACCTGGTCACCCGGGTTCAATTCCCGCTCATGGGCAATGCCAGTGACGATTATCTGAACTGGGCCTACCATAGGTCGACTCGGCCTCAAATGAGTACCTGGTGCGGTGTGTAAACATTGCCACTCGAGAGACAAAGGCGGTCGGGCGTGATGCTGGCCACACCCACCACCTCGTATGCCGTGCCGGCCTTCATAGGTGCTCGCAAGCAGCACTTGTTCCAACACTTTGTTCAGGCTATACAGGGGGGGGGGGGTCTTTGTGCCTCTCACACGGCAACCACCGACTCCCCCGCCACCCGCCCCAAACACCGTAGCTTCCGCCCATCCTTACGCGATCCGTCGACCCCAGCGTGTTTGCAAGCTACGCAGACTGCAATACAAGTCGCCTTGTGTTTCACGATTTTTTGTTTGTTAACACTTTCCAACTGAGGCTCAACGCGTGGATGCATCCGTCTTGTCTGCCCGTCTGTAAGGGGCCGTCCATAAATGACGTCATGTACCTAGGGGGGGTCACACATTTGTGACGATGTGTGACGAGTGGGAGGGGGGGTGAGAAATGTGACGTCACATAAAATTGCGCAACTTTAAATAAATATAGACAACACGTTCTACTTAATTAAATAGACGTTTTAATTAATATTTTCTCCTACAACATCAGATTGCAGCGCCACATTAAATACGCACTACAATGACAATAGTTTACAGCGATTTGAAGCATGTTTTATTTTAAAAATGGAAATATGGTTTTAGGGGGGGGGGGGGCAGAGCTTTGTGACGTCATATTTGAGGGGGGGGGTCTGACTTTTCGTGACGCCGTGTGACGAGGGGGGGAGGGGTCAAAAATCATCCAAAATCGCGTGACGTCATTTATGGACGGCTTCTAAGGGGTGGGTGGGCGGGGTCATGGTAGCGATGATCCAACGTGAACCCAACTACAGTCTAAAGTCGCGTTAATGTCAAGGATATAACCCATATAACCCAGTGAAAACTGACAAAATTAATCAAAGGATTTCCCATAAACATCGTGATTTAAAAACCAGGATTAAGACTTAAAGGGGATAATCCCTGCCGAGCAAGGCAATGACGTCACTGGATGACATCATGGCGCGTGACGTCATCTCGTCGTTGCGGGGGGGGGGGGGGGCACGGAACGTCACTTCACGATTGCCCAGCGCACCAGGAACTCATTTGAGGCTGAGTCGACCTAGGGGATGCCCAGGACCGGTTCAGATAATACAATCGTCCCTTGGTGTGTTGGTGGTGGGGCCCGTGAACGGGAATTCGGAGTGTCGCTCGCCGTTGCGCCACCGCTCCCCACAACGCGCGTGCACACACACACACATGCTCGTACACACACGCACGCACACACACATGCTCGTGCACACACACACATGCTCGTACACACACACACATGCTCGTACACACACACACATGCTCGTACACACACGCACGCACACACATGCTCGTGCACACACGCACACGCTCGTGCACACACGCACGCACACACATGCTCGTGCACACACGCACACGCTCGTGCACACACGCACGCACACACACACATGCTCGTACACACGCACACACACACACGCTCGTGCACACACGCACACACACACTGCTCGTACACACGCACACGCACGCTCGTACACACACACACACATGCTCGTACACACACTCACACACACATGCTCGTACACACACTCACACACACATGCTCGTACACACACTCACACACACATGCTCGTACACACACACACACATGCTCGTACACACACACATGCTCGTACACACACGCACACACACACATGCTCGTACACACACGCACACACACATGCTTGTACACACGCACACACATGCTCGTACACGCTCGCACACTCGGCAGCATGAAAACACCCCTTCTCCTCCTCCTGACACCCCGGGGTCTTACAAGTTCACGGCAGGCGGGGTTTCGCAGCTGCACCGGCCCGGTACAAACAAACAGAAACTCGTGACCTTCGTCATCATTAGAGGCTGCGCAGAACACAAAAAACACGCCGAGTGGCTCTTCGGCAGCCCTCCACGACCGGCGTGGTGAAGTATGGTCAAACGAACCGCCGACGCGGTATGGGGGGGGGGCTTCGTCAAGCAGTGGATTGAACCTGGCTGCTCGTAATGAAAGAGATCAGAATCGGATATCTTTTTATTTGGACTGCAGGAGGAATCCGATGAGCTATGAAGCGCTTTGCATCCCCCCCCCCACAGTTGTCTGGTCGGGGCAGCAGGGGTGGGGAGGGTCAGCGAGTCACAACAACAAACAATGCAAAAACATGTTGGGGAAGTGCATACATTCCGGCCGATGTGTCAACGCTAAATGCAAACTTGGGCAAGGCAGCAAAACAACAACAATAACAACAGTCCCAGACCACACTACGACAACAACAACAACAGTCCCAGACCACACTACGACAACAACAACAACAGTCCCAGACCACACCAAGACAACAACAACAGTCCCAGACCACACTACGACAACAACAACAACACAGTCCCTCAATACAAATTACACATTGACATTGAACTATCGATACGTGGCCAACGGTTTGGGCAAGAGCCCCCCCCCCCTCATCAGAGTAAAGAATTGAGGGGTAGAGACATCAGGCTTGGCTTGTGGCTTGAGAAGAATCCATTCGGAAACTCTCGCAGGGCAGGACGCTACCCAGTCCATGATGGAGAACGAAACCTGTGGACTGGATTTGTTACACAGAACTACAGCTGGCAAACCCTTAAAGCGATCTATTCGTTCATTTCGCGTCGTGACGCATCACGTGAGACGGTCACTGCATCGCGTGCGTTCAGTATGCGGTTCCACGGCCGTCTGGAACGCTCTTCTGATATTGGGAAGCCACTGCAGCTATGCACTTTTACATTTAAATTAAAATAACTTTATTTCTTTTTATTGTCATTAGTTTGTTGCACCTCCGATTATATCACGGTTGGCCTATGTTTCGATGCGAAAGAAGTTCCACATGCGTGCATGGATGGCGATTTATTCGAAAAAAATAATCTGATTTTCGTCGTGACGCATCAAGTAAGCCTGACTGCTGATAAGGCACTGAACGTCGACAGCGGTGCAGAGCCAATGCTGCTGAAGCGATGCACTCCCAGAAGGCCGTGTGGCTGATGGGATGTGTTTTTTTAAAAAAAGCACCATTCTGCGACTTTTTTTTTTTACGTGGAGGAACAGATATTGGAAATGTGTGGTGTCCGCTGATTCACATTGCTTTATCCACACACTCGCCTTTCGGGCGCTGGACTTTAACATGCAACCCTGCTTCGGAGAAAGCCCTCCCCCATGTGTTGCTTGTGTGTTGTTTGACTCAAGCCACCAGTTGCTTGTGAGCACAGGTGCGGCGTGCAAAAGAAGGTGCGTGTGTGTCCTCAATGGCTTCTCACCTGGTTCTACCTTGAAGGAGCCGGCGGCGTGGACTTTGACTGGCGTTATAAATTGGGACATTGTGTCATCCGGAGACAAAGTGTTACACTAAGTGAGGTTGTCCACAAGCTATCAGCAGCAGCAGCACCCGTTCATCAACATAATCATCTGCATCAGCAGCATGATCAGCAGCAGCAGCAATCGTCATCACTTCATAGACTGGCAGCAATTAGCTTAATTCAATTGGAAACGAGGAAGGATTGGACTGGACGGGGGTTGTTTACTTTACACCGCTGCCGCAAAGTGCCACCCAGCGGGACTTTAACAGGGTACCACGTCGCCACTGTGATATTGTCACTGTTGTTCGTGTTGTTTTCCTCTTGGGCGTTGTTATCACAGCTACCGAGTGATTAGCCCGCCGATGTTTACACGACAACGCAAAGCCAATGTTATGACTAATAAGCCCCCTCGATTGAAACTCGTCACCTCAACCTCTCTCGTTCCGTTATCCTTTACCCTATTAATTTCCTGTAATCATTTACCGCCAACGCACAAAAAAAACACTGCCGTGCCTGTCAAACATTGCCTGTGGTGGCCTCCCTCTCTCTCTGTCAGCCAACTTGACTTGACAACACCACCCCCCTATTCTCCGCTATCCAGCACCCCCACCGCTACACATCAAGCAGCAGCGAACGGGACCACACTGACCAATCGCACGCCACAGTCCCCGAAGCTCCCTCGGCGATTGGGTCGGTCGATGGAGGTCACTGGCTGACTCCAGAAGTGACTCGCCGCGTGATGAATTTTAAATTGGACGCTCGGGTCTGCGAACGCGTAAACAGAAGGAAAACTTTGATTTAAAGCTTTCGTGGCTGCAGGGATTCATCTTCTTGGTTCTTTCGGTAAAGTCACGTAGAATGGAAATAATAAAATAATAAAAATTAAATAATTCTCACGACGTTTCGGCCACAACGCAAGCAGCCGTCGTGAGAATTATTTTATTATGTTTTATTTTTATTATTTTATTATTTCCATTCTACGTGACTTTACCGAAAGAACCAAGAAGAAGAAGGAAAACTTTTTTTCGCGATGTCAAGGAAGAGGTTGTGGCGGCTAGCGGGGGACTCTGGCGCACGGAATCAGAATATTTATTTAACGTGGAGGAATCCGATGAGCTGCAAAGCTCTTTTTCACAGATGTCCAGCAGGGCCAACCTCTTGCGAATGGAGTCACGGGACCTTTAGCGTCCACTCTGAAGGGGATGGCGCGGATTCATTAATGGTAGATACACCTGCAGTATGAATTTGTCTGCCAGCAAAATATGAATTTCAAAAGGATGACATGAGTCAAAGGTATACATTTATTTTATTCTAATCAATATATGTAAAAAACCAGACGTGTTAATTGACAACAATAATAATACATTATTACTGGGTGAATGCCTCATAAGCCGTGTCGGTCATGCCGGTTGTTCGTCCATACTTCACGCTGGTTTGCGTGAGTCGGTAAACGGGAACACCGGGATGTCACTGGTTTGCTGACGTTAACCTTTGCCCGGAATCAAACTCGGGTGAATGAGTTGGTAGTGCAGCGCGCACTGCCCTGCTGCACCGCTGCCCTCCCCGTGTCTTTCAACATTTCGCGATATTCAGCACTCTGTGTAAACCACAATAACTCCCAAAGAAAGCCAGTCAGCTGAAACTTGGAGGACTTCCTCTCTTCTCTGCGACCGTAAACAAGAACGCCGCTGCAATTGATTTTTCATCAACGGCCCTGCTGCTGCTGCTCACCGTACAAGTCCGGGCAGCAACAACTCTACTCACAGCTGACACGATCGCAGCCTCGAAGTTGACGGAAAACTCTGCGAAACAGGAGTTGCGTCGTTCGGTTATCGAGTGTTTTGGGAGCCAAGCATACGTTACCCTATTTGGCACCATTCAAAGTGTCCTGCTCTAAATATAGCCGCCGCCGCCGCTGCGACAAGTAGGGGAATTGACTTGGACGTTGCTCCCGGATGCTCAAGCGCTCGCACCGGGCGCCCCGAATCGGTCTGGGTCGACGTTTGGAAATTCGGACGGGCAGAGGGGCGGAGGGGCATGTGGCACCTCCAGATTATTAGCACGGTCGGCTACGTACGGTGCGAGAGAAGTTTAACATACTTACATCCGTGGCGTGGCCGTCCGGTGAGGGAGCCGAGGGATGGTGGGGGGAGGGGAGGGATGTCCCGTACAATATGGTTCGTCCACCCCGCGGTCTCGAGGTAGTGGCGCCCTTAGGGGACTTGACTGCTTACAGCGAGGATTGAAAGCGTTAATGCATCAGCTCTGTCCGTCAGTCTGTAAATATGATTCTTTATGAACGACATTTCGGTGTTGCCATTGGAGCCATATTGACCCAATTGTTTCCGAGAACATGTGTAATTCGGAAAATCAGCGCGAAGAAAATAAGCCTTTTGGGGCACGACGATTATGTCACATGCCACGTGGCTGGCCTCCCTTTGCCATGACGTCATTACGTTTGGTGTCAGGTGACATCACGTGTTATGTGCCCTGTCTCTCATCTCGTTGTGCGACTTGAAAGCTCTCGTTATTGCGCATCAAATACTTTTGCAAATAGGAAAGCGCCACAAAATCCAGATGTGCACGTCAATTTTCTCTCTCCGCCAGACAATGCGATGCGATTATGCGGATTTACGGATTTATCGAGGATGCGTCGAGAGTGACGCCGTCTCTGAACGCCGTGCACGGTGGGGGGGGGGGGGGGTCACGCGAGGAGTAGAGATGACGGTGAGGATTGAGGGAGAAGGACAGAGGTGGGGGGGGGGGGCACGGGGCACAGTGTTAGCGGAGACGTATTTAGTGGGCGGTCATGATTCACCACCCGGCCTCCTGCCCCCCCCCCCCCCCCAACCTGCGTAACTTGACAATTTGTCATGATTCGGCATCGCGATTCTATTCGAGAGTATTAAACTTTTTTTTCATCTCGTTTGTATCGTCGCTGACGTTCGCTCAGTCTTTAATTCGTTCCGGGCACCGTCTCTGCAGCGGCACCCAGCTGCCCTTGACCATGTCCATGACCCCAGCCACCCTTGACCCCGACAGTGACTGCTGCTGCCACCCTTGACTTTGACAATGACCCCAGCTGCCCTTGACCAAGTCCATTACCCCAGCCACCCTTGACCCCAACGGTGACCCCTGCCACCCTCGCCCGCCACAAGAGGCGCTTCCAGGAGGAATTCTCGCATCGATCGTTTTTCCCTGCCGACGGAACGTGTTGCGTTGCAAGGGGAGACTAAGAACTGGGGGAGAATGCAAGGAGATGTACCGCGAACGCTTTGGTTCAGGGGCATAGGGCTTACAGTCAGTCGGTACAGCGCAATATCCTGAACATCCACCAGGTCGTCGAGTGATAACACAGCAACAGGGAAGCCGTCATCAGACCGACACGTGCAAGTTGTTGTTCTTGCATTTATTCATTTTTTCCAAATCAAAGAATGTATACAGTTTCTCTGGAGACAGGCCTACTCTGTGTTCGCACAACTGTTTGTTTTTCCACTCTTTATAAATGGGGGGGTGGGTGTAGGGGTGGAAGGGCTGGGTGAGGGGATGAGAGAGTTTGGTGGCTGGAGGGTGGCAGCACCAGAAAAAGCCTCCATAAAACGCAACAGCAACAGCAGAAGAGAGAGGAGGAAAAAAACGTGCTTTACGAGACCGACAAATATTTTGCCGCTTTCATGCTCGCTTCCTGTTTACGTGTTCAAGGGCGGCGTCCAGGGCAGATGAAGGGCAAATGGGTGGCCCCTGAAAGGGCACGAAGGGCCCCACGGAGGCGCGTACGGCGAGCGGTGCGATTGAACAGGGATTTCATCCCGGACGGAGCTCTGGCACGGGGATTTAATCCCGGATGGAGCGTGATGGAACGGGGATTTAATCCCATTACGGAGCGCGATGGAACGGGGATTTGATCCCATTACAGAGCGCGATGGAACGGGGATTTAATCCCAGACGGAGCACGATGGAACGGGGATTTAATTTGGACGGAGCGATTGTACAGCCCTCCGACGTTTCGCTGCACGTGCTGGGAGCTTCTTGAGGAACCGAATAGAATCGAGTTAAAATACAGGTTGGGGGATATTGTCCGAAGCTGCCATCCGTCTCACTCCTGGACGGGAACTCACCTTGTCGCTCCATCTGCTGCACGGTGGTTGGCATCTCGGATGTGTTCCATGCATTGGCTGCCATTCAATCGCTAGTCTTGTCCATGTGCCAGCAGCCTGTCGAGGGATGGGCCCTGCCCAAGCTCATTTCATTTTCTTGATTGCCAATTGGATGTCTTTGATTTTTTTGTGTGTGTGTTTTTAATTGGATACCAATACTAATTCCCACCATTCGCCACCAAGTGGCGGTGACATCACCACGGCGCCTGTGCCAGGCCAGGTGTACTTTGAGGACGCGTGAAGCGTCGAAGGCTCGCCCGACAGGAAGTCACAGGACAGACCCAAGCGCCATGGGTTGACTGACCGAGATGACTGGCAGATGCACCAGCTGTGCCCCCCCTACTCCGACTACCTAATTGCATAATCCCCACTTGGACCTACCTACACCCCTTTTCGGAAGTCCTGTAAGATGATGGCGAGCGTGAGTGTGAGATGCACTGACGATCAAACATATTCGAATAAGGTGAAGGTGGAGCCATGATAACGTTCTTGTTCACGCCACACTGCGGGGCAAGAAGCGCTTCCTTGTGTAGAGAGCCCCCCCCCCCCCCCCCCCCCCCCCCGTGCGCCGAGCTCCTGTCGATGACATTTTTGGTCTCCTCTTACTCGCTAAGCAGACGTCTCGGAAGAAGTGAGAGGACCCACACTTGACCCCACCGCACGCGACCTGCCGATCGACCATCTGCAGCGTTCCCATTCGTATTGCTGGGTGGACAGAGGTGGTGAGGAGGAGGGGGATTTAAGAAACTTGCCCTCTTTTTCAACTGAGGGACGCGGTAACTGCAATGAACCACTTAAGCGTCACGATTTGAAAAATCTTTTTGAGCCAGTGCTGTGGATTTTCAAGCAATTTTTCTCATCAAGCCCTGAGCCGCAAATGCTGTAATTCAACTTGATCTGGGCTTGAGTTCACCTTGATCTCTACCGGTGTGTTGTGAGTCCACGCATAGATGCGGGTCCTGTGTTGTGAGTCCACGGATAGATGCGGGTACTGTGTTGTGAGTCGGTGCATAGATGTGGGATGCTGTGTTGTGAGTTTGATTCCCGACCACGGCTCGCATCGCTGGCGAGTGATTTCCGGGACCCCCCGTCGTGTCTCGGAAGCTAAGCAGGAGTTGAGCCTGGATGGTGCTCGGATGGATAAGCGCAATGCACAAACAGGTTGCGGGGGGGAGGCTGGGTGATGGGTAGCAGGTGCGACGATGCATAAATAAAATGTGTTGTTGTACAGCACTGTACATCTATGGCACCTCGTCTTCACCAACCTGTTCTGACCAGTGCTGCGTGCGGAGGCCTTCGACTATCGTTGGGTGAACGAAGCGCCAAGTCGTGAATTATTCTACGAGAATGATTGCTATCAAAGAAACCCGCTGTTGGTCGTCTTTCTTTGCGTAAGCGGCATTGTGGCCCCACCGGTCTGTTCCGAATTGGCGTTGCCCCACGTGCGTTTGTGTAATCAAGGTGGCGTTCCATGCAGGATGTGTGCTCACAATGGTTTTTTTTTCATTTTGTTGCATAACAGTTGGCATTATGAAGTGTGTGGCTTGTGGTGTACACACGGTACATGCTCCCGGGCACGCGCGCGTGCGCCCACACCCCAACACCCGCCATTCGCCACTAAGTGGCGGTGACGTCACCACGGCGCCTGTGCCAGGCCAGGTGCACTTTGAGGCCACGTGAAGTGTCGAAGGCTCGCAGACTGGAGGTCACGGGACAGACCCAGGTGCCATGGATTGACTGACTGAGATAATTGGCACCAGCTTTGCACCATATTGTGCCAACTTTTACTGCATTTTAGCTCTGCTCGTTGTTCAGAGCGTTGCTCCTTTGCCCTCCATTATTATTCAAGGGCAACTGCCTCTAACTGACCAGTAGCTTTCTTCATGAGCCTCCTCCATAGAGGTCGATCTTGACACCGTTGATACCAGTCTTCAGCAAGTCCACTCAACTCCACATCTTCCCATAGGGGCCGTCCATAAATGACGTCACGCACCTGGGGGGGGGGGGTCAGACATTTGTGACTATGTGTGACGATGGGGGAGGGGGGTTGAGAAATGTGACGTCACATCAAAATGCGCAACTTTAAATAAATGTAATCATCAGAGTGCAGCGCCACATTAAATACGCACTACAATGACAATAGTTGAAAGCGATTTGAAGCATGTTTTATTTTTTTTGGGGGGGGGGGGCAGAGCTTTGTGACGTCATATTTGAGGGGGGGGTCTGACTTTTTGTAACGCCGTGTGACGAAGGGGGGGGGGGGGGTCAAAAATCGTTCAATATCGCGTGACGTCATTTATGGACAGCCCCATACCGCCCGTGTCATGCCCGTTTAGCCCCCTCTATCTGGCCAAACACAGACTTGCGCACACAAACACACTCGCACGCACAGACTGACTCTCACGTCTTGATTTTTCCAGTTAGCTTGATGGGTGTTGTGTGTTACGTGCACACAATGCACCCCAGTACAAGCCAAACATCCCCGTGTAGCCTTAACAGACTTGTTTGGGGCGGCAAGTGCTTTTAGTGAGCACCTAATGAAGTCCGTCACGACACACGAGGGTGTGGCAGAGGTCGCAACCGGGTACCCGATACCCGTACCCTACCCGATACCCGGCTACCCGTACCCGGCCGGGTACGGGTAGGCGTTTGCGACCCTGGTACGGCCGGGTACGGGTACGGGTAGGCCGTGAGTCTCTGGTGAGTAACCGTTTGTCACTCATTTCGGGTAGGGTACGGGTACGGGTAGGGAACGGGTACCCATTTGCGACCCTGGTGCGGCCGGGTACGGGTAAGGAATCAAAACCCGTTTGCGACCTCTGGGGTGTGGGTGGCCAGCACCACGCCCAGCCGCCTCGTGGTGATATTTGCACATTGCGCCAGGAAATATTTGAGGCTGAGTCGACCTCGGTGAGGCCCAGGACCAGTTACAATATCCATCACTGGTGTTGGCCGTCAAGCAGGAATAGAAATCGGGTCGCCGGGGTTGTCGTGCAGCGTCATAACCGCTACACTACCACCCACACTGTCACACGCTCACTAACACACACACACTGGCAAAGATCCCCCGTATAACCTTAACAGACTGTTGGGGCAAGTGCTGTTAGCGAGCACCTATGAAGGCCGGCATGACACACAAGGGGGTGAGTGGCCAACACCACGCCCGGCCGCCTTTGTCTCCCCAGTGGCGATGTTTTTACACACCGCACCAGCTACTCATTTGAGGCTGAGCCCACCTAGGGGAGGCCCAGGACCGGTTCAGATAATCGTCACCGGTGTTGGTCGTGAGCGGGAATCGAACTCGGGTCGCCGAGTTCGTAGCGCAGTGCACCAGCTGCTACACTACTGCCCACACTCTCGCACACACTTGACGCACGCACACTGACACATGTGTTTGCGCACACACACACACGTGTTTGAGCACACACACACATGCACGGAGCAGTGGCGTGCCTTGCCATAACAGCGCGGCAGGCGCCCGCCGCTGTGTTTATACAGCGTTGCGCGTAACCCCGTTTTCCCGATGGGCCGCATCGATCCAGCATGTGCCGCGGAGTCCAATGTCGCTTTTAATTTGGCTCTCGGTGCATTTAATTGCCGCCGTTGTCAGGCGAGCACCCGAGCGGAGGAGGAGGAGGGCGTGACCCAGGCGGTGCCGTTGAGGGCCTTGCCTCCGTCGTAAAACATGCGGGACATTTTATTTGATTAAATAACAAACAAAAAATTCAAACGAGACATCGCGTTAATGATTTATTCGATATTTTGGTTTGTTATCCCTCCTTGTTTATTGACATTATCGCACGGCCTCATGTTATTGTTATGATGACACTTTAATAAAAAAAATGCCGCAGTGTGTGCTCGGATGGATGTGAGCATGTCCCAGAAATAGCCATGAGCAGCTGTCAGCTCGATTAAACGGGGCTCTTATCTTGTAGATGCACACCCAAGGCCACGTGTCGCCCCGGCTGTTTGACACGAGTCTACACCTTCACCAGCGAGAGACGATCAATCTGACGTCGCCGCTGTAGCAAGCTCTCAAAGATGTTACTGCAGGTTGTGACCTTTCAAAGCGATCGCATTGTGACCCCCGCGGTTTAGAGCCGGGCTGTCCCGATTAGTTTACGTAATCCGTCACTCTACTGATCGTTCGTTGAATTTCCCGAATAATCGGACGACGCAAATATCGTTCCGGAAAAAGTGTCGTTTCTGTTTCCGCGCGTGCCGCTGGACTGGAGGTGATGGGCGGGGCTTGGTGACGTCGTTGGCACCGTCAGCCGAAATCGCGCTGGCCGTGGCTTGTAAGAGGGCTTTCCCCTGCCTTCGGGAGGCGGCGGTCCAAGTAATTATCGACCACTAAAAAAAGTAGTCGCTGACAAGTTTCAGTCGATCGGTTGACTTGATGAATCTTCCCAGCTTTAGCCTCCACGTGGAAATTGTCCACGGGGCGTGACTCTGACTCGTCGAGCTGCAGGAGCAGCGGCAATCGAAACGTGCGGATGCCGAGTGGCCCGTCGCTCGCTCCTGACACCCGTTTTGCGTGTCGCCCCCCCCCTACCTGCCCCCCACCCCCCACACCCCCTCGCCCGCCACCCCCCCCCTCCATCCACCCCCTACCCGCACCGTCTTCCCCCACCGCAGGTGCATCTTGCGTTTCCCGAGCACAAACATCCGGCTGACGTTCACGTCGTTGTGTGGCTCGCCCGAGCCCAGGCTGGAGGCGGGAGGGGGCCAGCAGCCGGACTCTACCGTGAACTCGGCGGACGCCTCCACCACACCGGCCGTGATGGTGGCGGCGCCGGCGGGGTCGGCGCCGGCGGCAGTGACGGCGGCAGCGGCGTCGCTCGACAGCGGTAGGAGCCGATTAGGGGCGCCGCTGTGGCGAGATGTTAACTTCCTCGCCTGGTTCACAGGAGGTCGTGGGTTCGATCCCGACCCTGACGCCTGCTGCTGTATTTGGAGTTTGCGTGTCTCTCTCTCTCTCCACGTGGTCACGTGGATCTTTTTCTAGGTCCTCTGTTTTTTCCCTCCAAATTTAGAAACGTGTGTTTAGAGTAATGGGCTGCTTGAAATTTCCACGCGATAAGCCACTTGGTTGAGCTATCATTTGTGGCCAGGTCGCTTCTAAAAAAGAGCTGTTAAGCTTACCTGATGAAAAAAAAATTTGTTTCGTTTATAGTTTAGTTTTTTTGTTTTTGGAGGCCCTGGGTTTATCCCTTCGTCAGGCAGTTTCCTTTTCACTAATCCTACGAACTAACCGACCAGCCAGCAGGCAGTACAACAGCACTGGCCTCGCCTCTGACACTAAGCACATTGGCCACCCAGACACTAGTCCAAACCAACCAGACCACAGCCCACGCACTCTAACCCTAACACTCGCCCGAACCATAACCAAAACCACCACCTGTAGCGCTTTACCCCCTCCCTTTACTTTTAGTTCACCTTTGCTTGCTGACGGCTTGCCGGGCTTGAAAGACGCCGGCCGCTCGGCCGGCCGGCCGGGCTCGCGTTGTGGCACTGAGCTGAGCTGTTGCGTGTCGCCCCCGCAGACCTGAGGGGGGCCCACTCCCCCCCACCCCAGCGGCAGTTCCTCCACCCGATGTCGGCGGCCGCCAGCATCTCCCCGCTCAAGCTGCACATCCCCGACCCGTCGCCGGACTGGGCGAGCCCCATGCCGTCCCCCACGGGCACCATCAGGTGCGTGCCGGCGACGCCACCGCCGCTCGCGACACCGACCGCCAACCCCTCGCCTACCCCTTCCTCGTCCCTACAACAAAAATTAAAAATATTTATTTAAGATCGCGATTACTGAGCACCGGCCCAGATGACCAAAACGTCAAGCGGACGGTGAGAAACGGCACTGCCGAAGGTGTAAGAGATAGGAGTGTTGTTCCCTTCGTTGCCTCTAAGCCAACTAAGCTGCCGAGTTGGCCGAGAGGCAGCCAGCCCTTGACGGTGGCCTTGACCTAAAAAGGGCTTCTGGCCTTGGCCTCGTCTTGGCTTTTTGTGGCCTTCGGCCTCCACGTCAAACTTTGGGCCTCGTGAGTCCCGGCCTTCAATCCAAGACCGGTTAGGAGCACGTGTGTCCAACGTCCACGCGGGAATCGCGCTGGTGCACTGTGTAAAACAACAAGGTGTTTAAAAAAAACAAATTCAGTTGCCAATCTCGCCCAGTTATTCTTTTTTTGTATAGATTTTTGCTGTGTACAAGAACGGAGGCCCGTAGCAGAACGTTGGGTGACGCGAAACAACCGTACGCGAATGTCAACCAGGCCTATGTCCCCGACGCATTCTGATTGATGGTTGGGGGTCAGTCAATTTGGGGAAGGCGGGGGGAGAGAATCGCCCAATTAATTTTAAACAAATCTAGACAATGGTATTTATAAGCTGCGTGTGGTGAGATCTTCCTGATTGCGTTAGGCGTTTTTTAGTTTTTTTTGTGGTTGGATGGGCATAACGTGTCCCATAAATAGCGACAAGCAGCTATGGGCTCCGTGCACATCCAGGCCGCGTGTCCCTGGCTGTGTGACCATGAGCCTAAACCTTCTCCAGCGAGAAACAAATAGTCTGAAGTCACCGTCAGCAGTGCCGCCAATAGCACGCTCCAATGGTGTCACTGCAGTGTGACCTTTCAATACGATCGCGCTGCGACCCGCGGTTAGAGCTGGGCTGTCCGATCATGGAAGTAATCTAATAATATACCAGTTATCTGTTTTATTACTCGACTAATTGCATTACACCAAATACGGGCTCCAAAATAAAAGCGTCGTTGGCTGTTCCCACGTGCGCCGCTGGGCGGGAGGTGATCAGCCGGGTCAACGCCAGGCATTGTTTTGTCGGTTTCCCCATTTGAAATTGCAGTCCGATTCAATCTACTGCAGAGAAGAGGCGTCAATTGCAATCCTCGGTCGATTAATCAACACCAGTGGGGCCCAGGCACGGGGAGGGTATGGCGAGCGGCGAGGTGGGGCGGAATTGGACAGGGGGCTGCGGTTCATTCCTCACGCGAGGGGCCCTTGCCAACCACGCTTACACCGCTTGCGCGAGTGACCACCTGGACCGGATTGCCCACCCACTGGAATTGGAGTTGAACCCGAAGCAGCCGGCTGTTTACGCCGAGCGCGAGCGAGCAACCAACCGAGCGAGCGAGCAGGGTCCAATAGTCCAGGGGGGGGGGGGGGGGGGGGGGGGGGGGCTGGCTAACGAGGGAGTGAGCGTTCCAGATAGATGCCTATACAGATGACTCTCCGGCTAGGGCTGTTTTGTTATTAGGCGCTATGGTGGCGAGATTTTAACTCCATCGCCTGGTATACAGGAGGTCGCTGGTTCGATGCCGACCCTGACACCTGCTGTATTATTTGAGTTTGCATGTCTCTCTCTCCCCGTGGTTGCGTGGATTTTGCTCTGGGTCTTCCGGGTTTTCCCTCCACACTTAGAAAAACATGCGTTTGCAGTATTTGGCTGCTATAAATTTCTACGTGATGATAAGCCACTTCGTTGAGCTCTCATTTGCGGCCAGGTCGCTTCTACGTAGCTCAGTGGGCCTTACCTGATAAAATAAAAAAGAGTTTTTCGTATATGTATTTTTGGTATGAGTAGGGTTATCGGCATTCGGTGGAAAGCGCTGATTTACAATTCCCATAAGCTGTGTCGGTCATAGGTGCTGTTTGACCATATTTCACCACAATGGTCAGTGCGGTTTGGTGAAGTACGGAGGGCGAGGCCAGGACCTGTTGGGACATTGCTCGCCGCTCACCAATGACAGCCACATCCGGGAATCAAACTCAGGTCACTTGGTTCACAGCGCATTGCGCCAACCACTGTCCTGCTCTGCTCACTTCTCCATTTTCATTGACAGTCGGGGAAATTCTACTTGATGGGAATCATGCAACTGGCACCGGTTAAAATTGACGGTTGGTAACGTTAACAAAAAGACCCCGCGAACGGTAATAGGCCCAAGGATTCGCCAAACTTCCACTGCCAATTCGATGAAATGTCGCGATCCAGGGTTGAGATTTGCTTTTTTTCAAAGTGTCACTGAATATATCTGCCACTAGTGGCTGCAGGGGCCACGTAAACCAATTGCATCCAGCAACGAGCCTTTCTCGCGCAATTTAAATTCGTGTGTCGTGAGCTTTAGGGATCGATGATTAATCCGCGCGTCGCCAAGGTGTGAACACTTTGGCCGGATCGTTGGACGCGCGGTGACGGAGTGGCGCCTGCGATTTCGACACTCGTTATCCCGGTGGTGAAAACGTGGGCAGCCACGGCAAAATATGAACACGGCAGCCAAAATGTCTACCCACCCCCCTCCCATCCCTCTCTTTCTCACCGGCTGTTACAGCAGGCTTTCGTTACCACAGGGGTGCCCGGGGGGGGGGGGGCAGGGGGGGTTGTGATCGCGAGGAAATTGTAAACACGGATTCGGTGACACTGGGAGGGACCGGTGGGGGGGGGGGGAGTACGCGTAGGCGAGCGAGGGCACACTGCGCGCACAGCCGACACGCGGTGGTCGAGATTTATCGCTGCGCCGTGATGGAGGCCACTGCGAGTCGAGGAGTTGAGCTTGGGAATTTGGCTTTTTTTGTTTTGTTTGGTTTCTTCCGTCGATCGGGGGGGGGGGGGGGGGGCAAACCGTGAAACGTAAAAATGTGAAGTATGGCGTTTGGTCGGCCGGAGTCCAGTGCCTGTGTGCGCGCGCGCTCCCCTAACGTTGCCCCTCGGCCGTGTTTGCGAAAGTCGAGGCAGAATGCGGAATGCGCGGGACGGGAGCTCGGGTTGGGCAGTAAAATCTGCACGCACGCGATATTTACAAAACCCGTGGCGGCGGCGCTCCGTGCCCGCCGACCTCCCATGACCCCCCCGCCACCCGCCACGAAACAGGCGCTCGCCGGCAGTGGCGTGAACTCTGAAACAAAATGGTCGTGTGTTTTTCCGATCCTGATGGACTCCCGCAAAAAAAGGCTCTCGCCTCCATCTGCGAAGCATGCTCTTTCCACATCGTTTTTCTCTCTCTCTCTCGCTCGCTCGCTCGCTCTCTGGTTCCTCAGTTTGTTGATGTTGGACTCGTTCTCCAAGCACAGGTTTTGTTTTTTTTCCCCTCCGGGACTGTCGAGTGACAGAAAGACTAAAACAATTTCGTGCAACTTAACAAAGAAAATCTCTGCCCCCAAACCCCCCCCCCCCCACCCCGGCCAGCGGGCTTTGCCACCTAAGAGCGCTCGCCGGAGTGGCGCGCCCCGTCACCACGAAACACGCCCGTCGGATGTGCGCACCGTGGGCCCGCGCGCACAATGCGAGCTGCTTCCCCCCCCCCCCCCTCCTTGGCAGCCGATTATTTGGCAAAACAATTGCAGCTCCGCCGTGTCCACCGACCTCTCCCCGTGCAGCCACGCACGGCGGCGGCGGGGGGGGGGGGGGATGGAGGGTGGGTGGGGAGGCCTGAGAAGGCAGGCCGCTTCTCTCTCACCGGCCCCACCGGCCGGGACGTTTCCGGGAACCGCTGCGCCCATGGCGCCCGGGGTTGAGGAGGTGCTGCCCCGGGGAGCGTTGGGCACCGCCTCTGCTTTTCCTACCCAACGACGGGAAATTTTCACCACGCTCCTTCACGCCGCACCAGCGTAGTACGTTCCGTATTTGCCGCACCTCCGATTTGGCACGGTACGCCATCCTTACAGCCGAAGGCCATCGTGAGGGAGGGCACTGTGCTTCCCAGACAGGGTATAGTCTGCCAGTAGGGGCTGATGTTGCGATGCGATTTAATTCAACCGGAGTAATTTGTAATTGAGTACTTCTTCAAACTGGGAAAATTGGACCATGACGGCTTGTTTGGCGTAGAAAATCGCCACAGGATCTTGTTCATACAACCGGCAGCATTAACCATAAACCTCTACAATGAGCGGCAAAGACGCTTCCGTTCCGCTACGTATTTGCGGCTCTCCGGGTTAATTGCTGCTGTGAAGATTCCTAAAACTGTCAGTTTAATTGTGACGTTCAATATTTTCATTCTCTCTTCAGGATTCTGATTTGTTGCCAAGCACGTCATCGTTTCGCCTGCAGGGTGTTTTGGCCAGAAAGGGATCGATTGTGGAAAGGGAAATTCCATTTGCACTGCTGTGAGATGCTCTTGTTGTTGACTGCGGAAGTGCACATGCAGTCAATCCACGGCTGGGTGAGGGCCTTGCCACGTTGTGCGCATCGATGGGGGTTATTTGACCATACTTCACCACATTTGTCAGTGCAGGGTGTTGAAGTTCAGAGAGGGGGGGTAGGACCGGTTTAGATATCACTTGCCGCTGTGATGACATCGTTCTTCGGTGTGCAATGGTAAAACGGTGAGCAGTACAACAATTGATTTGGGTGCAACTGCCCTCTGCTGAGAGTGTGGCCCTGCAGTAGTCTACACCGCCTGGTCTACGCGCAGGCGTTGTGGGCTGTGTAGAACAGGCGTTGTAGGCACCCATCCTAACGGAGCCTTGGTTGAGGTAGGCGCCCATCCCTTACTCAACCCAGGGTCAGCCTTGCTTAGCTTCTGAGATCCTGGGCGCAGTTTTTGGGTGATTTGGTTATGGCCTTTGCGCGAACATACGAGTGCTAACTTTACATCTGAGTAGATCTAGGAGAGGTTTCTTCCTCACCACCACCACCACCGTCATCATTATTTGTATATTTTGGCTTGTGCACCGTTTTTATTGCGCGAGGCTGTCGTCACGTCTCGCAGACATCGTTCGGCTCCCACTGTCGGCCCCAGTCGACCGAACTGAGAGTTCTCAACTAGTTTAACACGCAGTCGGCTTTCGCGACCAACATTATCCATAATAGAGGTCTTTTGGGTTAGGTCGCGTAAATATCAATGTGTCGTTAAACCCGCCACCGCTCAACACGGCCAATTAGCAAGGTTTGTCACGTCAACAAAACATTGTACTCGAGTTGTAAATGTTGTGGGTTTACTCTCCAACACGTTTATATTTACGCGATCTAACCCAAAAAACCTCTGTTAAAGATGTTAACTACCTTGCACGTTATACAGGAGGTCGTTGGTTCGATCCCGAACCTGACGCCTGCTGTATATTTCAGGTTTACATGTTCTTCCCGTGATCGTGGCATTTTGCTCTGGGTCCTCCAATTTTTCCCTCCACATTTATAAACATGTGTTTATAGTATTTTGCTGCTATTAATATCTACGTGATAATCCACTTCGTTGAACTATCATTTGTGGCGAAGTCGCTTTCAAAAAGAGCTATATATCTCAGCGGGGCCTTACCTGGTAAAATATTAATTTTTTTCGTTTTTAGGAATCGCCGTGGTGCGGCGTCGTGATAAAGCCGCCATGTGCGTGCTCGGTAACGGACGTCGAAGTTTCGGTGAGCAAAAAAAAAACAACCGTGAAAAGTCAAAAATAAACGCTCGCACGGCCAAATCCGCTGACCAGAGTTAAAGCAGCGGCCGGGACATGAGCCGATAACGTTGATTTAATCAGCGGCAGCCAATTGCACAAAAAACGCATTTCCAGTGAAAAAAATGTTTTCCTTTAACTCGCTCGACTTTGAGTGACAAGCTGCAGGGAAAGTTTTGCTTGAGGTGTTTATCTGAAAGGGCTTTTTTTTTTTACACAAACCAGTACGCAGCAGTGCTCGTAATTTGAATCAAGAGTCATGAGCCGAGTGGATGCCAACCCGTGGAGTTTTTGGTCGAGTGGGCTTTGTGTAATTATTCTCTTGGTCTAATCCACCAAATCGGCCAAACACTTTGCCCACTGTCAGTTGTTGGGTGTTGATGTCAGCGCTGTACAATTCAATATTATCAGGTCAGCCATTGACTGGCTGGATGGCTCTGTGGTCGAGTGAGTAGCTTGCAGTCAGGTTGGCATCAGGGTCGGGATCGAACCCATGACCTGCATACCAGGCGAGGTAGTCAACATCTCGCCACCGCAGCGCCCCCCGCGGTGCTGGGAGGCTTTCATCCAGCAGTGGATAAACCATGGTTGCTGCTGCTGATGATGATGACAAACAACCACTCTCCACCGCCCGCCGCCCCACCGCGTGTGTTTTGGTTCGTTTTTTGTTGTTCTCTCTTCCTGCTGCCCGACAATGGAGGTGGAGGGTGACTGCAAGTGAACTCTGCTACCGCCGTAAACACAGATGGTGGGGCGGCGGCGGGGGTGGCGGCGGCAGGGGCGGGCGCCTTTTTTTGATAATTTACAGCGAATGATTTGTAAATAAACACAGAGGCCGGAGCGCGCGATCGCGGGACGTGGAGATGTGGGGGTGGCGGTTGTGACGCGGCGTTTCTCCGTCGAGCAGTCCGGGTTTGGTACGCGTTGAACTGTCCCCACCCAGAGCTTTCATTTGAACATTGGCTCCCAATGATTACATTGTATTCTTATTGTTATTATTACACTTTAACACGTAGGTTTTCCGCGACCAATGTTATCCATAATAGAGACTTTTTGGGTTTGATCACGTAAATAAAAATGTCGTTAAACCCACCACCACCCAACACAGCCAATTAGTAAGGTTTGTCACTTAAACAAGTGGGTTTACTGTCCAACGCACAACCAGTGTGCTGGAGTAGTAGCTAATACTGGTAGGAACCTCCTGGTTACACCAGCCCACAGGGGATTCTTGTGTCCGTCCGTCCGTCGTGCATCCAAAAATGGGAGGGGTGGGGCTGGGTGGAAAGGGGAGGGTGGGGAGGGGCTGGGTGGGGAGGGGCTGGGTGGGGGGTGGGAGGGGTGGGGCTGGGTGGGGAGGGGCTGGTCACCATGTGGTGCCCTTATAAAACTCAACGTTTAACCTACTCACGTCGGCTTGTGCCCGCCCTCACAGTCGGCCATATTTGCGGAATACACCACGCCGCCGTTGACACTGGCCATTGACCGAGCAACCCAACGTTCCTACCAGCTCCCTCCGCAGGAATGTGTTTGGCACGTGTTGTTTACGTGACAAACCTTACTAATTGGCTGTGTCGGGTGGTGGCGGGTTTAACGACACATTTATGTTTACGCGATCTAACCCGTAAAAACCTCTTGGATATTATTACACTTGTTTACCCAGGAAAAATCCTCGCTGAACCTCAAGGCCCTGCCAAAATTGTCGAAGTTAGCGATGTTGCTGCTGCTGCTGCTGCTACGTGCAATTCCAATCGAATACATTTGTAGGGTACATTTTTTAGCGCTGGAATGTTTGGCCGATATAACGTACATTGTACGTGGTTCGCTATGAGAGGATCACGGGAGGACCCTGAGGAAAACCCACGTGTAGCATATGGGGGAGAACATGCGACCACCACACAGAGAGGTGCCCCGCCCCCCCAGTTTGAAATCAAACCCAGGGCCTTCTTGATGTGAGGCACGAGCGCTGCCATCGCGCCATCACCCAGCTGTCCATCGTCGCCTCCGATCAGCGCGGTTGGCTACGTACGGTGCGAAAGAAGTTCAACGTACGTCGGCAGCCGCGGCGTTAGCAGCAGCAGCAGCCATGATCTAGCCGCTGCTGGATGAAGTCCTCGCCAAGCCGTCTCTTGCCAGTGGCACCAAGACTCGTGTTGAAATTCTTCATTCGTGAAAAAGTCTCAAAGCTTTATCGGTCAGAATCCGATGGATGCGTTGGGCCACGTATAAATAACATCTTTGTATGCTTGGAAAGCTTCCCGGGCGGTGGAGGGGTTCATGACACGAATGCTGGCGAAAAAAAACTACCAACACGTTGGCCTAACTGACAAAACAAACGTGGATCCATTATACTAACGACGAAAACCTACGCTTCAAGCATCACGACTTGTTACCCTTCAACACCCACACTAGTGGCCTTATTTATAATTGTAATGTCCCTGTTGAAATGTCATCGTAAAATCACCGTCCTCATCATCTTAAAAACAACACAGATCATGCGTGGGTAGATTCTCCGGTTTGCGTACTTAGTGTGCTTGGGGGAAAAATAAATATTTATATATTAGCAAAATATTTACTTATATAATATAAAATATATTTAATTTTCTACGCTGAAGGTTGGTTTAATTATTAGCTTCTCACTCATGACTCGGGAACGCACGTGACCTTTAAATAATAAAAAACACAAGGCGCCAATGTATGTCTTCACCACCCATTCTGGACAGGTAAAATTCAAAATAATTTTTATAGCCATGCCTCTGTTTGTTTTGCATTATCTTGGTATTTTTTTTTTATCCGGGTCACCGCCACCACCTTCCTATTGCTCTGGATAATTTGCCATCATTGCCTTCATGACTGGCAATGCCAACACCATAATTATTATCTGCCATCGTAATCATCCCATCACCGCCGCCGCCACCGTCATCTGTTGCAAAGGCTCTGGATCTTGAAAGCCTACGGCATGCCTCAATGATGGGGGCCCCTGTTTTATAACAACTAAATAACGTAGTTGGGTTTCGTGGAAACAAAACAGAATTCCAGTTTGCTTCCTTCATGTGGGTTGTGCCGTTCCTGAACCATGCGGTCCCGCTGTACAGTACAACTAAATATAAAATCACTGGCTCCGCAAAAAATAGTGGGCGCCCGCGTACGCCAGATGTTTAACAGAGACGCACACGCCCCCACGTTTCCTTAAACAACCTCGGGTTTTTTCTTTTGCACAGGAAGAGCGATCGGAGCGCTCGCCAAGCCCTGCAGATGCCGTCTCTCTCTCCTTTCTCTCCTCGCTCTCCCCTCGCTCTCCCCTCGCTCTCTCCTCGCTCTCCCCTCGCTCTCTCCTTGCTCTCCTCGCTCTCCCCTCGCTCTCCCCTCGCTCTCCCCTCGCTCTCTCCTTGCTCTCCTCGCTCTCCCCTCGCTCTCCCCTCGCTCTCTCCCCGCTCTCTCCTGGCTCTCTTTTTTTACGATCAGTGGAAACAAGAAGATGATCGGTGTAGTCGGCACTTTGCTTTGTTCATCATTTCGTATTTTTTGTAATGCTTTGCTTTATATAACCCCCCCTCTCTACCCCCTCTCGCTCTCTCCTCTCTCTCCCCGCTCTCTCTCCTCGCTTTCTCCTCGTGCTCTGCTTACACGCTCCTTGCACAGGCTACTCTCTCTCATCCTCTGCACGCCGGCGTGAAGTCACCCACCTCCATCGCCATACTAATCTTCCTCGTCTTTGGTAATTTCATCATCATTGCTGTCATCCTCTTCATCATTATCATCATCATTATCATCATTATCATCGCCGTCGTGGTCTCGGCATGGCCGCCGTCATCTCCGTCACAGTTTTATCGTTCCACGTTGAAATGTTGCGCACAGTGGCAGCCGCGTGACTGAGTGAGTGAGCAAGTGATGAGTGACCGCCCATTTGCATGTGGAGAAAGCAGATTGGTAACTAATACTGCAACAGCAGTTTCCCTAATTCTCAAGACGTAAACATTTGATTTCAACTGGAAGCAGTACCCGATGTGCTAGAGAAACTCTCTTGGCAACAATGGTGGAAGATTACAGAGGGAATAACGTGGCTAGACTAATCAAACAACGGAATGCTATTGAGAACGAAGAAATTACACCGGTGGTTATTAATTATTCCAAAGACAGGATACATCACCCTTGCAGATTCACAGTTACGAAGGGCGGCTCGTCTGCAGAACCTTGGCGTAACCTTGGCGTATGAGCGGTGAATGGAATGAAACCTCTTGAGGTCGGTATCTTGAAAGTGATCAGCAATTAGAGGTCTCGGTGACAAATCCGGGCTAAATGATCTTTTTTGGAATAATTCCCAACACTTTGGTAAGGCCACTGCTGGTACGAAGAAGGCCCTCGCTGCCCCGGTGCCGTGTCGCCCGCCAACCGGCACTCGCGGTGTTCGGTGCGAGGTTGGCGAAGGAAGCGGTAGCCGGGAGGGTGCTCGCCGAACCAGGCCATAGGTCACCCGCCACTGACGTTAGCAGTGGCCGGGAATCGAACCCTCGTCACGGGAATCGTAGCACGCCGAGCAAAGCACTGCGCCCGGGGATGAATCTGTACTAAAAGATAACATTTTATTATCGCCGTGTATTTGCTGCTTCGTTTGCGTTGTGCCGTTGTTGTGCCGCGTGTTGCACACCGCACTGAGCCGAACGACGGCGTGGTACGGTCCCGAAACAACAACAACAACGCGTCGGAGTGCTACAAAATCACATTTCACGCTGTGCACATTCTAAGCAGCGGCCCGCCCAGCTCTGCGGCTGTGCCAGACGACAGAAGCGGTGGCCTGAAATTGCGGCCGGAGGTGAAATGGGGTGAGCCTGCAGTGTGTGGCACGGTGTACGGGGAGCGCCGCGGCTTTTGGCGTAATGGAGCCATCGGCGCCGAAATGGACGTTGAAGCCCCAGGAGTGAAGTGGACCGCTGCGTGACCCACGTCCTTAATTGTGAAATTGCGCTCGTAAAGAAGATGATAATGGTGATGGTCGTGAATGTGTCTCCGAGTTATGCGTCACGTTTCAGGGCCGTCTAATTGTTTTTTTTCTTTCTGAATGCCGATTAGCCACCCGCAAAAACAACATCCAGCTTTCGTGATATGCATCGGTGGTAATTTGTGATCGTCGGCATCATCAGCCGTGAATGATCCGCTGCTGGATGAAGGCCTCTGTTATGTTTCTGATTTAACATGGTTGGCTACGTACGGTGCAAAAGAAGTTCTACATGCATACATACATGCATCATACCACGGTGGCAAGAGGCCCTTTGGCAGTCCTACATAGATGTGTCGGTTCGATGATTCGTAGTCGATTCTTACGCCCATGGTTCGTGCATCGGATCGTACTCCACATCGCAATCAATTACCGTATTTCTCCGGACTGTACGACGCAGCCCAAACATGTGCCCGGTATTGATAAAATCGTACAAATATGGTCACACACAGACACACACACCCCTACCCGATTTATTATTATCAGACGCATCCCCAACTTTTGCTTTAAAGTACTGGGGCGGCTGAAAAGGGTTTCTTATAATCTGGACAATACGGTAATTGTTTTACGATTTATGCAAAGGGTACGCACGCGTGAGGCTGACGCTTCAGCGCTGTGACGTTAGGGTACGGGATATTGTCTCTAAGCTGCTGGTCCAGGAGGTAAGGAGTCTCGGGGAGAGCGAGGGTGAGAGGGAAGGAGGCAGTGGGACGAGGCTTTCGGATGAGCTTCTGCGGCCGTCTGGAACACTCTCCCTTCCGATTTTAGGAAGCCTCTGGTGCTTTGCACTTTTATATCTAAATTGAAAAACTCATTTCTTAGAACTGCTTTTTTGTGTTTAGTTTGTCCCTCCGCGCCCCGCACCTCCGTTTAGCGCGGTGGGGTTCAACGTACATACACGCATGAGAAGTTCAACATACGTACGTCCTTGGATGCGACTTAAGAAGTCGGCACAGAATAGAAACACGCGGCACTCGTGGCTGAGAAGACGAGAAGAGGAGGCACAGACGAGACAAAAGGGAGACGTTGAAACTCATCGTTTCTTGGATCGAATCGCAAACTCAGGTTGTGACAGTCTGTCGGATGCGCTGCACCACGTCCGGGCGAGAGTGGGGGAGGGGTGAAATCGTCGCACGCAGCCGAGCCTTCGACCCGTGACCTCCCCAGTCGCACTGGGGTTACTCAGATGTCATCGTCTTTGCCTGTCGAGGGATTCAGTGGTGGGCCCAGAGCCCTCGGGTCGTGACCTTGTGGGCTCCCACGAATAAATAAAAAGAAACAGGGGTTTGTCATGGGAAGAAGACCATCTTGCAGGGCCGGAAGAGCGGGGGTGGGGGGAAACGTACAGATTCCCCAGTGTGTTCGCCACCTCGACAAGAGTACGATCCCGGGAAAAAAACCAGGACAAGGTGGCGACGCTCGCAGGGAGAGAGTCGGGTTTGGGTGCCGGCGGCGGTGACCGCTGGGAGGTGGCCGAGCGAGGCTGTGGCGAGTTCATTGCCGCCGCGTTGCGAGAAAACGCCGCGGGGCTGGGAGCCGGCACGTGAAGTGGCTCGGCTCGTTTGGTCAGTCGGAAGCCACAAAAGGCAGGGGGGGAACACGATGTCCAGGGAGAGGAATGAGATCGCATCGGGCACCGCTCGGTCATATACAGTACTGTGTACACATGCGTGCTTTCCGTGTTCCGTGCGTGTCTGCGTGTATTGCGCGCGCGTGTGGGGAGCGGCGGTGTAGCGGTTAGCGCGCTGCGCTACGAACCCGGCGACCCGGGTTCGATTCCCGCTCGCGGCCAACACCCAGTGACGATTATCTAAATCGGTCCTGGGCCTCCCCTCGGTCGACTCAGCCTCAAATGAGTACCTGGTGCGGTGTGTCGTAAATCTTCGCCACTGGGGAGACAAAGGCCGCCAGGTGTGTTGCTGGCCACCCACCTCCTCGTGTGCCGTGCCGGCCTTCATAGTTGCGGCTACTCGCCAGCAGCACTTGCCCCAATGGTCCGTTTAAAGGCGATAGAGGGGCACTGGTTTGCACGAACCAAGCTCGCAACTAAATATATATTCAGTGACGAATATCTGAACCAGTCCAAATGATTACATAGTGCAGTATGTACACAGCAGCACTGGGGAGACAAAGGCGTCCGGCCGTGATGTTGGCTATCCACCCCCGCGTTGTACCGTATAGGCCTTCATAGGTTCTTGATGGACATTTTACACCACATCTCAAATGTGACGTACCAATGTAACACACGAATGTGGCTAAATGTGTGTATGTGTGCGTTGAACTTCTTTCGTACAGTACGCAGCCAACCGTGCTAATCGGCGGTGCGGTGGCAGGACAAAAATATAAACACTAAAAGTAGTTCTAAAGAAATTAGTTTTCAATCTAGATGATTTAAAAGTGCATAACTCCAGTGACTTCTTAACATCGGAAGGAAGAGCGTTCCAGACGGCCGATGATTTTCTGGTGATGTACGGCGATTGCCAGTGAGATGCATGTTGATACTGAATTGAATTGATGATGATGGTGGACTGTGATGAATATGAACAATGTATGCCGTAAACACAGAACAACCTGGAACAGGATGTGGGGTTTTCATGTTTTCTGAGAATGCCACATAAGCTGGATTTTCGCGGGCTCTGTGTTGTTTCACTGAAGCTAATCGCACCGTTGGCGAGCAGCCTTCCCGCAAATCGCGATCCGTTATTTGTTCGTGAAAGCGGCCGCGAGCGCGTCACGGCGGCGTTAATAATTCCGTCGATGAAGCGAGAGCGGCGATCGACCGACAGGTCGCGGTGACGAGCCGCCGTCCCGCCCCAGCCGAACGCCGAAGCGTGGCCGTCAGTTGACGAGGGTGGAGGAACGGGCTCTCCTCGAAATGAGGACGCAGACTCGGGGATCGGTCGGGAACGTTGTTCGGGGCGGCCGCGGCGCGACTGGGAGAGAAGGGCAGATGAACGGAGATTTTAATTTACGTGCGTCCGAAATTATTTACCCGGCTCGCCGATGGGCTGCGATGGTAATTATTGATGGCCGAGCGCACTGATGTTTGACCGCTTTCATCGAGATTAATGTTATTCCCAGACAGCGTCAACGGGACGGCGAGTCGCGCTCCACCGCAGTCGGTTTTATTACGATGGCCGTGATCATTTTATGGCCACTTGTCACTCGACCGACGGATGAAGCCCCCCCCCGTCCCCACGCCGTGTCAAGCCATTGGGGTTGTTTGACCGTACTTCACCACGCTGGTCAGCGCAGGTTCGATGAAGGAGGGGGGTGGGGAAGGGAGCGGTTCGGGCATCGCCGCCTTGTCGCAGTCCGGTCCAAGTGTGCCACAGGGCAGTGGACCCAGTAAACGCGGGATCGGGTCGGTGTGTCCACGACCACGGCGTAAAAAAACTAAACTACACGAGTCGGGTGAGACTTAAGATCTGCAGCGGGGATCTGTCTGGCAGAGGGAAGGAAGCGATGGTGGCGCCGAACGCGATGACCTTTTCTTTTTTTTGCTTGGAGGTTCGACCTCGCACGAGCCTCCCCGGCCACACCGACGAGGTGCCTCCTAAATGGGCGGGGGGGGGCCCATTGGTTGTGCGCGTCTGTGTTCACGTCTGGGTCGGTGTCGGTGTTTGCGTTTTATGTTGCGCATGAGTGTTTACGTTCTGCCGAGTCTGTTTACGCGTCCGTGTTTACGTTTGTGTTTTACACTGGTGTCACTGTTTACGCTTGTGTTATTTTTACGCCAATGTTTACGCTTTGTGTCTGTGTTTACGCTTGTGTTTTTGTTTACATTAATGCTTACATTTGTGTTATCGTTTACATGTTATTGTTTCTGTTTTGGCATTTGCGTTCAGTCGTTTTTAGCGGTTGTGTTTATAGTCGCGTTCGTGCTCGCGTTTGCGCCGGCGCTTAAGCGTGCGCGGCTCTTTGTGCTTACTTTCTCGCGTTGTGTCCTCTCTCCCCGCGTGCGCTAGCGCCGCCAACTCGTGCCCGTCGAGCCCCCGCGGCGCCGGCTCCTCGGGCTACCGGCTGGTGCGCGGCTTCGCGCCCGACCTGCAGCTCGTGGCCGAGTACGCGGCGCGCGCCGTCTCGGAGCGAGAGCAGGAGCGCGGCGAGCGCGACGGCGCCCAGGCCGACAGCCCCAAGGTGCGCGCCCGGCGCCCGCATCCAGCGCCACCGAGATCCACCTTGCACTGCCACGTGACACACAGCACCACCTCGAGCCACCCTGCTTGACCACGTGGCACACCCGGCACCAACACCCAGCGCCACCTAGAGTCACTTTGTGCCACCGTCTGTCTGCATCGTGCCGCCCTGCAGCAAACCTCCACGGCCACGTGTCACATCCAGTGCCGCCCTGCACACCGATACACCACCTAGTGTCGCCATTCACAACTACAGCCAGTGCCGTCTGGAGTCAACAAGCACGTGCCACCCAGCCACGCTGCACAGCCATCAAAAACATTTCTCATCGGAGACCTAACCGGACAGCGGTGCGACAAGTCACGTGACTCGAAAGAATCCGATCAGAAGTGGCAAAGACTGCCGCAACTCTCTCACCTCCTCCTTGCTCACTCCGTCGTGTGTCGAAAGATTATAAAAATAATAAATACATCTCCATTAAAACAATTTAAATAATAAATACATCTGGGTGGCTGTGCGCTAGCGCGTGAGCCTGTCGCTGTGTTTCCGTTAGCGTGCCGCATGTGCGCGCGTTTGCGTGTGGGCGTTCACGCGCTTGCACTTGCGTGCGTGTGTCTGTGCGTGTGTCCGTGCGTGTGTCCGTGCGTGCCTTTTTGACGTGCGGTTTGACGTGCGCTCGCCGGCTGTGTCCGCCAACGCAGGACGGCTCGAAGCCCCCGTACTCGTACGCGCAGCTCATCATCCAGGCCATCACGTCGGCGAGCGACAAGCAGCTCACGCTCAGCGGCATCTACGCGCACATCACCCACAACTACCCCTTCTACCGCATGTCTGACAAGGGCTGGCAGGTGAGGCCGCGACTGCAGCGGAGCGGACCGTTGATTGTTCATGCTCTCTGTCCGTCTGTCTCGTCTCTCGCCATCTGTCTGTCTCTCTCTTTGTCCATCTATCTGTCTATACGTCCGCTCTGTCCACGTGAACACCTGTCCATCTGTCTCTCTCTCTCTGTCCGTCCGCACGTCGAACGTTTGTCTTTTGTTTGTTTGTCCCGTCTTTCCGTCCATCCGTTTTGTTCATATATCCATCTATCTGTTAGTCCGTTCCTCCATTTGTCTGTTTGTCCTTCTTCTCTTCGTCCACCCATCGCCCCCAATTGTGTGTACTGGTACGTGTCTGTCCATCCGCTCGCAAGGAGTGCGTGGCTGCTGGCTGCTCGCAAGCCCAAGAGAGAGAGAGAGCGCCGCAACGTAACGGTGCCCCACACACACACGCGCATGTGCGTGTGTGTGTGTGGGGAGCGGCGGTGTAGCGATTAGCGCAATGCGCTACAAACCTGCAGACCCGAATTCGATTCCCGCTCACGGTCAACACCAGTGATGATTATCTGAACTGGTCCTGGGCCTCCCCTAGGTCGACTTGGCCTTAAATGAGTACCTGGTGCGGTGTGTAAACATCGCCACTGGGGAGACAAAGGCGGCCGGGCACGGTGCTGGCCACCCACCCCCTGTGCTGTTACGGCCTTCATGGGTGGTGGTTTCAGGTGATGATGGTGGATGGTGGTTGTAGATGATGATGGTGGAGGAAGGTGATGAGTGGTGATTGCAGGTGATGATGATGGGAGCAAGCAAGAGGAGGTTGGTGGTGGTGTTGACGTGGTTGGAGACGATTTACAAAGTCGAGGAAGAGGCGGGGGGTGTTTGTAAAAGCTTTGAGCAGAGGCGGAGAGGAGAGCGGTGGGATGGATAACGACGTTGGGCGGTTTCGTTGGGAGGTGAAACGCGTGGTTAGAGATGGAGGATGGACACCACGGATGAGGTGGACGAGATGGTTGATATTGAGATGGTGAAATGGGGAGTTGTTATTGTTGTTGTTGCTGCTGGTGGGAGGTTATACGAGCAGATAGCTAAGACGATAAACTCAAGGCGGTGACGTTGGGAGGACAAGATGGGCGAGAAGGGGGCGCGGCGAAGGAGATTGTAAGTTTTGCGGATCGACGAAGTGAACGAGGCGAGGGGACGAGATGGCGTTCAGTTCCCTTCTGGTTGGAGGCGGCCCCGGCGGACAGCGAAGAACGCGGCCCAAGTTCCCTTCCAAGTCTGCCGCCTCTCCCTCGCTTACCGCTTCTCTGTCAAGGGCTGTCGCTGCTGCTGGAAGAGCCCGTCAGCTTGGGTCTCGACTCAAATCTCCTCCTTCCCTTCTCGTTCTTGCCGCTGATGCTGTTGCTGCTGATGCTGCTGCTGTCGCGACTGCTGCTGATGCAGAAGCGATGATGACTTCGCTGTCTGGATAGGAGCTGGTGCGGTGCGGTGGTGAGAGGAGAGGGGGGGAAAGAAACCCCGCGGCGGAGTCTCGAAAGCCGAATGCCGCTGGATGCCGGAGCGGAGTTAAACTTTTTGGTTCAATACGTCGCTGCTGTATCGTTCGAACCGGTCGACAACTCGTGTCGAGCGATGTTAGTCGAATTCAGCGACAGCTCGCGCAGGCCGAGTTCTGCGAGTCCGGCGAGCGTTTTCCAGGTCCTCTCGTCGGCCGCGAGTTACGCGAAATCCGGATCCGAAATCGAGAGTGGTGGTGGGTGGGGGGGGGATCCACTCCGGGTTGCGCGGCGCAGCGTGACGCGCGTGCGGGGTGACGTCATAGTGCCGGCGAAACGAATCTGGATCGAGGCGCCGTGACATTCAATCTCTTCCTGACTGCATCGACATCATCATCGTTTAAGAGTCACCATAGACAACATCATCATCATGTGTGTATATCATCATCGTTAGAGTCCCATAGACAATATCATCATCATGTGTGTATATCATCATCGTTAAAGAGTCACCATAGACAACATCATCGTTACCACCAATATCATCATCATGTGTGTATATCATCATCGTTAAAGAGTCCCATAGACAACATCGTTACCACCAACATCTTCATCATGTGTGTATATCATCATCGTTAAAGGGTCCTATTGACAACATCTTCGTTACCACCAATATCATCATGTGTATATCATCATCATCGTTAAAGAGTCACATAGACAACATCATCGCTACCATCATCATCATGTTTGTATATCATCATCATCATAGTTAAAGAGTCACCATAGACAACATCATCGTTACCACCAACATCATCATCATGTGTGTATATCATCATCATCGTTAAAGAGTCCCATAGACAAAATCATCGTTACCACCATCATGCTCTCTGTCCGTCTGTCTCGTCTCTCGCCATCTGTCTGTCTCTATCTATCTATACGTCCGCTCTGTCCACACGAACACCTGTCCATCTGTCTCTCTCTCTGTCCGTCCGCACGTCGAACGTTTGTCTTTTGTTTGTTTGTCCCGTCTTTCCGTCCATCCGTTTTGTTCATATATCCATCTATCTGTTAGTCCGTTCCTCCATTTGTCTGTTTGTCCTTCTTCTCTTCGTCCACCCATCGCCCCCAATTGCGTGTACTGGTACGTGTCTGTCCATCCGCTCGCAAGGAGTGCGTGGCTGCTGGCTGCTCGCAAGCCCAAGAGAGAGAGAGAGCGCCGCAACGTAACGGTGCATGTGCGTGTGTGTGTGTGGGGAGCGGCGGTGTAGCGGTTAGCGCAATGCGCTACAAACCTGCAGACCCGAATTCGATTCCCGCTCACGGTCAACACCAGTGATGATTATCTGAACTGGTCCTGGGCCTCCCCTAGGTCGACTTGGCCTTAAATGAGTACCTGGTGCGGTGTGTAAACATCGCCACTGGGGAGACAAAGGCGGCCGGGCACGGTGCTGGCCACCCACCCCCTGTGCTGTTACGGCCTTCATAGTTGCTCGCTAACAGCACTTGCCCCAAGGTTGAACGGGGGATCTCTGTTTTTGTTGTCGCGCGCAGAACTCGATCCGGCACAACCTGTCGCTCAACCGCTACTTCGTGAAGGTGCCGCGCTCGCAGGAGGAGCCGGGCAAGGGCTCGTTCTGGCGCATCGACCCCACGTGCCAGGCGAAGCTCACCGAGCAGGCCTTCAAGAAACGGCGGCAGCGCGGGGCCTCCTGTTTTCGCACGCCCTTTGGCCTCCTCTCCTCACGGTGACTGCCCCCCCCCACAGCCCCCCCCCACTGCAGCCCCCCCCACCCCTTCTCTCCCCCCCTACCTTCTCGTCCTCCGTCACCGTGCCTGTCCCTCCAACCATCTATCTTTGCCCCCTACCCACCCATCTTACCCCTCCCCGCAATGTTTTCCCGACCTGCCCCCAAACGCGCATGCGCTGTAATGGTCGTAGCTCTGCGCGAGTGCGCGCTATCCGTTGATAGCTCTAGTAGCCGTCGCACGTGTGCTGTAATGTTTGCAGCTGTGTGCTTTGTGTGCGCGCTATGGGTTGATAACTTGAGCACCTCGCGTGCACTGTAATGTTCGCGGGCTGTGTGTCCGCTTTCGGTTGATAACTCTCGCGCCGCAAGCCTGCTGTAATATTTGTTGCTGTGTGCCTGCTATAGGTTGATAATTCTAGCAACTGCGTATGCGCTGTAATGTTTGTCGCTGTGCGCGCGCTATCGTTTGATAACTCTAGCGCTGCACACGCGTGTGCTCTAATGGTTGTAGCCGCGTGCGAGCACGCACGCCGTTCTTTTCTGACGCCGTGCGCCCCCCGCCCGTTGGCAGGAGCGCGCCCGCGTCGCCCAGCCACTCGGGCCTGCTGTCCCAGCCGCCCAGCGGCCTGCAGACCCCCGAGAGCCTCTCCCGCGAGGGCTCCCCGGCCCCACTCGAGGGGCCAGAGCCCCCCCTCGCTCCGGGGAACCCCAAGCCGCTGCCGGCGCCACGGAACGACGTGCGCTACACGCAGAGCGCGCCAGGTCAGAGTCGGAATCTCGATCGATTTATTTTTTTCGTCCTGGAGGAATCCGACGAGCCACGAAGCTCCATTTTTCGCGGGTGTCCAGTAGAGGGGGGCGGTCCACGCGGCGAGTGCCGCTTCTTGCACAGACGTCCTTGCGCTCTGGAACGCTCGCCCGACGCGCGTCACGTTGCGTTCCAATCCGAACGGGGCAAGATGACGTCGCGTGGCGCCTGGCGCGCGTGGTGACATCATCGGGGGGGGGGGGTAAAGGCTTGCGCTTGTCAGGATTTGTTGGAAGGTTTTGGGCAAGCCTCTGGTTAATTTGGTCGGGTTTGTGTAGGATGTAAGTCCCTAACAGCAGCACAACTTTATACCAAAGTTTTGTTAATATTGGATTAACTTTACGAGAGATATTGTGAAGGCATTCAAGCTGCATTGGAAAGCCTTAATAGTAATTTAAAATCCACAGTCAGGCTTGATCTCGAGTGATGGCTGCGGTTTCAACGCAAGTCACACCGCACGTGATGTGACCCTGACTTCCCCCCCCCTCCTCCCCCTCCTCCCCCCCCTCCCCCTCCTCCTCCTCCCTGTGCTCTCCCCTCGTCGCCAGGTTCTCCCGTGTCGAGCCACCCCGTGATTTTCACAGCCCAGCACCCGCTGCCGGGCACCTTCATTCGACCAATCGCGTACAGCATTGCGCAGCCGCTCTCCCACTCCCAGCATGCACTGGGGCTGCCCGCCCACCTGAACCAGGGCAGCGGCCACTCCCAGCACGCGGTGCTGTCGGGTTACTTTGCGGCCGGGCCTGACGGGCCTTCGCCGTACGGCGGATACTCCGTGCTGCGGCAAACGCTGGAGGAGAGGAAGGAGGAAGAGGAAGAAGGTGAGTCGAGCGATAGCTGGCGACCGTGTCCATCGAGCTGCATGGGCGTCCGGTTGCCGAAACGAACACGTTATTAGTTCGCACTCATTACACGCGAAAGCGCTCGCCACAAACGAACCACAATACCTTGCCGATCTCGTAAAGGAGCATAAACCATCACGCACAAATTATGGTCATCCTCGCTCACACGTGTGTCTCTGTGCACGTGTCTGTGTGTGTGTGTGTGTGCGCGCGTGTGTCCTTGCGCGCTCGCCTTCAACATCGCTGCCGCAGAGCTCAGGCCGCTGCGCCCACCCGTGCTGAGCGCCGTGACGTCCGTGATCCAGACGGCGGGGCCCAATCCCCCGTGCGCTCCTCCGCACGGCTCCGTGTGGCTCGGTGCCCCCAGCGCCGCCTCCTCCTACCACCACCAGCAGCAGCAGCAGCAGCACCACCAGCAGCAGCAGCAGCAGCAGCACCACGCGGAGAACGGCTTCCACAGCGCCACGGCGCTGCAGCCCCAGCGTGAGTCGGCGCGGGGCGCTCGGACGGGGGCCGGTGGGGCGCAGCGAGCCAGGGAGGAGGGCAAGCGGCCTGCCCGGGCCTTGCGGCCGGGCCGCGTCGATGGACATATGGGGGAGACCTGGGGGCAGGTTTGGGGAGAGACGCTCTTTGGGATCGTATACCGTGTGTTGAGGAGATACCTCGAGCGAGGGAGAGCCAGCTGACGAGGGGAGGGGGGGCGGGAGGGAGGAAGCATTAAAAGAGGCAATCGGAAGCAAAATAAAGTACAGCTTATCTATAGCCATAAGCTCTCATCGCCCTTCAGAATCTGAATATTTATAACTGGAGGAATCCGCTATAAAGTTATTTTTCACGGATGTCCAGTGGGGACGGGTCAGAACGTTACAACAGCAAGTTATACAAAAACACGATCGGAGTGCAAAGTATAGGAAAGGTAAGCAAATCACTAAAACATGTTTTTATATTTTACCAGGTGAAGCCCACTGAGACCTATTAGCTGTTCAGAAGCGACCTGGCAATGAATGAAAGCCAACCATATCTCTACCCCTAATCCCAACCATATAATAATAATAATTACTTGTGTACACAGGAAAATCACATGGGGATGCTTGGCCTACGTAAATTGCGCCATATGTCTGTAGCTATGGGAGTAAACTGGAGAACCCAGAGGAAACCCATTCAGAACAAATTCCACACACAAAGTCGCGCCAGAGTCAGCAATCGAACTCAAATGCTTCTTTCAGTAAAGGCGCACAGTTCTGCGAACTGCACCACCCTACCTATCCCCAACCCTATCCCAAACGCTAACACGGTCCTTCTCCTGGTTCCCGTACTGCTGATGCAGCCCCACTAGTCCCCCAACGCCGGTTGTTCACTACAGGCGCCGCCTCCTCCTCCAGTGCGCTTCCCCTCTCCAGGAGCCGCCAATCCGCTGCAGCTGCTGGCGACGCAGGCCGGCAAGAGGCTGGTGCACGACGGAGACGGCGGGCAGGATGCCGGCGAGCCCGACGCCAAGCGCCACTACCCTGACGCTCAACAGCACCAGCAGCAGCAGCACCAGCAGCAGCAGCAGCAGTACGGGGAAGCTGGCGTGGCGCCGGCCAGCCCGCCACTCAGCCCAGCCGCATCTCAGTCGCCCGTCGAGGAGGAGTGAAGCGACGCACACGTGCCTTGTCGGAGAGCGCTAGCGGCGTGCCGCGAGCGCCGTCCGCACGATAAGTTTCCGCCGCGTTGTCTCCCGTGCGTGTGGTTTATTTTGCGTTGCCGGATATTTTACTCTTTCCCAGTCGCCCGTCGAATTAGGCTGTTTTAAATTAGCATCCCAGGCGTATTTGATTTTCAGTATTTATTGCTTTATTTGTCTCTCTTCTGCGGGGGAGAGTTTTTATCGTGTGTGTCGAGAGGCGAACAGAACGGCAGCAAAATAAATTGGTTCATTGTGTCGCGTGCCGGGGCCGTGCGCGCCCGCGCGACATTACAGCGCAGATCGGAGGCCAACGGGCTGAGGTCAGAAGGTCGACGAAAGGGGGGTGTAGAGGTCGCCCCCCGGAAAATGAATTAAGGGATAAAAAAAAAACATTTACAATAATAATAAAAACGATAATAATCCAACGAGGCTCACAGTTGAAACGAAAACCTCGTGACGTTTTTTATTTTCTGTTCTGGGGGGACCAAGCAGCCGACCCACCGACGCTTTCCATCACCGCATGCGTCAGCACGGGCAGAAGGCACCGTTTCGTAACGAAGGGGGAGGGGTGGGAAGAGGGGAGAAGCGGTGGCTGCGTTGCACAGCGCTAACGAACTTTGTTTCCCCGAGCGAAGCGGCCGGGGGTTACTCTTCACGTCGTCTTTCGGCTCGGCAACTCTCTAAGCGGCATCTAACTCCACGTCCATCCTGCGGCTGTTGCTGCGACGGACCTCCAGGCCTCGCGCTGACCCACCATCGGTCCCTCTCGCCGAGCGGGGTCACCCCCACCGGCCGTGACCCCCCCTGCCCCCCCCCCCCCCGCCGTAAGGCATTGAGGAGAAAACATGTGTAGCCACAACTGTCACCCTTCAGAATCAGAATCTGTATTTATACTGCAGGAGGAATCCGATGAGCTACAAAAAGCTCTTTTTCACGGATGTCCAGCAAGGGACGGGTCAGGACGCACCCCGTAGCAATGTGTGCGCGGTGGCGACGGCGGCACGGTAAGGAGCAGAGTGAAGCGTAACACGCGACGTCGCTGGGAAAGAGTCGGATCCGCTATGCTCGCACAATCCCCGTTCGCTCAGCGGGCGGCGAGGTGCGGGGTGGGGGGGGCCTGGCAAACGGGGGAAGTGCCACGGCCGGTGGGATATTGCTGACGTCCTGATTGTCGTTGCGCCTCGTTTAAGTGAATGTATTTAACGGAATGCACAAGGCCGACTGTCGCCATCGTTGTTGTTGTTGTTGTCGTTTGGCGGCGGTTTAGTTTTTTAATTGACACGCGACGTGACCGGCTGGGCAGCCGCCACGTGTTAGAATCACGTACGGCGATGGCTTTTATTTTTTATTTTATTTTTTATTGTGAAATTGCTGCGGAAACTAAGTACACTCAAAGATCCAGGAGGGCTGCTTGAACTCCCTTAAGACGGCTGAGCGGGCGCGTGCGGGGATGCGCAGCTGCGAGCGCGCGCGCGTGCCGTTAAAGCGATATGCGCGCGAGTCTGCTTCACATGGCAACTCGGACGACACTACACGGTGTGGGGGGGGGTAGAGAGGGATGGAGGAGGGCGGCTCTCGTTGGAGCGACGAATGGGCCCCGCCGCTCGTGCGCCAATGGCTCGCCGAGCTGACCGCCGCTCCGCTCCCGTGGCGCCCAGAGACATTCTATTTTTAGAGAAAATTTTCTACGCGTGTGAACGAAAAAAAACAGGGAAAAAAACGTTTTGTTTTGTTTCGCGGAGAGAGAGAGGGAGGCAAAGGCTAGCGAGCGTTGTCGCGCAGTCACGATGGGCGCCGAGCACCAAAGACCCCCCCCCCCACATCACACCCCTCCTCCTCACTTCCCTGAACCGCACCCCCCCCCAGAGGTCACAGGTGCCTCGGTGCTGGATCGCGTATTAGCTTTAAGAAAACGCTGCTTAACTTAGAGAGCGACCCACACACGGACACACGCGCAGACGGACATCGTAGAGCATTGAAGGACGGATGCACGGACGGGACACCGAGATGGGCAGACGCACGGACAGATACAAGGATGCACTAACGGAGTGACACATGGAGAGAGAGAGAGACGGACGTCGGCGAGACTAATGGCATGCGAAGGGTCCTCATGAAACCCACGACGCCTTAAACGAAAAACCACGCGGAACATCTGTAGACACTCGTGTGTGTGTGTGTGCGTGTTCGCTCGAATGTTGCTTCCTTTGACACGTGGACTTGCATTGCAATATCGAGTTTTTTGCTTTGTGATGTGGCTTTGAAGGAAAAAAAAAACACAGTCACTTAGGAGAGAAGCATTTCTTGTATTGCGCGTCGCCGCGATCCAGCGACTGTGTGCGTGGTGCTTTTTCAGTACTCGTCGGAGAAGAATCGTTTTTGTCGAATTGATCACCCACTGACAGATCCACTCGGGCGGCCGCGCGAGCGCTTCTTCAGCCTTTCGGAATGCACAAACGGCGTGTCCGTAAACAGACAACCCCCCCCCCCCGTCCAGAAAAACTGACCTGAACTATGATTGTAACAAACTAAACAACATACTTATTTTCTTTTAAGTCGCTTCCCTTTAATATATATATATAAATTCACTTTATATATATATTTTAGCGATGTGAGACTCGGTACCTCTGTGCAAACTTACGTAAGGGAGAGTGCATTGGCACGCGTGCCCACCAGCATCCTTCCTCCCTGGTGGCCCACCCCCCCCCCCCCGCTAGCGCCACCATGCACGCCGCCGTGGCACGCACACCGACCGCAGCGCCACCGTCACCTCCCGGTCGTCGCACGTCCCCCCCGTCGCCGCTCACGAGTGGCTCTCCGCAGCGCCCTCTAGCGGAGGCCTTCCGACAGCAGCGGGTGGCGTGAGCAAGCAATTGCCGCGGAGTTTTGCGCCTTTGTTGACCTCTGGTCCCAAAAGAATGATCGCAGACTGGCACGATTCGAAGGAGCTGACGGACCGCGTGAGTTTATTTTGGTCTCGATTTCAAGCTTTCGTGACTGCAGGGATTCATCTTCTTGGTTCTTTCGGTGAAGTCACGTAGAAAGAAAATAATAAAATAATAAAAATAAAACAATAAAATAATTCTCACGACGTTTCGGCCACAACGCAACAACGCAAGCAGCTGTCCTCATGTGAAGAACATGTCTGTCGATAATGTCTGTCGATAAGACAGAGTCAGACTGTCTTATCGACAGACATGTTCTTCACCTGAGGACGGCTGCTTGCGTTGTGGCCGAAACGTCGTGAGAATTATTTTATTATGTTTTATTATTTTTATTTTATTATTTTCCTTCTACGTGACTTTACCGAAAGAACCAAGAAGATTTATTTTGGTCGGCGCGTTCTCGGGTCCAGCGCGACTCGCTCGAGGGCTCCGCTCATTACCCGGTTGATCCCGTAGCCACGTGTCGGTGGGAACCCCCAAAGGGGGGGCAGCTGCAACACTCGTCCAACACTACCGCTGAGCTCCGCACCGCCCTTTGACTTGCCACGAGCGCGTCGGAGAACTGCGGTGAGAGCAGTGGAAAGTCGACCGGAGGGGCCCCGAGAGGTTGTTGGAAAGTTGACCTCCGAACCCCCTCCCCTCCTCCTCCTCCTACCCGGGGTTAGACAGTTTCTCTCGCTGTGCTTTATTTACCACTGGAATGTGGCTGTTAAGTTCCTCTCGGAGAACAATGTAACGAACTGAATTTCTAACTTTGTGAGATTTCTCAAGGAGGTTACCGGTGTTATGATAAAAAAATAAATATAAGTTTCTTGAAAAAAAATTAACAGACGTCGGTCTGTTCAATCGCGTAAAGCATTTTTATTCATTTTAGTCCAACAAGTTATTGGCCTACCAGGCAAACCGAACTGGTTTTGACTATCCTGAGACTCATCAGCAGCGTGTGGTCTGTTCATTAACGTTTCTCCATTGTTAACCGTAACCCTGCTGGTTGTACACCAAAAAAACCCACCACAAAAATGACAAAAAACGATAAAGTATATATCTCTAATAATAATAATATGTAGGCGTGTTGACGTGAGGTGTTTGTGTGGATATGTTTGTGTGCATGGGGCAGGTCCACCCGCCAGGACCCATCCGTGCGGACTTTGGGGGGGTGGTTGGGTCACCGATTTCTAGCCGTGGCTGAGATCACAATCACCGATTATTGTTTTTTTTTTCTATATAAGGCATCGTTGATCGTCGCCATTTGCTCCATCAGTGCTCTCGTAATTCCGTTCTCTGTTCGCTCTCATTTAGACGTAGGCGTTTTTTTTCTCTCTCTCTCGATCATTTCATCATGCAGTCTTCACAAAAAAAAAGAAATGTTTGGTCCGTGTTTAGTTAAAACGTTCTCATCGCATTTATCCGAATACTGTAACGCTCCTTTTGGATGTGCTCGAGTTCTGTACCTCGCGGTGCCCAGCCTCGGCCAGTCGTCTCTTCTCTCGCTTTTGTTTTGCATTAGTTTTTCCATTTCCCAACCTTTCAGTGTTTTTTTTACTTTTCGAACCATTTGCGTAAAGAGTAATTCATAAATGGCGAAAAGAGAGAAAAATCGCGTGGATTTGTTTTTAAATGCTGACGTGTTCGCTCACCCATCACGCCAATGGTTTTAAATGGAAAAACAATTATGCCTAAAACCAAAAAGAGGTCACAGATGTAATTAAAGTTATAACCGGACCGTAATACTACAGAAGAAGAATGTCTGCTGGCTTGTCCCACACTTGATTGTCAGGCAGCCGTATGGCCCTGTGGTCTGAAGTCTCAGTGTAGCCGCCGACGCTTTGTCTCCCCCACCTTAGCGATCTGTGTTTGCAACTTGGTTGCATGCAACTGAATGGCTCACGTGTGGACATCTGTTGCCCGTCACGAGCAGTTGCGCACGACAGGTTGCTCAAAGTCGAGGTGGACTCCGCTTTCAATTGTCAGACTGCTCTGCGATTTGTCGTATTTCAACACGTGACACATTTGTGAACTGTGATTGGTTGTTAGGATCCTGATTTTGTAGGTGGTGAGGGGGGTGGAGCTTAACCATACAAGGCGTGAGGCTATGCTGTAAGGGGCGTGGCCAGTTACTTTGGCCACGCCTTTGCTGCTCAACCACCTGCTGAGATGTGGACAAAGCAGTTGCGAGTTATTAAGTTGCGCAAATTCAACAGTGATTCGGTTGCACAACTGGTCGCTCGGTTGTGGAGCTCGACTTGAGAGAGGCACCGTGGCCATGCCACGCTGTGGTGGCACAGGCAGAGTGAGGGTGGGATATGGGCCCAGAGGACACGTGGAGAAGGGTTGACCCCGAGGTGGCTTCTGGCCGATGTCCCCCGGGTCAGTGCGTGACCTCTGCTGGGGCTGCCCCATAGAGGGATAGAGGAATGCTGTTTGTGTGTCGCGTAAAAATGCCTTACATTTTTGCGTTTCCCCCCCCCCCCCCCCAGCATGCTGGAGCGATACGGGTACCGCAGTTATTTTTTAAACGTTGTAATGGGGTCAGCGCAACAACAAAAAATAAACACACACACACCCCTCCCATATATTTTTTTGTTAATCGAGAGGGCAAACTTTTCCATCATGCGTAAAACGCCGCCAGTCCATTTTAAAGTCACCGCGATGTATTTTTTTTTAGGGTTCGGTGCCCGAGCCCAAAGTCGCGAGCGGGGATCCCAGATTTAGTGAAACGGGGTAAACCAGAGGGGGGACTCCCACTGGGCGGCAGAGCGGGGGTCGCCGTTGAACCCCTGCCGTCCCCGTCTGTGCCTGTGAGGCAGGGCCACCCGTATTTATAACCTGACTTTGAGTCACTAATGAAACGCACGCACGCGCGAACACGCACAAAGACAAACATCTCCCGTATTGCCTTAAGACTTTTGGGGCAAGTACTGTTAGCGAGCACCAATGAAGGCCGACATGCACACGCGCGGACACATACCTTTGTGTACCCCAGCACAGACTATGCACACTTATATACAAGGACAATGACCCCACCCCCCCCCCCCCCGTATAGCCTTAAGTGCTGTTTGCGAGCACCAATGAAGGTTAGCATGGCACACGAGGTAGTGGGTGGCCAGCACCATGCCAGACCGCTTTGTCTCCCCAGTGGCGATGCTTTTACACACCGCACCAGGTTACTAATTTTAAGCTGAGTCGACTTAGTGGGGGGGACCCAGGACCGGTTCAGATAAACGTCACTGGTGTTGGCCGTGAGCGGGTATCCAACTCGGCTCGTTGGGTTTGTAAACTCAGCACGCGAACCGCTGCCCACGCAAAAACGCGCGCCCGTAAACACAGCTGCAGACGTGTGCGCGTGCACATACACACAGGCGCACGCACAGTCGTCGCACGCAAACCCTCGGGGAAGGTTAATTTATTGCTGTCAGACTCTAAGGATGTATGTGCGCCACGTTCACCGGTATGGGTGTGGGTGCCTTATTAGGGATTGGCGGGATGCGGCGCGTGGTCGATACGGGTCCCATTGATACTCCTCGACAGAATTCCACCTGGAATCCAAAAATGAGTTCCCCCACACAGAGACGACGAGAGAACAACTCGGACTACAACCCCACGGCGGGGCGTGTTAGAATCTCGCTCTGCTGCACTGACAAAGCGGGTCAGGGGGTTGTGACCTAACGAGCTACGGTCACGGCCCTAGCCAAGCTCTCCCTCTCTGTCTCTCTCTCACGCGCGCGCGTTGCGTGTGGCTATCCCCAAATCCAGATTGAGCCGTGCGGCCCAGTTCCTAGCCCGACCCAACCTCGACTCTACCTTCAGTGCGGAGGATGAGCAGCGCTCCTCAGCTCGTCGACAGTGAGCGGGAGGCACGGGGGGGTGGTGGCCACCGCCACGGCCGCCGCTGCCACCCCCTGCTCCTGCTGAATGTAGTCACTAGCAGAACTCGCGAGGGCGCTCAGGGAGGGCTGTGCGTGCGCGTGCGGTGTGCGCGCGCACGGCGAATTGAGTGCGAGCGCGCTTGCGTACTTTGCGAGCGCACGCGCGTAACATTTTGCGCGTGGTCTCTCTTGGTGTGGGATGCTCTTAAGAAGGAACACGCAAGAGGAGAGGCTTTGGTGTCGATTTCGCAACAACTGTGGGGCGATGGCGATGGCGAGAAGCGTGGTGTAATCAGCGGGTTTGGCAGCGATGGCCGCCGTGGCCCGTGCTTGCCGGTGCAGTTTCAGACTTCCAAGTTTCACGTTTCTCGGCCCAAAAGAACGCGCGCTAACGATTCGCACGTTGCTGGCGTGAGCCGCACGGCCTTTGTGAAGAGCCTGCCCACCACGTGCGGCGAAGCGCGTTTGGTGGTTGCTCAGCGGGTTCGAACTTACTTGCCTTGGGCGTGTAACATTGTCGTGCTTAATCTAACGCAGACGGAGTGGAGAGGAGACGTGTAGAATTTATTAAGATGATGATGACGAGAATCTGCTTGAATAGGTTTTTTCCCCATTTCTCTGGCAACAAAAAAACAACTTTTACAAGGAATCACGTCTGCATTAACCACAATACTTGTGGTCAGAATGCAAACAAAAAACACACTCTGATAACATATGCTTTGTCCTTGAAACTGATTGGTCCACACCAGAGACAGCTTTCTTTTGAGCCTCGTCTCAAACGGTGTTAGACCAGAGGACGCCAAAAGGCGACAATCTGCTTGTCCACTGTTATATTTATGAATGTGACCCGCGTGTTGTGAGACATAGTTTTGAGAATGATGGCACTTAACACAATGGCGGGAGATGTCTGGGCGTCTTGTCCTAGCACGGTTGGCTACGTACGGTGCGAAAGAAGTTCAACATACATACGTATTTAAACGAAGCAAGAGTTATCATTTGGACACAGCCCTGACCACCGTTTGGTTCTTCCCGAGTAGCGACTCTCCCAGAAAGTTCCTCCCAGGCTGCCCGATTCGAGTTTGAAGTGTCGGTCATTGTCAGTCGTGATCTGTCCACTGCTGGGTGAAGGCACTCCCACAACCCCTCGTCATCCGATTAGCACGGCTGGCTACGTTGCAAAAGAGGTTCAACACGCACACACACGCACACGTACATCCCTCATGACCGCACGATGCAGCAATCCGTCCAGCCGCTGTGCACGAGCTGATCCCCAACGCTCCATGTCCGTTTTGCGCGTCCTCTAAGACGCATTTTCCCTCCTTTGGCTGCCACGCCATCGTTCGTCTCGGCCGTCGCGCCTCCCAGCGACGTGTGTCCTGCCCCCCAAGCCGATGCGATGTCGCTAACTCTGCGTGCGTCCCTTACTCCATCGTGTCCCTCATTCCGTGTCTCGGCGCGATTGGGGCCGTGTACCTGCATACGCGTCTCTTAGCGCCCTGCCCTTCGGTGTTTTTTTTTTTGGCTCGGCTTCCCACGCTTTTGCAAAAACCTTTCGATTTTTCGATGTGAACGTCCCATGTTTCCGATCCACGCACATCACGCCAGGCGTAACACTCGTTGAATAACACAGGCCGGTGACTGCGGCCCAGCCGTAGCGCGGAGGTTCACTGGTTCGAATCGAGCAGGCCATCCTGGTTATTACCGTCGGTGGGTGCTAACCGCGGTGATTCGACGCGCCGTCTGTATCGCAGTGGACGTTAAAGACCCCCCCCCCCCCCGCAAGAGTGGGACGTCGTGTAACCCCCAATGTCGCTTCGTTGCGACACTGGCCTTTAGCGCGGCCCCTGGAACATGCGGCATCCAACCAATACACAACATGTGAAAACACTTTTTATCATCATCATCATTATCGTGCTGTCAGTTGTGTGGTGGCCCTCGCACCGATGTCTCTGATCGGCGAAAGTGCCCCCTCTGAACATTAGCGAAGAACACTTTTAACGTATAAAAAAATAACATCGCAGACCACTCGATTGGGATTAAACACGTCGAAATCGTCACCCTCTCGGCACAAGTTTACTCTCACAAACGAGACTCTAAATTTCGATTTGAAGCTTTCGTGACTGCAGGGATTCATCTTCTTGGTTCTTTCGGTAAAGTCACGTAGAAGGGAAATAATAAAATAATAAAAATAAAACATAATAAAATTTCGATTTAAAGCTTTCGTGACTGCAGGGATTCATCTTCTTGGTTCTTTCGGTAAAGTCACGTAGAAGGGAAATAATAAAATAATAAAAATAAAACATAATAAAATTTCGATTTAAAGCTTTCGTGACTGCAGGGATTCATCTTCTTGGTTCTTTCGGTAAAGTCACGTAGAAGGGAAATAATAAAATAATAAAAATAAAACATAATAAAATTTCGATTTAAAGCTTTCGTGACTGCAGGGATTCATCTTCTTGGTTCTTTCGGTAAAGTCACGTAGAAGGGAAATAATAAAATAATAAAAATTAAACATAATATAATTCTCACGACGTTTCGGCCACAAGACAGCGCTGTCTTCCCGACAGACCTGTTCTGTTCTTCACCTGATGACGGCTGCTTTTGTTGTGTTTTATTTTTATTATTGTATTATTTCCCTTCTACGTGACTTTACCGAAAGAACCAAGAAGATAAACGAGACTCTCTCTTGAGTACTCCACTTTTTTATTATTAATATTATTTCAAATTGTATTTGAAAACTACTTCCCGAGCACAAACTGCGTGGAAAGCTTTCCGCGGAATCCAACGCGCGCGACCTCCTCCGGACCCTCGTTCTCGTTTCAAGGGAAGCGTCTGGGCGGTGTGGCAGTGGAGGAAGCAGGCATCGATTCTGTTGTTGCTGTTCTTGCGTCTTAGACTCCCTCTCCCTTCGCGAGTTGCATCGAATGACTTCGAGAACCTGCGGTGGTCAAGTCGGCGTGGGCGCGCGACGTCCCTCTCGTCATTCGATTATTCAAACGGCACTGTTTTAAACGAAAGTTAAATGCGATATTTTCCGGTGTGTGAATGTGTTCGGCAACGCGAGGTGTGGTGTGCACTTCCTGCTCGCTTTTTAACAAAATGATGATAACGATGATGATGACGACCCTCTTTCGCGCACGGTGTTATTGTGTACAAGGGGGTGAGCCCAGAACCCTTTCAGCCTTCATCTGTGTTGGACATCGCCAACGAGGCCGCTTCGGATAGATGCCCAAATTGTTCGGAAGTAAATCGTCAAACGAAACGTCAGGACGATGCGTGCTTTACAATGCACGCGCTCCGAGTGTTCTAACAACGACAAACTTCAAACGAATAAAAGAAAACGTAAAGGATCGTGGTAAATGGCCATATTTTTGGAGCACCAGTTGTATTTTTAATATGAATAAAAAAAAACTAAAACTGTCTAGCGATGGGTGAATGTAACAGAACTGCAATAAAACAGCATTACGACAACAGCTTGTTGCGTCTCCCGGCTTTGCTTTGTTGTTGTTGTTGTTGTTCTTGCCGCTGATCCTGCTCCTCGTAACGCCAACGTTCCCCAACCTCATCAGAACATCATCTAATTATACCGAGAGGAATCCGATGAGCCATGAAGCTCTTCGCCCCCCCCTCCCCCCCACTACAGACGTCTGGTAAATAATCCACGCGCCTTTCCGTTTTCATTTCAAGCACACGCGCCGATCAGATCGATCTGATGATCTGATGATCGATCGAGCTGCCGGGCATCGATGGCACGGCGCAGCCACGGGCTCCGAGGGATGGGGGGGTGATGGGCGGACGATCCCAACAGCCGTGTCGGTTTGGCAGCAGCCGAGCTGTCGCGGTTGCAGGAACGCGTGCGTGCGGATGAGAAGACGTTTGGGGCCGTCCATAAATGACGTCACGCGATTTTTGACGATTTTTGACCCCCCTCCCCTCGTCACACGGCGTCGCAAGAAGTCAGACCCCCCCCTCAAGTATGACGTCACAAAGCTCTGCCCCCCCCCCAAACCATATTTCCATTTTTAAAATAAAACATGCTTCAAATCGCTTTAAACTATTGTCATTGTAGTGCGTATTTAATGTGGCGCTGCACTCTGATGTTGTAGGAGAAAACATTTATTAAAAAGTCTATTTAATTAAGTAGAACGTGTTGTCTATATTTATTTAAAGTCGCGCATTTTGATGTGACGTCACATTTCTCAACCCCCCCCCCCCTCTTCGTCACACATCGTCACAAGTCTGACCCCCCCCCCAGGTGCGTGACGTCATTTATGGACGGCCCCTTACGGAAAAATGAAATGCCCCAGCATCCAACCCGTCTGGTGTTGTTTGTTGTTGTTGCCAGGTTGTCGATAACGTTTGAGAAAAAAATATACATATATAAAATAATGGGTGTTTAACCTTTCTGGCAATAAAACAGATGTTAAGATGTTAGAACACCAAATAAGAACGCTTTTGCGAGGAAAGGTCCTTTGTTCATAATAAAGTTTACACAAATCTGGTCTCACGCTCTTACGACAACAACAGACAGTGAGTTAATAGAAAGCGTGTAAAAAGATTGTTTAAAAATATATATTGTATGATAAAATATAGTATTCTCATCAGTATGACATGTGTATACCAAGTTTGCAGTCGATACCACATTGGGAAGTGGGTTAAAATTGAGTTACAAGAATTGAGGATACGACAACAGAGTGAGTTAATAGAAAGCGTGTAAAAAGATTGTTTAAAAATATATATTTTTTATGATAGAATATAGTATTGTAATCAGTATGACATAAGAATACCAAGTTTGAAGTCGATACCACATTGGGAAGTGGGTTAAAATTGAGTTACAGGATTGGAGGATACAACAACAGAGAAAGTCAGTTAAATGAAAGCGTGTAAAAAGAGCTTCAAGGCTCATCGGATTCCTCCAGGTAATAATAAAAATAACGTCACGTGATCGCAGCGGTCTTTAATAAAAGAGCCACCGCAGGTCGCTGACCTCACCCTGCGTTGGGATGTCTCTGGATGAGGATAAAGGATTTCCTTCCCTACCACTGGACACGCCGCAGTAGGACTTTCACGACCAATATTATCCATAACGGAGGGTGTTTTTTTTGGGTTAGATCGCGTTATACATTAAACGCGTCTTCTTGGTTCTTTCGGTAAAGTCACGTAGAAGGGAAATAATGAAATAATAAAAATAAACCAATTAAATCATTCTCACGACGTTTCGGCCACAACGCAAGCAGCCGTCCCTAGGTGAAGACCAGGTCTGTCTGTCTCCCCGACAGACCTGGTCTTCACCTGAGGACGGCTGCTTGCGTTGTGGCCGAAACGTCGTGAGAATTATTTTATTATGTTTAATTTTTATTATTTTATTATTTCCCTTTTACGTGACTTTACCGAAAGAACCAAGAAGATGAATCCCTGCAGTCACGAAAGCTTTAAAATCGAAATTAAACGCGTCGTTAAACCCGCCACTGCCCGACACAGAATAATTAGTAAGGTGTTCGCCACGTAAACAGAACGTGCCAATTCGTTACTGGTTCAGCACACCGCTGTGTTGGAGAGTAAAACCCACAACGTTAACAATTGGAGTACGACGTTTCGCTGGTACAACCAGCATCATCAGGCGGACAGCCAATTCTGGCCATGCGTTTCTGGCTGTGGCCTGTCGAGGCTGATTGTTGTTGAGTGGGCGATGTTGTGGGTTTACTCTCCAACACGCCACCGGCGTTGTGCTGAAGTGGCAACTAATACATCGGCACATTCTGTTTACGTGACAAACCCGTTTTAATGTGGCCGTGTCGGGTGGTGGCGGGTTTAACGACACACATTTACGCGATCTGACCCAAGCATAAAAAAATAACTTTTATTGTGGATAATATTTGGTCGCGAAAGCATGCGTGTTGATCGCATGCATCAGGGGAGCACACACGTGGCACCAGTGCCGGATTATCCCAGTAGCACAAGTATCTACTACATATGTAGCTACGGGCCCCGCACTTTCAAGTGCCCCGCGCTAAATGCTTTCAAGCTATCAATTCCGGTTCAGTGATTCTGCACTTGCTTCTATTACTATAGTACAATACTGCCTTCAACTTTTAAGAACGACTGGGTGATTAAGATTAGCGATTTGTAGCATTATCGGGCTGTATAGCAAATGAAAAAATACAATTAATTTACTATGCAATAAAACAAATTGTGTTTTCATATTTATGTTTTTTTATTTAGGGCCGCTTTATAACATGCTACAGGCCCCGCACGAGCTTAATCCGGCACTGCGTGGCACGATGATGCCCACCCTCTGTTATGGGCAGCCCACCGTGTTACCCGAGTACACAGTGCCCTCCAGCGGCTATAGGAGAAACGTGAACTTGGATTGAACCACTGAACCCCCCCCCTTCCCACTCTTTCCACCCCCCCCCCCCCTTGTCAATCACCGGCCACGCGGGATGGACTCTTCCACTTTGCGACACCGCCGCCGTAAACGCGGTTTCCCATCGCCACGTGCGGCCTCGCGAATCCGTTCACGCGAAGTTTAGCGATGAGCTCGAGTTCGGTTGTTTTAAAACCGAGGAAGAGACAGGGGGGGTGGAGGTGGTGATGGAGGGAGGGAGGGAGGAGGGGTGGAGGAAATCCCGGAATCCCGGATTCAGTGGTTGGAGCACGGAGCGTTCCGTCCAAAAGCGGTGAGTCTTGTGGCTTCGGCCAATTGAGCCGGCTCCGTTATTTGAAAATCTCGAGCAGAAGCGCCGCTGGACGTCGCCGCGAGACGGTGGAACGCGCGCGGTGTTCAGGACGCCGATTTAGAGAGAGCGCGAGAGAACACGTGTGTACGGTGTGTTGTGTTGTGTGCTTAGCACCTTCCAAAGTTCGTGTCGTTAACCCTCCACCACCCGACGATATTGTCACGCTTACCAACCGAGATGTAGTTTCCACGTGGCCGATGTAACGTGTTCGAATTGAGAACAAGTAAAGCTCCAGCTAGCCCCGTGGTTTCATACTTTCCATGCCTGAATGTACCCATACACTTAATTTACACACATGCCACCCATAGACTTCATTTACACACACGCCACCCATAGACTTAATTTACACACACACACCACCCATAGACTTCATTTACACACACAAACCACCCATAGACTTAATTTACACACACGCCACCCATACACTTAATTTGCACACATGCCACCCATACACTTAATTTACACACACGCCACCCATACACTTAATTTACACACACACCACCCATAGACTTAATTTACACACACACCACCCATAGACTTAATTTACACACACACCACCCATAGACTTAATTTACACACACACCACCCATACACTTAATTTACACACACGCCACCCATACACTTAATTTACACACACACCACCCATAGACTTAATTTACACACACACCACCCATAGACTTAATTTACACACACACCACCCATAGACTTAATTTACACACATGTCACCCATACACTTAATTTACACACACAACACCCATAGACTTAATTTACACACATGCCACCCATAGACTTAATTTACACACACACCACCCATAGACTTAATTTACACACACACCACCCATAGACTTAATTTACACACACGCCACCCATACACTTAATTTACACACACACCACCCATAGACTTAATTTACACACACACCACCCATAGACTTAATTTACACACACACCACCCATAGACTTAATTTACACACATGCCACCCATACACTTAATTTACACACACAACACCCATAGACTTAATTTACACACATGCCACCCATAGCCTTAATTTACACACACACCACCCATAGACTTAATTTACACACACACCACCCATAGACTTAATTTACACACACCACCCATACACTTAATTTACACACACGCCACCCATACACTTAATTTACACACACCCCACCCATAGACTTAATTTACACACACACACCACCCATAGACTTAATTTACACACACACCACCCATACACTTACTTTACACACACACCACCCATAGACTTAATTTACACACATGCCACCCATAGACTTAATTTACACACACACCACCCATAGACTTAATTTACACACACCACCCATAGACTTAATTTACACACACACCACCCATATACTTAATTTACACACACCACCCATACACTTAATTTACACACACGCCACCCATACACTTAATTTACACACACCCCACCCATACACTTAATTTACACACACCACCCATACACTTTATTTACACACATGCCACCCATACACTTAATTTACACACCGACCAACGTATGATTACTTTTTTTGCCCAAACTGCGTTGAGCTTCGTCGGGTAGCGTACTCGGAATTATATTTTCAAAAACTTAACTCGAAAATCGAGTCCCATGATCTGGTACGGTATTTTATACACCTGAGCCCACGTGGCCTCGACTTGTCGTGCGGTCACGTGGCGTGTCCTGTGGGTGTCGCTGTGACGCCACAATTGGCGGCGTCTTCCACGTGGCATCTCGCGTGCGAATGAATTCTTCTGCCGCAGAGGAAAAGGTCCAATTCTAATCCAGCAACACTGCAGCCTTAATAGAAAAAAACTAATTTAGATAATATGTGACGTTTCAGCCAATAACCCTTCTTCATAAGCACGTATTCGTTAAATGTGCTGTGTGCACCAATGGCACACAGCACATTCATGTGTTGAATACGGTACATTGCTAGTCCACGCAACGTGTTTGTTTCGACTGTGCTGCTGACAGTGGTGCACAAGCATGAACAGCAGCACCTTCGTCGATAACACCGCTATCTAATCTAATTCTCATATGATGTGGATCTATAGAGCGGCATTCACGCACGACGCTTACTTAACGGTGACACGTGATGCAGTTGGCAGGCTACGGTAAGGTGTTGGGAAGTAAGCGACAGCAATGGAGGGGCACTTGGGCGATCACGAAAGGGTCGGCGAGGGACGGGAAGGAGTGGAGGGGCGAGGGGGTGGAAGAGGAGGAGAATGGGCGATTGAGACGAGATCGATGCCTGACAACGACGTGCACGGTGGGCGACGTTTCGACCAATGGCCCTCATTCACGGCAGAGGTGGATCTCTGCCGGTGAGTTATGCTTGTTGGGGCCAGTGGTGCATCGGTCCAATGGGCCAAACCAGCACTCGGTACCAACAGAGGTGGCAAATGTTTATTGATACCGGTCCCTCCTGTATATGGCTAAATAAATGTCGATCAAGTGATAAACACACACACACATTGAGCGAGGCTATTGCATAACTCCACCCTTTTCGGCGGCTGGTTGCAATCGAGTGTTGAAACCTCAGGTGGTAACCAACGAGTAAAATGTGGCCCATGGACCGTTCCTAATCTTCTAAAGAATCCACCGCTTCACCCCCTGCGTTAACATTGCTCAGCCATTAAAAAAAACAATTTTTTTACGGTGATTACCGCCGCGTTGGCAGGTTTGGTGCTATTCGCACAGATAACGACAACAACAACACAACAACACAAAACTCAACCCGTTCGTAAATAACCTTCACATTTAAGATGGGGTGGTGGTGGGGGAGGGGGGGGAATGGACGGAGTAGGCGACGTTTCGGGCAACGACGCTTCTCGTGCACGGGCACGTCCTGTGCAAGTGGCGTGGTGGTCGTCCTTCGCCACGGGTTGACCTTGGGGACACGGCGACGGATAAACCGCGGTGGGGACTCGTGCCAGGACTCACTCAGTCGGGCACGCGGTCCCGTGGTAGTAGTAGCACCAGGGGGGGGGGGGCAGTGGATGGGGATTGACCTCCCCCCCCCCGCTTATTAAAGGCTCAGCCCCCCTACTAAATTCGTATCGTCAAGCCAAGACGTGTTGATACAAAAACCGAGTACGGTACTGGTATACGACTGGCGCTTGTGGTGATGATGATGATCCGGTAAACGCTGCCTCACTGCAGATGCGAATGAGGTTCATCGTACGTACGGTTAAGCGATGAGTGTCACACAACAGCCTTTGCCCGTGGGGGGGGGGGGGGATGAGAGCCAGAGGAGCACGCGTGACAGACCCAAGCACATCGTATCGTTTGTTTACAGCTTGTTTGACATTGACCATCGTACCCTCCCAAGAGTTGTTGTTTGCGCTCCCCCCAATATTTAAGCTCGTGCTGCTACAGGGCTGTGATCGAGGTGCAATTCCCCGTTTCCTCTTGGGCTGCCTCCGTATCGTCTCGCTGGGCTAGAAAACTTAACAACAACGAAAACAACATTTTTGGGAAGAAACAAAAATCCTTGGGAATTTCTACGGAGAGCGAAAGGCGGAGTCCGAAATCTTTACGTATCCTGGAGGAATCCGATGAGCCTTGAAGCTCTTTTTTTACACGCTTTCATTTAACTCACTCTGTCTGTTGTTGTTGTCGTTGTTGTTGTATCCTCAAATCTTGTAACTCAATTTGAACCCACTTTCCAATGTGGTTTCGACTGCAAACTTGGTATACTTATGTCATACCGATGAGAATACTATATTCTATCATAAAAAAATTAAACATTCTTTTTACACGCTTTCTATTAGCTCACTTTCTGTTGTTTTTGTCGTATCCTCAAATGTTGTAACTCAATTTTAACCCACTTTCCAATGTGGTTTCGACTGCAAACTTGGTATACTTATGTCATACCGATGAGAATACTATATTCTATCATTAAAACAAAAATTAAGAATCTTTTTTACATGTTATGTTTCGGCTTGGGTCTAATTGTCCACGGTCAACTGACGTTGGCTTATAATTGGCCACGGTCCCTTACGTTATGGCAAGCTTCGGGGTCACTTCCTGGAGTCGTGGAGTTCTGCCATCACTAGTACATTTTATAAAAGTGTGTTTAAAAAAAGTTTTAAGAAAATATTACTTATTTACACGTATTTCCAGTTGGGTGCGGGTCAGATAATTACAACGGCAAACAACGGGGGGGGGGGGGGGAGGGAGAGAAAATAAGCACAAAATAAATAGGCGTCAAATAAATAGTGTCTCGAGTGGTCCCTGTTGGGCGAGGCGGGTGCAGTTTTGTGGGTTTTGTCGAGAAATTATTTTGCTTTTTCAGGAGGGCCCTGCTAAGTTTGTCACGTAAAATGAGGTGGGGGTGGGAGTGCGAGGTGTGATAACAACAACAACAGCAGCAGCAATAATAATTCACATCTGTAAGGCGCATTATATCCGTAGATGCCGATGCTGCGTACGTTTCACCAATTAAGTAAAATTGTGCGGTGCCATTTGACGGCGGCAGCAGCAACGAAGCGTGTTTGTGACCGTGGCCAAATTTGGCCCCACGACTCCCGACGCGCAAAAACGGGCCCCTGCCTCGTATCCGAGCGGCGTCACGGATGTCCCGTTTAAGGTCAACTCTGAGGCCGAATTGTTGTGCGGTTACCCATGAAAGAAGCGGTGAGGAGGAGCTAGAGAGAGAGAGAAAGAGAGGTTACAGGACTCCAAGAAGGCAGGGAAGGGGCTACGCTTCTCCCTTGCGACAACGAAGCAACAGCGACACGCGCAAAGGCGCTCCACAGCAGCGCACACGGCGTGGTTCTGCGTCCCGCATCTGCCCCTTCGTGCGTTGAACTTGAGCCCATCATCACGACTGTTGTTGTTGTCGTGAGCTCTTGATGAGAACCAGAAGAGTCGAGGCCAGTCCACCCAGAGCGGGCTTTTTGCCAAGGGTGGCACAGTCGGGTATTTTACAATCGGGTTTAATTATCTTTTTATTTTAAACCCGATCATCTGAGATTGGGAGAAATCCGGTTTAATTGGTTCTAATTGCAGAAGCGCACTTCGCCAACTTCTCACCGATGGGCTTCATTCATTCCAAGCCAAGGAACTCACTGGCGGTGCCCACGATTGTGGAGAAGCTCCTCGTGTTCATCAAGACCAACCTGCCCGCCGCATTCTATGACTACCCCGTGCCCGACGGCCCCCCCGAGTACGATCGCAGCACCGACGAGGAAGCAGCCTAATCCTTGGATCAGAGTTTCGTATTCATTAAAGCAGGTTTTCATTCCCCAAAATCGGGTTTAATTGTATTAAAGAAAAAACCCGATGCCTGCCGCTGGAAAAATCGGGTTTTTTCCACCCCATGCTTTTTGCTGGATGAAAATTCCGCTTGAAAGTTCTCATTTTAGTTTTTGTCGTCTTCGTATCTGCAAAGCTGCAGCAACTTAAGAAGGTATCAATGTTAAAACTGTTGCTTGTGGAGACGTAGAACACAGGGGAGGGATCCTGCTTGCATTTGTTCGTACAAGTGCAGCACACGCCACAAACTCTTGCTGACCTGTCTCCTACTCCCCCCCCGCCACCCCGTCGGGTTTACCAATCAGCAGGCATGGTTAGCGCGTCTTCACCGCGCTCCGCAATGGAAAGCGAGAGGAAGCCCTGGGCAGAACACGTGGCGGCTGCGCTGAGTTATGAGAAGGGGCCCCCGCTTGTTGAGGTGACGGAGCGAGGTGGAGGGGCAATGCCGGGTTATGTAACGCAGAGTCGTCGCGGCGGGGAGACGGGGGTCTGCCCGACTCTTTTCTCCTCCGACGCGCTCCTTGATGAATCATGGAAATGAGGCGAGAGTTGAACCCTCCCACCCACAATCTGCCAGCCCCCCCCTCTAAAACTCCCCACAGCACCAAACAATACTCACAACACCAAACAATAATCACAACACCAACAATACTCACAACACCAACAATTATCACAACACCAAACAATACTCACAACACTAACAATACTCACAACACCAACAATACTCACAACACCAACAACACTCACAACACCAACAACACTCACAACACCAACACTCACAACACCAAACAATACTCAAAACACCAACAATTCTCACAACACCAACAACACTCACAACACCAACAATACTCACAACACCAACAACACTCACAACACCAAACAATACTCAAAACACCAACAATACTCACAACACCAACAACACTGACAACACCAACAACACTCACAACACCAACAACACTCACAACACCAACACTCACAACACCAACACTCACAACACCAAACAATACTCAAAACACCAACAATTCTCACAACACCAACAACACTCACAACACCAACACTCACAACACCAAACAATACTCACAACACCAACAATAATCACAACACCAACAATTCTCACAACACCAAACAATACTCACAACACCAACAACACTCACAAGACCAACACTCACAACACCAACACTCACAACACCAACAATACTCACAACACCAACAACACTTACAACACCAACCAATACTCACAACACCAACAATACTCACAACACCAACAACACTCACAACACCAAACAATACTCACAACACCAACAACACTCACAACACCAAACAATACTCACAACACCAACAATTCTCACAACACCAACAACACTCACAACACCAACACTCACAACACCAACACTCACAACACCAACAATACTCACAACACCAACAACACTCACACCACAAACAATTCTCACAACACCAACAATACTCACAACACCAACAACACTCACAAGACCAACAATACTTACAACACCAAACAATACTCACAACAGCCAAAGATACCCCCTCCCCACCACCCTACAGCATCCTAGAATCCCCACAGTGTTCATGATTATATCCACAACACCCACAACCCCCTACAATACCCACAACCCCCCCTGCAATACCCACAACTCACAAACTCTCTCCAACCCCTCACACCGCCACCATCACCTCCCAGAATTGATGAGTGGCCTCATGTGTTTGTGTATGCAAACACAACAACAACAACAACGACTGTGACTTTCTCCATAGCGCCTCAAGACGCCCTGCGTCTTCCCGTAAACAGTGGATCCTCTTGAATTTAAATACGCCAAGCGGTTTATATATTTTTATATAAACTGTACATGTACGTATATCACGGTTGCTGAGCAAAAACTAAAGGCCCACTGAGTTATTTAGCTCTTTTTCAGAAGCAACCTGGCCGCAAATGATAGCCCAACGAAGTGGCTAATGTGGCTATTTATAGCAGCCAAATACTCTTAACGCACCATTCTAAATGTGGCGTCAAAAACCGGGCGACCTGGAGAAAAATCCACGCGACTACGGGGACAGATAGATAGAAGGGAGACACGCACACTCCAAATACAAGGCAGGCGTCATCAGTCAGGGTTGCCATCGAGCCCAGGACCTCCTGCGTGCCAGGCGAGGTAGCTAACATCTCGCCATCGCTGGGAACGCCAACCAGCCGGTAACAAACATCGCTATTAAACACGTTCATAGATAAGCGTTAACACCGGTGGGGGTGGGGGGGGGGTTGAGGTGGAAGAATGCGATGGGACGGAGTTATTTTTATTTTATTTTTATTTTATTAATTTTAATTTTTTACCTACGTGACTTTACCGAAAAAACCCAAGAATACGAAGTTCCAAGTTGGGGGGCACGGCAGGTGAGGGAATGAAGCAGCAGTTTCAGCTTCAGCTTTTTCAGTTTCATTTATTAGGTACTAGCTGTACTACCCGGCTTCGCCCGGGACTTGGATTCACCACGCCCGGCCGCCTTTGTCTCCCCAGTGGCGATGTTCACACACCACACTCGTTTGAGGCTGAGTCGACCTAGGGGAGGCCCAGGAGCGGTTCAAATAATCGTCACCGGTGGTGGCCGTGAGCGGGAATCGAACTCGGGTCGCCGGGTTCGTAGCGCAGCGCGCTAACCACTACACTACCGCTCCCCACGCAGACACACACACAGACAGACACACACACACACAGACACACACACACAGACACACACACAAACACAGACAGCGCGCTAACCACTACACCACCGCTCCCCCCCCACACACAAACACACGTGCGCGTCCATAGGTACACATACACGCGCTTGCTGCAGACACACAACTTTCAGGGTGCGTACAGCAGTAAACGACTGAAATAATAAAGCAGCAATGCTGCGCGAAGAACGCCTTAGACCTGCAACACGTTTGTATGTCACTGTACCCGCGGAGGGTTGGGGGTGCGTGACATCAGCAGGCACACTGCGTGACGCTTCCGCATGCGGGTGACATGACAGATGTGACGTCACACGACCGTTGTGTCGTCACAGCTCACTTGCCGTGCAAAATGTATGCATTATTGTACCCCACCCCCCACCCCCAAATAAAAATGCCAAAGTGTATTTTTATAATTTGTGCATGGTGTACAGTCTGGAAAGTACCCACGTGGCAAATTTCAAGTTTGTTGCATGTCGGGAAGTACGCTAAACATTTTGAACAGACACACATATTCACAAATCTCTCCCTTTTATATCTATGGAGATAACCCTGTGAGCCATGCGGCTCTTGACTCGGGTGCAACCGCAACGAACAAAAACACGAACACAGAAAACATCTTACTGGTAGGAACGAAGTGAACCAGCCTACAATAGATTATATCGTCCGTCCGTCCGATGTCCGATTAGGTGTAGCAACATCGCCCCCTACTGCAAACACTTGGCAGGACCCTACAAAAACCTTTAGACTCAGTGAGGTTTTCCTGGCTAAACAAGTGTAACATTTCGATTTAAAGCTTTCGTGACTGCAGGGATTCATCTTCTTGGTTCTTTCGGTAAAGTCACGTAGAAGGGAAGTAATAAAATAATAAAAATAAAACATAATAAAACAATTCTCACCTTATTATGTTTTATTTTTATTATTTTATTACTTCCCTTCTACGTGACTTTACCGAAAGAACCAAGAAGTGTAACATTCCCTTATAATTCCCTGAGATAGTTTTTAGTTAAAACATTTAAATTAAAAATTAACTCACAGCGGCCTAAAGCCTACAGCTAGGCCTAAAGCCTAGAACTAGGCCTCAAACTCTCCCTTCGTATCGTACCCCCGCGTGTGTGAAATTTCATTATAGCCATTCATTTGTTCGTTCCTACCAGCCCACCCCGCAGGGACCTGTTAAAGTGACTACGCGCAACAGAAAAATCCAGGGGAAAAAACAGCAAAGTCTTCCAGAAAAAAGAACACCGCATTTCAACGCTGCGTGCAAAACTCCCAGTGGGATGAGGTAGGTGGAGAGAGCGCGAGAGAAGCGGTGGTGATGTGGGGTGAGCTCGGTGGAGGTGGTTGTCCACCCCCGTGTGTGTGTGGGTAGTGGACGAGACGAGATGGACACAAGTCTTCTTGGTTCTTTCGGTAAAGTCACGTAGAAGGGAAATAATAAAATAATAAAACATAATAAAATACAATTCTCACGACGCTGTCTCCCCGACAGACCTGGTCTTCACCTGAGGACGGCTGCTTGCGTTGTGGCCGAAACGTCGTGAGAATTATTTTTTATTTTTTTTATTACTTCCCTTCTACATGACTTTACCGAAAGAAGCAAGAAGATATTGTATTATGTTTTATTTTTATTATTGTATTATTTCCCTTCTACGTGACTTTACCCAAAGAACCAAGAAGATATTTTATTGTTTTATTTTTATTATTGTATTATTTCCCTTCTACGTGACTTTACCCAAAGAACCAAGAAGATATTTTATTGTTTTATTTTTATTATTTTATTATTTCCCTTCTACGTGACTTTACCGAAACAACCAAGAAGATGAATCCCTGCAGTCACGAAAGCTTTAAACGGACACAAGTGCCTATTCAAATGCTCTCTCTGTCTCTCGGCGAACGCAGACAACGCTTCCCCCAAACCTATCGGTCCCACACACAAGCCTCAGGGTCTCAATATTTTCCATTGGCAATCACGCGACTAGACGGGGGAGAGAGGGAGGGGAGTGGGGTGTTGGATGGGGGACTTCAGAGACGCATGCGCTGTGTCGTGTTCTGAGCGCTCATCAGCGAACCATATTTGGGCACACAGTTGTCAAAGTATGTGATGCCGGGGGGGGGGCGGGGGGGTTAAAGGCGAGAGGTTTGGCGTGATCGTGGCTGTGTGTGCGTGCGTGTCTTTGTCTTGTGTCTATGTGTGTGCGTGTGTCTGTGTGTCTGTGTGTGTGGGGGAGCGGTAGTGCAGCGGTCAGCTCACTGCCCTATGAACCCGGCGAGCCGAGTTCGATTCCCGCTCGCGGTCAACACCAGCGAAAAAATCTGAACCGGTCCTGGGCCTCCCCGAGGTCGACTTAGCCTCAAGTGAGTGTGTAAACATCGCCACTGGGGAGACAAAGGCGGTCGGGCGTGGTGATGGCCACCCACCCCCTCGTGCGCCGTGCCAGCCATCGGCGCTCGCTAACAGCACTTGCCCCAACAGTCTGTTCAGGCTATACGGGGGATCTTTTTCTCTTTTACATAGATGTGTGTGTGTGCGTGCGTGTGCGCTTTGAGCTTCCAGTTTGCAGCTGTTTTTGTACAGAAGCTGTTCCGTGTGACCCCGTGGTGCCCAGCAGCAACAGCTGTGCAAGTCCCCTGCACGGTTTTGCCACGCGCGTGCGTGTGCGTGCGTGCACCTGGCGCAGTCACGCAGTGTCCCACCAACCCCCCACCGTCAACAACAGCCGGTGCCACGCACCAATCGGCTACCACTCATCACCACCACCCACTGCTGCCGCCACTACCACCACCACCACCACCACTGTCAACAACCATAAACACCCACCGCCCACAAACCGACACTGACACCACTACAACCACGAACCACTCACCCACAACCGCTACGCACACCACCACCACCACCGACTGCTACCACCAGATCCCTCTGTCAACCGCGCTCACTCTCGCCACGCACCGCACATCCCTACCTCTGCCACCGTCATCCCCTCCACTGCCAACTCCACCGACAGACACCACGTCGCCCACAACGCCCGCTCGCCAACGCCACCACCACCGCGTCGCCCACAGCACCAGCTGCCATCACCGCCACAACCACCGTGGATAACACCCCACCACCACAACCTCCCTCTGCTGTCAACGCGACAGCCTTCTACCCAGTGGCGGCGCTCGTAGTGAGCAAACTGAGCAAAGTCTCAGGGCCCCAAAACAGCTCAAGGGACTCGTGAAAGAATAAGGATGCGCCGCCGAATGTTATCTCCCGGCTCGTGAACCTGAAGAGCCACTTAACTTTCAAGAGATAAAATCTCGACTCGAAGCTTTCGTGACTGCAGGAATTCATATTCTTTGGGGCTTTCGGTAAAGTCACGCAGACGGGTTCAAAGAAAATAACAAAAAAACTACTACGACGTTTCGATCGCGACACGAGCGGTCGTCTTCGCTTGAGTTGCGATCGAAACGTCGTCGTTTTTTTGAAATATTTTCTTTGAACCTATCTGCGTGACTTTACCGAAAGACCCAAAGAATATTTCTAGAGACAATACAATTCATCTCTCTCATCTCTGCCTCAGCAGCGCTTATTCCTATCGCGTCTCACGGCACATCTGTCTCTCGCGTCTACACCCCTGTCACTTCACTGCATCCGTCCCGGCTACCTCTCCCGTCTCTCGCGACGCCCACATTTCGCTCACCCCACCGCAACTCGATCTCTCTCTCGTCGAACCATACATCCCTTCTGTCATCTCACTCGGAGTTTATACATTGAAAGGAGGGTGGATGTGGGGGGGGGAGGTGGGTGGAGGGGTGCGGGGGTGAGTGGAGGGGTGGGTGGATTGGTTATGGGGGGTGCAGATGGCCCGAAATACTTTCTGCTTATCAGGCCCCCATTGAGGCCCCCATTGAGGCCAGCACCATCGCTGCTTCCTCCGCATCACGTGCGTCACCCCCACCCCCACCACCCGTCCCCCCACTCCCCCCAGGACTTGTCATTGCAGGTTGAGGTCAGGCCCCTCTTAGTCTCATTGCGCCTAAAGTTGGGCAACGCCGTCGATCGCGCTGAGCCGCGGCGCGGATTACGGCGGCGGCCGTGGCCTTCCCAGCGCAGGCTTAGCGTGGGGTTGCCACCGCGGCCCTCTCACTTGGCCTCAGGTCGTTAGTCACCGCCCGCCGGTGCGATGCGGGGCGCTGCCGACGATGCCGCTGACACCGCAGCTGCCGCGTTAGCAGTGGTGGCACGAATAGCGTAGACAGACCAACACGTCCGTCAGTTACGCTGCCCCGAGGAGGAACGCATTTGCGCGTGTTTGTGTGTTTTGGGGCACTTGCCCCAACGGTCTGTGAAGGCTGTACAAGGGGGTCTTTGTCTTTGATGTACAATCGGTGGCGTTGGAGGCATTCGCTCGGCGGTTGAAGAATCGACGTCGCCCAGGACGGTGCCCGTGTTCAATGTTTTAAGGGCAGAGTTATCGAGCAATTTGTTCATTTTATTTTTGCAATTAATCAGACGGATGAAACTGAACGCGGCGAGGCGACTGCGCGTTTTAAGCGTACGTCGTGACGAGAACGGCATTGCCGCATTTGAGTGTGTGGTGCATAATCGGCGACTTTTAAGAAGTAATAATCAACCAGACCAATCCCATTGCATCGTCCGATACAGAACCCACGTGCCTTGCGATCCGATATCGGACCCTCTTGTCATAGGATCTGCCACAGAGCCCGTGTCTCGCATCATCTGATACCAGAACCCGCGTGCCATTTGGACGCCGAACCCTCGTTCCGTAAGCCCGTTCCGGTTCAACTCTCCGAATGTCACCCGATTTGCACCGGCCGCGCGCCGACAGCGCGTCTCGACAGACTGCGAGCGAATGCCCCATCCGGTCCCAGGCTGACGCCGCCGGCCCAATCATCGTCGTCGTTGAATACCCGGGCGGAGATTCGTTATCAGCTACGGCCGCCTGGAGGCCCCGGGAATGTGCACCGCTTGCAGGCGTGCTCGCGCACGCGTTTTGTTTTCTGCACCGATTGCCCCCCCTCGCCCCACTCCTCCCTCCCTCGCCCCCCAACACCCTCAAACCGTCCCTCCACCCCCACCCGCACCACCCCCGCGCCGGATTGGCGTGGACGCCGCGTGGACTCTCACGGCCTGCTGGGACCGCGTCAAGAATTCCCTCCGACAAAGAAATTCCCATTCCGCCGTAACCCCCAGCGCCGATGGAACGATAAGGGAGCATTGGTTTAGGCAGGAAATCCAGGCGGAGTCTCAGGGTTCTTTTTCAAGAGGGTCCTGCTTTGTCGTCAATTTCACTTAGAAAAAAAGTCTTTCCAACCAAGGTTGAAAACGTACATGCGGTAGATCTGTGTGGCCGTCTGCAGAGGGGGGGATCGTGATTCTAATCACGATCCAACGTGATTATAATTTGAGTGCAGAGTTGCGTCGCATCTTCTTTCGTACGCCTGCCGATGTCAGGAGTAGCAGCGGAGTGTATCGCTGTGATGTCTCCTTCGTATTTGTGGATCGGGCGTCGTCCTCTGTCATTGCAAAGAGAGGCCACGTTTGATCAAAGTGTTGCCCGAATAACGGGGCGATAAAAAAGTGCTAAAAAGATTAGCCTTGGTGGCCAAGGCTAATGCGCGTGACGTCTTCTCGCCGCGTCACGCCGCGCGTCGCGTGACGTCGTCATCGCCAGTTCCCAACGCTTCCTGGCGCACGCGCGCGATGAATAACCGCGTGCGTTACAGAATCCATGCGTGTGCATGATTTTTATTCTTCGGTTTTTTTAAACGTGTTTTTTTTTACACGAGCTTTTTTGTGGGAGGTTACCGGAGAACCCCGGAGAAAAGTCACGATCTCAAAAACTTCGCTGTAGGGATGGGTTCAGATGCCCTACTTGCTGTACTGCCATCTCTTGGCCATCTCTCAGGCCAGCGGCAGCACTTGTCCTGTGCGTGTGCGTTCACACATCCATGTGGAGGAGGCCCTCGAGTGACGGCACTGAGCACTGGAAGGCCATCGCCCTCCAGCAACAGGGCGGGGTGGAGGAGCGATGCTCACAACAACGAGCAGCAAGAGCGCCGGGGCGGATAAAATGCAGTGGTGCATCCGCCTGCCAGTTATGTCGGACAGTTAACTTATAACGCCTGAGTCTCGTCCGTGACCTGACTTATTTAATCTCATCCACACTGTGTTCAACCACCACACTGCAGTTTACAATAACAATCACTCACACACTAACTCGTACACCGACTCACTCATTCACCCACTCATACACTCATCCACTCATTCAACAACAACAACAACCGCCATTCACCACTAAGTGGCGGTGACGTCACCACGACGCTTGTGCCAGGCCATGTGCACCTTGAGGCCACGTGAAGTGTCGAACGCCCGCTGGCAGGAGGTCACGGGGCAGACCCAGGTCCCACAGGTCGACTGACTGAGACGTGTGGCTGATGCACCACCTGTGCCCCCTACTCTGCCAACTTGCTGTGCTTTAGCCACCCGACACTCTGCTCATTGTTGTGAGCGTCGCTCCTCTGCCCTCCGTTGTTGTTGGAGGGTGACTGCCTCCAACTGCCCAGTAGCCTCCTTCACGAGCCTCCTCTACAGAGGCCGATCTTGACACCGCTGGTACCAGTCACTCCTTAGTGTGCCTGGCAAGGCGATGTTGAATGATCCTTTCCAGGACCTTTCCCGGCACACTGAGGAGTGAGATGCCCCTGTAGTTGTTACAGTCTGTGCGGTCCCCTTTCTTAAAGAGGGGGACCACCAGGACATCCTTCCAATCCTGCGGAACCCGTCCAGTGGTCCAGACAGTTGTTATGATGTCACGTAGGGCAGTCTGTGCACAAACACCACCCTCCCTCAGCATTTCGCTTGGGAGATCATCTCTGCCTGGTGCCTTTCCTGTTCTCAGACTCTTGATCGCCTTCAATACTTCCTCAACAGATGGCACCTCAGCCAGCCATTCACGGGGGGTGACTTCTTCCAATATTTGAGACACCACAGCCTCAGCAGGTCAATCCCACTTTATCCCACGATGTTTTCCGGGCTGAGGGATTCCCCTCCCCCAGGACCTCACAGAAATGCTCAGCAAATCTGCAAACCTATTCCTGAGGGTCGGAGATTGTATCACCATTCTTTCTCCTAATGATGGTAATAGGTGTGGCGCTGAAGGTTTCTTTTTTGATGGAGTTAAATAGCGATTTGTGATCGCGGGCCATTGAGACAGACTCCATCTCCTCAGCAACTTGCGACCACCACCCATCCTTGGAGTGCCTCATGCCTCTCCGAACCTCCGAGCGAAGGCTGCGGTAAGCCTCCTCATTCTCTGATGTGGGATGCTGTAGACGATGAGAGTGGGCCTATCGCTTTTTCTCAGCCAGCCTTAACACCTCCTCTGTCAGCCAGGGTCTCTGGCGAGGTCTGGACCATGTACCCAAATCAGTCATTGCAGCTGCATGAGCCACAGTCCTAAACCTCGCCCATTTCCCCTCGACATCAGGAGGAGTGGGGGACGATGCCAACCCCAGCCGCAAGCGATGATGAAATTCTCGGTTGCAACTTTCATCAGCTAGCTGAGACCATGCCACTCTAGGTTTCAATGGGGTTCTGGGTGGACACCCACCACCGGAGTAGAAGAATGGCAGGCGCATCTTACAGATGACAAGTCGATGGTCAGCGGGCAGATGAGCTCCACGGTAGGTCCTGGTGTCAAGGACATGGGCCCGCATCCGCTGTTCCATCACTATGTAGTCCAGCAGATGTTCTTGTTTGGACTCGGCATGCATCCATGATGTTGTGTGGATGCGCCGATGCCGGAACAACGTGTTGGTAATTACAAGCCCATGGGCTGTACAAAAATCTACAAAAATCTAGCAGCCTCCTACCGTTGTTATTGAGCTGATCTGGCCCATGCCTTCCAATCACTCCAGACCAGGTGCCAGCATCAGGACCAACTCGGTCATTGAAGTCGCCCAACAAGATGACTATCCCAAGGGGCCACTTTTAGCAAGCACCTGTGACAGGAGATCATAGAAGGCATCTGACTCATCGGCCTTGCCTGCATCCCTCCACGGATGTTCATCTTCGTTGGGGGCATAAGTAACCACGACCACCACTCCTCGCCTCTGGTTGTTGGGAAGGCAAGCCCAATGGGGCTTACAGCTTCCCACACCTCACCACCACCACCACGCTCCCACGCCCCATTCATTATTTTTTTCAAAAGAAGAGCCACTCCCTATTGTTTGGCAGTCTGCTGCCCCGAGTAGAGGACTGTCCACCCCTCATGGTGGTCCACCGGACCTCCTGAATACCACAAAGATCCAGGCGGTACCGGTCCATCTCCCGACAGAGGAGTGGCAGCCTCTCCTCCGCAGTGAGCGATCGAACATTCCACGTGGCCACCCGCAGTGGTTTTTTGTTGTTTCTGGAGGAGCCCCGAGGGTGAAGATTCAGTCTCCTGGCTCCGCCAAATGGGGTTTAGCCAGGATACGTCATAGACGCCTGTCCCCCGAGGCCTCCGGCACAAGCTTAATTAGATATTTTAGACGTGGTTTTGTGGTAATTAATTGAAAGTGGAGGGGTTACCAGCTCCTCGCACCCGACTAGAGCCCCCATTTGGCTGCTGTGGTGGTTACAAACCCCATGAGGGGAATGGCCAATCTAAATTGCCCCCCCCCCCCCCCCCACGGCACTGCTCACCAGAGCGTTGCCGTCCGGCACCAACAAGGAGGTAGGGGGTTGTTTTTTCTGGATCCACTCATTCACCCACTCATATGCTCACACACTCATATGCTCACACACTCGCTCATACACTCACCCACTCATACACTCACACACTGGCTCATACACTCACCCACTCATACACTCACACACTGGCTCATACACTCACCCACTCATACACTCACCCACTCATACACTCACTCATACACCGACTCATACAGTCATAAACTGGCTTATACACGCATCTACTCATACACTCACTCATACTCACCCACTCATACACTCACTCACTCAAACACTCATTCATACACTCACCCACTCATACACTCACCCACTCATACACTCACCCACTCATACTCTCACTCATACTCTCACTCACCCACCCACCCCACTCACCACACTGGGCGTCACAACACATCTCTCTCTCTCTGCCTCTTCTCTTGCACAGCTGCACCTGGCAATTCCCTCCTCCCGTCGTTTCTTTTTTTCCCCGAGCTCATGAAATAATAACCTTGCCCAATTCAAGACGCGTGTTTATGCTTCTGTCTATTACAACTCTGGCAGTGCCGTTTGTTGCTGTCCCCTTGGCGTTTTGAGCTTTTGGGGGGGGGGGCCGTGTTGGGATGTTGTTAATCGCCAACGAGCCTTCGACGCTTCACGCAGTAGCCCCAGAGGTGCACCTAGCCTGGCGCAGGGCGCCGTGGTGACACATCGCCGTCGCTCCATGGCGAACAGCGGCTGTTGTTGTACGTACACGGGCGTACGCACACCTTTTATGGAGCTTTCATTGGGCTCGGGAGCGCTGGGGTGGAGATGGTGTGGTGGTGGTGGTGGTGGCGGGGACGGGCGTGCTGGTGCTGGGTGGACGCTATTTTAAGCTGGGGGCTGCTATGTTCCAAGGGACCGTCAAAGTCAAAGAGTCAGAGCGGCCTCCGCGGGCAGCGGCTCATCTCACGCTCTTAGAAATTCCTCGTTCCCGTGGCAGGGCCACGTGCTGCCTGTACTCAAAAGTCAGCGATTTCGTGCGTTGTCGGCGGTGGTTACCTCCCCGTTCACAGCCCTGAGCCATCGGTGGAAAGTGCACATTCCTACGATGGGGTCTGGGTGGCGGGGGTGGCCAGCTTACCGTAAAAAACAGTCACAAAGTGGTACAAATTGTATCGACCCTGGAAGGATGATGGGGGTGAGTGAACTCCCCAACAGCCGGGATGTGAAGTCTGATTGCGAGGATCCGCTCGTACCATTGCTCCGAGCCACCCGGCTCTCCGTGGGGTGCACGGCCCTCCAACGCTCCGCCAGGTGGTGCCGCGTGCCGCTCAGCACGACGTCCGACGTTTCCCTCCACGAGCTTCTGCAGGAACTGAATTGAGCCGCCGCTCAGTTCCTCAATGCTTTAGCGTTGCCGGCCACCGCCCGCCGCTGATGTTGACGGTTTCTGGGCGCCACGGTGGCGAGATGTTAACTCCCTCACCTGGTATACTGTTTGATCCCGACCCTGACGCCTGCTGTATATTCGGAGTGTGCGTGCCTCTCTCTTCCCCGTGGTCGAGTGGATTCTCCGGGTCCTCCGGTTTTCCCTCCACATTTATAATCAGCACGCGTTTATGGAGTATTTGGCCGCTGTAAACGTCCACGCGATAAGCCACTCGGTTGAGCTGTCATTTGTGATAGCCAGGTCGCTGCTGGAAAAGAGCTGTCACAGCTCAGTGGTGTGGCCTTACCTGGCAAAATAAATAAAACGTTTTGTATTCGTTTCTTGACGCCAAATTGGCTCGGCTCCCCCACCCCCCCCCCCCAACTGACGCAGGCCAGAGGTCGCAAACGGGTTTTGATTCCTTACCCGTACCCGTACCCGGCCGCACCAGGGTCGCAAACGGGTACCTGTACCCTACCCGATACCCGGCTCACCGTACCCGGCCGGGTATCGGGGAGGGTACGGGTATCGGGTACCTGATTGCGACCTCTGGGATGAAGCCATGTTGCAGACGCGGGTGGGCTGATTCTAGGAACTTGAATTGTGAGAAGAGACAAGACGTTGGGAAATGAGTGACAAACGGTGACCCACCAGTGACTCACGGCCTACCCGTACCCGGCCGCACCTGGGTCGCAAACGGGTACCCGTACCCGGTCGGGTACGGGTAGCCGGGTATCGGATAGGGTACGGGTATCGGGTACCCGGTTGCGACCTCTGACGCAGGCCGGGCGACGTTTCTCGTGAAGCCGCACCGCAGGAGGGGGGGGGGAGGGGCGGCGGTGGCGCGACCCGGAGGGCGCCCGGCTCGCCCCGATCTCACGGCGTGGCGGCTGCAACGACTGCCGGCCGCGAGCTCTTAATTTCCGTCCACCACAACTCCAGCGACCCCCGCCTCTGCCCTACCCGGCAGTGGCAGTGGGTAACGGCCGCAGCCAGTCGAGCGGCAGGCCGCGTGAGGTGGGTGAAGCGTGGTCAGTGTGGAAGAGTAGGCCAGCGTACCCCCCAGGGGGGGCTCTCTAGAGCTCCAGCAGCAGTAGTGGAGGTGAGCACGCCGCTGCAGGGATGCACGTTCAGAATCGGACTCTTTTAATCCGATGAGCCACGAATCTCTTTTTTCACAGAGATGTCACAGATGTGTTCGCCCATTCAGACGGAAATCACCACCAGCTTCACTTTGGGGGATAAAGCCTCCAAGTGCAGCGTTCACGTTCACGATGGCGGTGGTGATGGCGGCGGTGGCGATGGCGGTGATGGCGGTGATGGTGGTGATGTTGGTGATGGTGGCGATGGTGGTTATGGCGGTGTTGGTGGTGATGGTGGCGATGGCGATTGATGGCGGTGATGGTAGCGATGGCGGTGATGGTGGTGATGTTGGTGATGGCGGTGATGGTGGTGATGTTGGTGATGGTGGTGATGTTGGTGATGGCGGTGATGGTGGTGATGGTGGCGATGGCGGTGATGGTGGCAATGCCGGTGACGTCGGTGATGGTGGTGATGGCGCCGATGGCAACTGCCAAATGGCCAAGTTGACCCTGGCCGGTGTTTGAACTCGTGTTCTTTGCGGTCAGGGGTCCTGTCGCTGAGCCAATGCCACCAACTCACAATGTGCTACCCTTGCGCATGACTGACCGTGGTGATGCATTTTAATTTTTAGCGCCGGCTGTTGTCGCGAAGCCAAGGGCTATGGGGGGGGGGGGGGACGACAGCGGTACCACCCCCCCTACCTCTCCTCTCCCTACTCTCCCTTGTAATAGCAGCAGCGCATCTCAATGGGCAGACGATATAAATAGGAGCCGTCAAGGACTTTTAATAGAGACCGTAAACAAAGGTCTGAGAACAACAGGAGGAGCAAAGACCCGCGGCGGGCTCCGCTAGCCTGCCGCCGTCGTTGTCATCGTCCACCGTGGTCAATCCACTGCTGGATTAAGGACCTCCCCATTCCCGAGCCGCCACCATCTCGCGCGATCCAGAATGAGTCCGCCGATGGCCTGCATGCACGAGGCCGATTTCATCGCTCCTTCTCCCCGGGTGGACGTGCCCTCGGACGCGTCTCCCTTGCCTCGGCCACCACGCACCGTCCACTCTTCTTGATCATCACGGCCATCGCCCCTCCTGGCCGTGACGCGTCCCCGCCCGAGCTTAAAAACAGTTTGAACGATGCCATTGACCTGCGGTGGAGGAGATGTTAACTATCCTCGCCTGGTGTACAGGAGGTCGTGGGTTCGATCCCGACCCTGTCGCCTGCTGTACATTTGGAGTTTGCAGTGTCTCTCTCTCACCGTGGTCGCGTGGAATTTTCTCCGGATCCTCCGGTTTCTCCCTCCACATTTAGAATCAACAAACGTGCATTTAGAGTATTTAGTTGCTCTAAATTTACACATAATGAGCCACTTCGTTGAGCTATCATTTGTGGCCAGCTTGCTTCTGAAAAAGAGCTATGTAGCTTACCTGGTAAGATAAAAAAAATAGTGTAGAGTTCAATCCACGTTTTCCTCATTTTGTCTCCGGATATAATTGCGAAGCGGTGCACGTTTCCACGCCTTGTGTGTTGCTTCCGGATTTTTCCTTCTCATGCCGAGTTTGAGAGTCTCATTCGCTCGAGTGACCCGGGACATTTTGTCCACCTGTAGGGGGCGATTATAACTGCTGCTGCTGCGTGTGTTTCTAATCCAGATGAAGTAATTGTGCGATGTACAATTTTAGAATTTAGCAAACTTGGATCCTAAGGTCCACTCGCGAAGCAGGCGGCGGCGTTGTGTTATTACGGTCATCGCCCCCGCGGTATTAATCAGGGCGGTCGCTGGATTCGAACCGCGAACCTCTGCAACAATAAAGTGGTGAACGCGCGGGCAACGGCTGGGCCGCGTCCACACTGCCCAATGTGAGAGCGTGTGCGTGCGTGCGTGTGCGCGCGTGTGCGAATGTGTGTGTGTGTCCCGCGTGTACATGCGTGTGCGTCTGCACGCGTGTGCGAATGCATGTGAATGCACGCACATGTGTGCGCGTGCATGTGTGCGCATGCATTCACACAAGTGTCAGTGTGTGTACGTGTGTGTGTGTATTAACTGTGGGGAGCGGTAGTGTGCGGTTAGTGCGCTGCGCTTTGAAACCGGCCACCCGAGTTCGATTCCCGCTCACGGCCAACACCAGTGACGATTATCTGAACGGATCCTAGGTCGATTTAGCCTTAAAATTATTGAACATCGCCACTGGGGAGACAAAGGCAGCCGGCAGTGGTGCTGGCCACCCACCCCCTCGTGTTTGCGGTGTCGGCCTACATTTGTGCTTGCTAACAGCACTTGCCCCAACGGTCTGTTAAGGCTCAACGGGGGATCTTTGTCTTGTGTACGTGCGTGTGTGTACGCGCTGTGAGCGAACTCGGAGCCAGCTGACACACGGATACAGTTTCCAAGAAACTGACACCCGTGCATCGGTCACTAACTCACCACACACACACACCCCCCCCAACTCCAACCCCTAGAGTGTGTGTAACATGGCACACGGTGAGTGACGTGTGGTCATGGTGTGTGTTGATGGGGCGGTGTGTGTTCATGGTGTGTTGTTGGTGTGTTGTTGGTGGGGGGGGGGGTGTACCTTGTGTGGTTTGTGTACTTAGGTTGGTATGGTCCACGTGTGGTGTGTACGTCGTCATCGGCAGTCCCTGGGGGCTACGAGGATGACGTCTGTCAGGTTTAGTGGAGCCTCTTGAGGTGGCTGAGGAGTCAAATTCTGGATCCGCAGATCTTTGGCCGTTGAGGGCACGACCACGTGGTCCCAGATGGAAGTGGAATCTGTGGTGCCGGGTCGGCTTCCTTTTTAAATCCTTTATATTAAGTTCACTTGCTTGCTTGCGCGCTTACGACCGTGCAAATCTTTCGGTCGTTTTTAAACCCACTTCCCGTGATCCAATCGAGATGACATTTTGCACACAGACTCGTTGTGCGTGACAATTTTTTCCGAAATTGTACACTTTTTAGGTTTAAAAAAATTATATTTAATTACCAATTGCTTAATGGTGGCAGGCAATCATCTGACCCATAGGTGGCAGCCATCTCAAGCCAGAGGACGAGAGGACTCGAGCCGCCACGCATATAAAGGATTTAGAGTGAAAAACGTTGTTTTTACGGGTAAATTTTTTCCTTTCTTTTTTGCCGTCGATCTGCTTCGGCATTGAGACCTTGATGCTCCTGCTGTTGTGGAGTGACTCATGCAGCCAGCTATGGCTGCATGAGTTTGGTAGTACCTGTTGTTGACGTCGTTTATTGTGAAAATTCGGTCACAGTTCCTATGATCACTGTTACATTGCTTTCATGGCTTTATTTTGGTGATTTTCGAAAAGGTTTTTGGTTTGGCCATGTTTGTTTGTTGTAGTACAGAGTTAAGACTGATGGCCTTAATCTAAGTTGTCTTGTGGTTGTTGTTGTTGTTGTTGTTTGACTTGCATCCCACTGGGATTTTTGCACACAGCGTTGGTGTACGGTGCTTTTTCTGCAATATTTTGTTGTCTTTTCTTGGATTTTCTGTTTGCACATTGTCACTTTAAGATGTTTTCTTGTTCATGTTTTTTTGTTTGTTGCGGTTGCACCCGATTCAAGAGCCGAATGGCTCACAGGGCTATACCTAATCAATGAACTTTGAACCTTGTTGGGTCCTGTAGTGGGCCCGTGGCCTGGGGGATGCAGCGGCACCACCCTAGGCTGTAGGCGGCGGCCTGCTGCTCCTCTACGTCTCGAAGGCTGATTTCTTTCCCGCACTTCAGGGAGGACTCGAGGGTATCCTTGAACCGCTTTTTTTGTCCTTCCCTCGTCCGCTGACCGTTGGAGAGCTGGGAGGAAAGGCGGTTCTCAGGCACGCGGATGCAGTGCCCGGTTTCATCGGAGTTGTTCTTTTTAAAATCCTTTATATTAAGTTCGCTTGCTTGCTTGCGCGCTTACGACCGTGCAAATCTTTCGGTCGTTTTTTAACCCACTTCCCGTGATCCAATCGAGCTGACATTTTGCACACAGACTCGTTGTGCGTGACAATTTATTTTAGTGAATTTTTTTTTCAGAACTTTACACTTTTTAGGAATTTTTTTTTATATTTAATTACCAATTGCTTAATGGTGGCAGGCAATCATCTGACCCATAGGTGGCAGCCATCTCAAGCCAGAGGACGAGAGGACTCTAGCCGCCACGCATATAAAGGATTTATAGTGAAAAACTTAGTTTTTACGGGTTAATTTTTTAGGAGTATCGCATCAATGCTGGCGGTGTCAGCTTGGAGGAGGACACTCCTGGATGTGGCGGGGGCAGCGCCAGTAGGTTGTCGACGTTTCGCTGCAGTAGAGGAGTGTCGTGATGACAACGGCCTGGTAAACCAGGAGTTCCGTTGTCCCGCGGAGACCTTTGATATTGAAGACGGCGATCGCGATGTACATGATGTACACGGGGTGTATGCTGTGTACATGATGTACACAGGGTGTCTGTACATGATGTGTACACAGGGTGTGTGTACATGATGTACACCGTGTATGCTGTTTACATGATATGCATGGAGTGTGTGTACATGATGTACACGGGGCGTGTGTACATGATGTACATGATGTGTACACGGGGTATCTGTACATGATGTACACAGTGTGTATGCTGTGTACATGATGTACACGGGGCGTGTGTACATGATGTACACGAGGTGTATGCTGTGTACATGATGTACACTGTGTATGCTGTGTACATGATGTACACGAGGTGTATGCTGTGTACATGATGTACACGGGGGGGGGGGGGGGCAGCACTCAGCAGGCCACAGGGGGTGGTCAGGTGGTCAGGTGGTCACGTGTCGGTAATTCTCAGCACCGGCCCTGATTGCGCCGCGGGGCTCAACGCGACCCGGGATTAGGACTCATCGTCCTCATTACACCTCGTTAGGTGCCACAACCCCCACAGCCTCACAGAGCCCCACAGCCTCACCCTACATAGCATCATGCCCCCAGACCTTCGTTCCCTCACGCACCCATTCCTTCATTCCCTCATGCCCTCATTCCCCCATGCCCTCATTCTCTCATGCCCTCATTCCCTCATGCCCTCATTCCCCCATGCCCTCATTCCCCCATGCCTTCATTCCCTCATTCCTTCAGCCCCCATTCCTTCATTCCCTCATTCCCCCATGCCCTCATTCCCTCATGTTCTCATTCCCCCATGCCCTCATTCCGCCATGCCTTCATTCCCTCATTCCCCCATTCCCTCATGCCCTCATTCCCTCATGTCCTCATTCCCCCATGCCCTCATTCCCCCATGCCTTCATTCCCTCATTCCCTCAGCCCCCATTCCTTCATTCCCTCATTCCCCCATTCCCTCATGCCCTCATGTCCTCATTCCCCCATGCCCTCATTCCCCCATGCCTTCATTCCCTCATTCCCTCAGCCCCCATTCCTTCATTCTCTCATTCCCCCATGCCCTCATGCCCTCATGTCCTCATTCCCCCATGCCCTCATTCCCCCATGCCTTCATTCCCTCAGCCCCCATTCCTTCATTCCCTCATTCCCCCATTCCCTCATGCCCTCATTCCCCCAGCCCCCATTCCTTCATTCCCTCATTCCCCCATTTCCTCATGCCCTCATTCCCCCAGCCCCCATTCCTTCATTCCCTCATTCCCCCATTCCCTCATGCCCTCATTCCCCCATGCCCTCATTCCTTCATTCCCTCATTCCCCCATTCCCTCATTCCCCCGTGCCCTCATTCCCCCATTCCCTCATGCCTCCATCCCCTCATTCCCCCGTGCCCTCATTCCCCCATTCCCTCATTCCCCCATGCCCTCATTCCCCCGTGCCCTCATTCCCTCATGCCCCCACTGCCCATTCCCTTCCCAGGTCACAACACAGTGAAGTGGACACCCCCCCCCCCCCACGCTGCCTCTGTCACTTCACGTCACGAAACTCTCCCCGATATCACCGCTGGATGTTGGTTCTGGCGGTAGTGATGGTGGTAGTGCTGGTGGTGGTACTGGTGGTAGTGATGGTGGTAGTGCTGGTGCTGGTGGTAGTGCTGGTGGTAGTGCTGGCGGTAGTGCTGGCATTAGAGCCAGCGGTAGTGCTGGCGGTAGTGCTGGTGGTAGTGCTGGTGGTAGTGCTGGCGGTAGTGATGGTGGCAGTGCTGGTGGTGGTGCTGGTGGTAGTGATGGTGGTAGTGCTGGTGGTGGTGCTGGTGGTAGTGCTGGCGGTAGTGCTGGCATTAGAGCCAGCGGTAGTGCTGGCGGTAGTGCTGGTGGTGGTTCAGGCGTAGCGCTGGTGGTTGTCCAGGCGGTAGCGCTGGTGGTGGTCCAGGCGGTAGCGCTGGCGGTAGTTCAGGCGGTAGTGCTGGTGGTGGTTCAGGCGGTAGCGCTGGTGGTAGTTTAGGCGGTAGTGCTGGCGGTAGTTCAGGCGGTAGTGCTGGTGGTGGTTCAGGCGGCAGTGCTGGTGGTAGTTCAGGCGGTAGCGCTGGCTGTGGTTCAGGTGGTAGCGCTGGCGGTAGCGCTGGTGGTGGTTCAGGCGGTAGTGCTGGCGGTTGTCCAGGCGGTAGCGCTGGTGGTGGTCCAGGCGGTAGTGCTGGTGGTGGTCCAGGCGGTAGTGCTGGTGGTGGTTCAGGCGGTAGCGCTGGCGGTGGTTCAGGCGGTAGTGCTGGCGGTTGTCCAGGCGGTAGCGCTGGTGGTGGTCCAGGCGGTAGTGCTGGTGGTGGTCCAGGCGGTAGTGCTGGTGGTGGTTCAGGCGGTAGCGCTGGCGGTGGTTCAGGCGGTAGCGCTGGCGGTGATTCAGGCGGTAGCGCTGGCGGTGATTCAGGCGGTAGTGCTGGTGGTGGTTCAGGCGGTAGTGCTGGTGGTGGTTCAGGCGGTAGTGCTGGTGGTGGTTCAGGTGGTAGTGCTGGCGGTAGTTCAGGCGGTAGCGCTGGTGGTGGTTCAGGCGGTAGCGCTGGTGGTGGTTCAGGCGGCAGTGCGCGTGTTTCTCGTCAAGTTGCTTCTCTCAGGACGCGCTGGGGATGTTATTGACGCACACACCGCGCAGGGATGAATGTTCGGGGTTGCCAAGGCAACGGAGACTTTCTCCAGCTCTTCCGTCATCGCAGCTCAATCCGATTCCCCCTCTCCGTCATCCCTCGCCTCCCTCTCCTCCGTCTGACGATGCTCCTCCTGCCTCTCACCATCCCTCTCCTCCGTCTGACGATGCTCCTCCTGCCTCTCACCATCCCTCTCCTCCCTCTGACGATGCTCCTCCTGCCTCTCGCCATCCCTCTCCTCCATCTCCTCCGCCTGACTCTGCCCCTCCTGCCTCTCACCATCCCTCTCCCCCCTCTCCTCCACTCTCGCTATCCCACTCGTCCCTCTCCCCATCTCTCTCTCTCTCAGTTACTCTCATCTTCCCATTACCTCTCCTTCCACTCACCAACCTATCCCTCTCACCATCCCTCTCTCAATTCCTCTCTTTCAATGTGTCACCCATCTCTCCAATCCGCCCATCTGTGTGTTCTGATGAAAGCCGTGCGCTGCGATGAGTCCATCACTCTGAGCTGGGGTTGATGGATCACGCAGGGATGGGAGTCCACTGTTTCTGCGTTGGTGGATTGGTGATGATGATGTGTGGAATGATGGTGGTGGTGGTGATGATGAAAGGTAACAAGAAAGACCAATGAAGGTGGTGGTAATGGTGGTGCCGCCAGAACCACCACCAGTGCCGCTGCCACCACCGCCAGCGCCACCACCACCAGTACCACCAACCGGCGCCACCACCACAACCAGCCCCGCCACCATCACCACCACCAGCAGCGCCTCCACTACTACCATCAGTGCCACCACCACCATCAGTGCCACCACCACTATCAGTGCCACCACCAGCCCCACCACCATCAGTGCCACCACCACCAGCGCCGCCACCACCACCAGCCCCACCACCATAAGTGCCACCACCACCAGCCCCGCCACCACAACCAGCGCCGCCACCACCGCCATCAGTGCCACCACCACCAGCCCCGCCACCACCACTACCAGTGCCACCAATGCCACCGCCACCACCAGCACAATCACTACCGCCAGCACCACCACCACCATCACCACCACCGCCAGCACCATCACCACCACCGCCATCACCACCGTCAGCACCAGCGCCACCACCGCTCCTTCGTGGCCCTCGGTTAGGCGAAGCAGCGGCTGCCTCTCTTCTCCTCCTCCTCCTGCCGCCTCCCCTCGGCGTCGCCTCGTGGAGAAACCGGCGACGTCAACTTCGCCAGGAGCCCCAGAGAGCGCTCGACGCATTCCAATTGCACCCCCCCCGGCTCCGCGCCCTCCCCAAATCTCGAATTCAACACACGGGACGCAGAGCCAGGCACTCGCACGGGCAGAGAGACGCACGGAGAGTCAGGCAGATAGACACACGACAGGCAGATCGGTGGACAGACGGACAGGCAGACATACGGGCTTATACAAATGGACAGACGTGCATGTGAATTGACGCATGGATTGGAACGATAGGCAGACTGACATGCAGAGAGACATATCGACAGGCAGACTCGTCAGATCGATCGATGGACACGGCAAACAGATCGGCCAGCAGACAGACTGCTCGACACGTAGACAGACGGGGAGCGGACAGACAGATTGACAGGCAGACAGTGATCGAGATAGAGAGAGGGAGGCAGACAGCCTAGCGGACAGGCAAGTCAAATAGACGAGCACATGGGCAGGCACTGCAGGCAGACACGAAGACAGACGGTGGGGATGAGGGATACCGTAGAATATCTCTGCGGGCGAATGTTAAAAGGAGCAGATGGGCAGGCAAGGCAGGTGTCTGTGTGTCTGTGTGTGTCTGTGCTGATTATCTGAACCGGTCCTGGGCTTCCCCTAATATCGACTCAGCCTCAAATGAGTACCTGGTGCGGTGTGTAAACATCGTCACTGGGGGAGACAAAGGCGGTCGGGCATGGTGCTAGCCACCCACCCCCCTCGTGTACCGTTCCGGCCTTCACAGGTGCTCGCTAACAGCACTTGCCCCTACAGTCTGTTACAGGCTACACGGGGAATATTTGTCTTTGTCTGTGCTGGCAGACAGGAGTGGGAGGCGGGCGGGCAGCTAAACAAACAGGCGGACGGGACAGGCGGTGCCTTGTGGGGTTCGTGACAGGCGGCGGGGGTCAGCACTGCGCTCGCGCTCGGGAGGAGTCGGTGACGACTCGCGTGCTTCGGCGTCGCCTCTGCGCACGCAACGCGCAGCGCGCGCGCGCGTGCCCGTGCCACGTGCGTACCGCGTGTCGTTGCACAGTACATTTGTATGTGCTACGCGTGCTGCTCCTATTTATCCTTACGGGGGGGGTGGGGGAGGGTCTGTCAGTCAGGGCTGGTGTAGTGATGACCCTCACAAGATTTCGCTCTCACGTCCCCTGGATGCGTGTACGTTGAACTTCTTTCGCACCGCACCTTGGCCGACCGCTTGCAGCGGTGGTTCCGGCCACCGCTGCTTGACGGTGGCGACTTTCACGCTGCGACAAAGAGGTCACGGGGGTCTGCTGCCCCGTGACCTCCTTGCCAGGCGGGGCGTTCGACACTTCACGTGGCCTCGAGGTGCACTTAGCGTGGCACAGGCGCTGCGTGGTGACGTCACCGCCACTTAATGGTGAACGGGGGTTGTTGTTGTTGCTGCGTGGCAATGGGGTTGATGGCAGTGAGCGCCGGGTGGCTCAAACACAACAGCAAGTTGGCACAGTCGGTGGTGGGGTGGGGGGCACAGGCGGTGCGTCGGGCAGTCATCTCAGTCAGCCCGTGCCACCCGGGCCTGTCCCGCGACCTTCAACACTTCACGTGTCATTAACGTGCACGTTTCCTGGCACAAGCGCCGTGGTGACGTTCATGGCGAATGGCGCTTGTTGTTGTTGTTGGTGGTGACATGATGGCTCTTAGACCCCCGCCACCCAGTGCAAACATCCATCCCCACCCCCAATTCCGCAGCACCCCACACACCCCAACCCGCACCCGTGTTGGAACGTGAACTCTGCCCCCGTGAACCCGGCGGTCTCTGCCCACCCCCCACCCCACTGCTCCCTCCCCAGCCACGTGGTGGTGAGGTCGCCCCGCTGTTTCAGGCATTCATCCGTTTCGTTCGGGTAACGTTTATGCCTCGTACAGGACTCGACACCCCGGGAGGTCCGGGAACAAAAGTCCACGTGCAGTGCCAGCGGATGCCCCCCCCCCCCCCCCGGGGGGGTGTGGGGGGTCCGACGGTAAAATATTTTCCGGCGCAAAGCCCCGGGCAGCTCCGATTGTCAAATTCAGCCGTGGGTCGTCGACGCTGGGAGGTGCGAACGTTGGGACTCGTCAGGAAATACATTCGACTGACGTTGTCCTTCCCTGTACGGCCGATCGACTCGTTTATTATTTTTGAATCTCGGAAGCTCAGCAGGGGTTTGTGTGATCGTGGACATCGCTGGGATGGGTGGTGACCGCTGCGCGCAAAAACGATGTTTGCCGTCGCAGCTGCGAGGTCACGCGACAACAAAGAGGGCAAGGTTGTACCGTACGCCCTGTAACTTCTACGCTCCCGTGTGTCCTCTGCTCTGGCCGTCGCCAACTCGCGCAGCTGACCGGCGCGGTGAAGTATGGACGACCCCGCGCGCTGCGTGGGGAAGCTATCGTCGAGCCGTGGATTTGACCAAAAGTGCCGTACGAGTTACAAGGTCAATCTGCTGCATGGAGGCTACCCCGTGTCAGTTATGGTGCTTCTTTGACCATACTTCACCACGTCGGTTCAGTGCGGGTGGGCGATGGGTAAATTGGTGGTGGGGGGGGTGAACCGCTTCAGATATCACTGGCCACTGATGTTAGCCGTGAATCGTGGGGGTCATCGCACAGGGCGATCACCGCTCCATCCACTCCGCGTACTGTACCGTGTTTATAAACCCGTGCAAAAGGGGGACACGGTCACAATACCAATGCTTTAACAACCTCCTTTGTATGCTTCGTGAATCTTCACCCAGCAGTCGGGATAGTCCCTTGGCTCATGATGATGATGGTGCGTGGGTGAGTAGATGGGGGGATGGGAGGGCAAGCGAGATACTGGTGAGCAGCAGTGTTCCCCCCCACGGTGAGCGTTAAGGCTCCCCGAGCCTCGCCACCAAACCGAAGTTCGACGTTCATCCCCCACGGCGAACATCAGTGGCGACGTAAGAACCGAACCAGAGCCTTCCCCGAACCCGCACCGACCGTCCCGGTGAAGTACGGCTCACCTAAACCTCCCACGACCGACTCGTGCGCCGGGGACCACCGTATTAATCCAGCAGTGAATAGACCGTGACTTACGGTTATGATGCTAATGTAAGCCGAGGATTACAATGAAGGCGTTGGTGTTGGTGGTGTAGGGGGGCGTTAGACTCCCCCATTATCTGCACCACCCCCACACCACCTCCCTCCCTCTCTCCCTCCCCACCAGCAATTCCTGCACAAACAGAGAGACTAGGCGAGCTTGAGAGCAAGGTCGATTGGCTCCTGATAGAACATCAGCAGTGTTTACACGTGGCGCGCGCGTGCGTGCGTGTGCGCGCGTGTGTGTGTTTGATTGTGTGTATGGGTCGGGGAGCGGTAGCGTAGCGGTCGGGCCAACGCACTACGGACCCGGCTGCCCGAACCCGGTGACGATTATCTGAACCGGTCCTGGCCAAGGTCGACTCAGCCTCAATATGAGTACCCGGTGCGGCGTGTAAGCATTCGCCAACGGGGAGACAAAGGCGGCCGGGCGTGGTGCTGGCCACCCACCCCCCCCCCCCTCGTGTGCCGTGCCAACCTTCATAGGTGCTTGCGAACAGCACTTGCCCCAAAAAGTCTGTTGAGGCTATAAAGGGGGTCTTTGTCTTTGTGTCACTGTGCATCCGTGTGTGTTGGTTGGTATCCGTGTGCTTGCCATATTTTTGCATGAGTGCGTGTGTGTGTCCGTGTGTTCACAAGTGTGCGCGTGTGCATCCGTGTGTGAGATTGCATCCGTGTGAGAGTGCGTGGTGTGTGTGTTTGTACGTGTCCGGGCGTGGTGCTGACTACACTAACCCCCCCAGTACGCTGTCTCTGCCTGAATAGGTGCTCGCTAACAACACTTGTCCTGCCAGTATCTTAAAAGGCTATGTAACTGTGGGTTTCTCTCTCTCTCTCTCTTCCATGCGAGTGTGAGCATGTGTGCCCGTCCATGTGTCTGTGCATGCACGGGTGTTTAAAGCACGCGTGTGTATCTCTGTGTGTGTATCCATTGTCTGTGTGTATGTGTGTATGTATGTGTGGGACTGTGTGTGGCAGTACGTGTGAATGTGTGTTTCTAATAGATATGTGTGTGTGTGTGATTGGATGTATATGTGGCCATGTGTGTGTGTGTACTCTGTATGTATGAGTCTGTGTGTCTCTGTCATCTCAGTCATCTCGGTCATCTCAGTCAGTCGACCCATGGCACCTGGGTCTGCCCCGTGACCTGCCAGCGGGCGTTCGACACTTCACGTGGCCTCAAGGTGCACATGGCCTGGCACAAGCGTCGTGGTGACGTCACCGCCACTTCGTGGCGAATGGCGGTTGTTGTTGCGTGTGTGGATGTACATGTGCCCGTGTGTAAGTGTGCCGTTGTATGTGTGTAAACATCGCCACTAGGGAGACAAAGGCGGCCGGGCGTGCTACAGGCCACCCCACTCACTTCGTATTCCGTTCTAGCCTTCATAGGTGCTCGCTAACAGCACTTGCCCCAAAAGTTTGTTAATGCTATACGGAGGCGGGGGGGGGAGGTTGTTGTATGTATGTGCCTATGTATTTACGTACGTGTGTGTGTTTGAACGAGTGCTCTGCGTGACCCAGGCTGTGTTTTTTTTTCCGAGCCGACCCTCTCACATCCTGGAAGCTGCCCCTCTCTGGCACGAAACCGGAGGTCTGGAGCCCAGGCAGCAGCGTTCCCGGCTGTGGCAGGGTCGCTATTTAACAGCAACCCCGGTGGTCACGCGTCTCAAAGTGACCCCCCACCCACCCACCGTGCATTCCTGCACAGCCTCGGACTCGAGCAACCCGGAGCGGGTTAGTTTAACACGCGGTAGGCTTTCGCGACCGATAACATCCATAATACAGGTTGTTTTTTTTTGTTACTTTTGATACCTGAGCGGGTTTTGACGCTTTCCCAACAACTAAGGCTGAAAGCGCAAACGCTTTGGCGGCGTTCTGCCGTCTGTAGAAGTGGTGGGGGGGGGGGGCGGGTGGGGGGCACGATAACTCTCGTAAAACGGATCCGACCTCAATGATAATTGTGTGTAAATTTGCGTCGCTATCAAGGACGCACACCGATTTTAAAACCGGTCGCATCGTTCCGAGGGTTTTCCCAAAAATGTGGAGGTCGCAAACCAAGAGTATAAATGACAATTTTCAATTATGCCCACCTGCTTGTGTGGGCTTTCGTGCCGCCAATGAAATACTTTCCGAGGACAAAAAGCCGCGCTGTTACAGACGCGTACGCGTGTTTTTTTTCTTCCTTTGCTAAGTAATCGCCCTTCTCGGTGAAATCCGTCCACGTTTTTGTGTTTTTTGCTGCTTGACGCAGGACACGAACGCAAACCCGGTCTTCCAACTTCTCCGTTGAATAATGAACGCCTGACTACAAACGCTCTGGCTTAAGGCCTCCCCATGTTGCGTCGGTCATAGGGGAGGGTCGTTTGACTATACTTCACCACGCTGGTCAGTGCGGCTTGGTGAAGTTGGTTCGGGTGGGGGGGGGACCCAGGACAGATTGAGATATCGCTCGCCCACCGATGGTTAGCCGTGGCTTGAAATCAAGCTCAGGTTTTCTGGGTTCATATCAGTGTTCGTAAAACCACCGTCCACTGATTTCACCTTTGATAGAACACAAGAAGCTGTTGACCTTGGAGCTACACAGCTTGGCTGCGTGTCCCTGACGACTTCTTTTTCCTTCGGCCGATGTTGATGTCGAGCAGACAACCGTCATTTCACTTTGCGGTGGCTTGAGCCCAGATAATTGCGTCAGGAGTCGTGGAGTGGTTTATCGCCGCTGTGATGATGATGATAATGATGGTGATGCCCCCTCCTTTGTATTTGTGAATCGAGTCATTTTGTGTGTTCCATGGTTCTCTGTTCTGGGTTCGTGACCACAGTCTCTCGCACACCGCCGGAGACTTGTTAATTTTCCGTTTGTCACTGGCTGTTCCAACGAGGGAGTCCGAAGTTTCGTTTGTGATTTCAATAAAACTAAATACAGTAAAACCTTGGATTGCGAGCATAATTCGTTCCGAAAACGTGTTTGTAATCCAAAGCACTCGCACTCGTATATCAGTTGTGATCACGTGACGCTCGGCAAACAAGGTGTATACACGTACTGCTCGTATTGCAAGACCTCACTCGTTTATCAAATTAATATTTATTTTTAAAAATTGCTCGTCTTGCAAAACACTCGCAGACCAAGTTACTCGCAATCCAAGGTTTTACTGTATTTCGGATTACAGTCAAGCAAGCGGGACATTAGCGTGCGGAAAACGTTTTGGTGACGTCGCACCGACACGCAGCCACTGCTAGGCGGAGAGCTCCTCTCGACGGTGTTTTGGCCTACTCTTCCACGCCGCTCAGACGGGAGTGCCCACACTTTACCCCCAAATCACACGCGACCAGCTGAGCGAACCACGGTGGCGTTCCCGTTTTATACCGCTCGGTGGGACGGAGGCACGGGGAGATTTAAAAATACAATTTTAAAAATCCAAATTTATTGAAGCTGCCATGCTGGGAGGTCGAACCACCGCTTGATTGCAAGTCCACTGCACCGAGCTATTACAACACTCGCCGTCCCTGTAAGAACTTGTATTGATTTCCATTTCGCGTGTCGTTCAGCCCCTGCTAACCATGACCGTCACTGTGGTGCCGATTAAAATTATAGAAGCACTCGAGATGACTGCATGGATAGGAGCATTCAATATGTCGTCCCCCGTCATTTTACTGTGGTGTCCTAAATTCACGTGGGAATGAAACATTATATAACCTTGCAAATATTTGTTTCGGTCGGATAATATGTTGTTAAGAGGTTTATCATTTAGCATCCGTCTCTCGCGGTATTTTTTTTTCCGTAGCTTATTTTTTTACTTCAATAAACAGTGCTTATTTGCTCAGCGAAAGAGTAAATAGGAAATTCAGGGGTGTAACAACGACGCCTCGATCCATCGACTAATTTTCGATTGTTTAGCTCACGGATACACGCTTCGGATCACCCGCCGGTGCACGTACGATTCGAGGCTACGGGGTCGGTAGGTCACTAAACAGCGCTGAGCCAGTCGTTCACCGCTGAGTTACCTGGGTTCAAATCCATGTTGCCACCACCTGGGTTCAAATCCATATAGCCGCCTTTGTTAAAACCGGTTTCATGGAGAGTCGATGGTCTCAGCCTGGTAATCAATGACTCCACACACACACACAAACGCATCACAATACATTTTGACAATTTCTTTGGTGATCATTTATTTTTTGTATGTGTACATGCTGTCGGTAACGAGTTCACAAGACCCCCTTGCAGCCGTTAGAGACCGCTGAAATATTGAAAGAAAAAAAAAGTTTTTCTGGAATTGAACTGTGACCCTGAATGGTGACAATTCATGGCAGATGGGTAGAGGGTGCAAACAAAAACAGGTAGAGGCGCAGCCGTGCAACTGCTCGCTCACGCCACTGCTGGCGGAAGGGCTTCCAACTAGAGGCAGCAGCATATTGGTCTGCCACGCTGGACAGACAGTTTGGAAGCGGTGGGAGTACCTAAGTTTTACCCAACTACAGTGACCTTCTGCCGTTCGACTGCGGTGCACCCACATTCGTACTGCCGGGTGGACAGACGCGGCGTGGCTGGGGGGGCATTCAAGAAACGTTGGTGAAGGGGTGACATGTTGCACCTCTGCTCAACACTCTCCAACTGACACTGCTGTTCACTCTTCGTCTATCAATCGACTAAAGTGTATTTAATCGACTGCTTTAATCGTGGTCGATTACTCCTGGGCCTTTTATTAAAAAGTGGCAGGCCACCCCCGCACCTTGCCCTCCCGAAGGCACGAAACCCCCTGACGAGCCATGCCCAGCGCGACGCAGCTGATGATGCCGATGGCGCCACCAAGACCCAGAGGTCGCAACCGGGGACCCGATACCCGTACCCTACCCGATACCCGGCTACCCGTACCCGGCCAGGTACGGGTACGGGTACCCGTTTGCGACCCTGGTGCGGTCGGGTACGGGTAGGCCGTGAGTCACTGGTGAGTAACCGTTTGTCACTCATTTCGGGTAGGGTACGGGTAGGGAACGGGTACCCGGCCGGGTACGGGTACGGGTACCCATTTGCAACCCTGGTGCGGCCGGGTACGGGTACGGGTAAGGAATCAAAACCCGTTTGCGACCTCTGCCAAGACCGCGTCCTCGTCGCCTCCCGTCCAGCGGCACACGTGGGAACGGAGGTGAGACTGCGCTTTTTTTTTACGAACCTAACTTTGCGTTGACCGCCGAGTCGAGTTAACGGAACCCATCATGGGTTGAGCAATCGATTGCTTAAGTCATCGGACAGAACCAGCTGTAAATCGGAATACCTTGAGCCAATTGTCGTGTTCTGCGACCGCGTCTGGCGCTGTCCCGCACTGTGTTTCACTTGGCCTCCGGGAGCCGTGATGCCGCGCATTCACTTGGCCGAGGCTTCTGGGTTATGAACGCGGCGATTTTGTCAAAATGTGCGATGTTTGTGCTCGTTTGTTGAGCACAGACGGCGTGTTGCGGCGGAGAGAAAAGAGGGGCCAGCTCACATCCTCTTCAAGTCGACCATTTTAGCATGACACCGTTGTGGTGGTGGTGATGACGACGACGATAATCCTGCGGGCCGAACAACACACGCTAACAGCCCGAAAACACATCACAAAGCTACGCAGGAAAGGCCGTGACGCCAATCGCTTAATTGTACTAATTTGTGCATTTTCCCAGCCCCCATGCGCCTATTACAGAGAGGCTGGCTGTCTGTGTGTGTCATGAAATGCAGCTTGTGAATTAGAGGTATACACCGCAGCAGACCAAGTGCAATTGATATGAACTGTAAATCTGTAGAAAACGCCGCTGACGTTCAATATCGTGCCAACTTTTTAGACTTTATAATAATGTATAATTTCGAAGGGGGGCAAGGGATGTGGGGGGGGGGTCAGGCCTCCAGCCCCTCCTCCACCCACCCCTGCCGACGATGTGTCGGTGCTGTTGTGGGTTTACTGGCCAACACACAACCCGTGAGTGCTTAAGTAGAAACTAATTTGGCACATTCTGTTTACGTGACAAACCTTACTAATTTCGCCGTGTCGGGTGGCGGCGGATTTAACGACGCGTTTATATTTACGCGATCTAACCCAAGCAAAAACAACCTTTTATCGTGGATAATATCGGGTCGCGAAAGCCTGCGTGTTGAAAGGTGCTGCCTGTACTCTGGACAAACTCCAGCACATTGACTGCATGCATCAGGAGAGCACACACACGTGGCACCATGATGCCCACCTGTGATTGAGTGTTTTAATTCACAGCTTTGTCCCACGGGGTGGGTATGGGGGGGGTGAATGAGGTTTAGGGTTGGGTGGTGAGTGTGGTGGTGGTGGGGTGGTACAGCTGGATTAATGTTAGTCACGTGTTGAGCGCTGAGTAAGAAGCACCTGGTGTTTCTCCACGGCAGTTTGGCACTGCCTAAAAACACACAACGCACCGCCCAAGGTCTGACGCCGCGGGTGCTAAAAATATGTTTATTTATTACGACAACTTATTTTAACGTTTCTTCATGTGACCTTTGATCCACAGAATAGATGGGGGGGGACAAGCATTTCCCTACTCGCTCTACCGCTGAGAGGTATGCTCGCTGTTTGACTGGCCAGACCGATGTGTTTAATTCCCATCGCCGGGAAGTTAGCCAAAATTTATCCCAGGAACAAAAGTAACCAGATGGGTCTTTGTATGTAGTCATCGTTGACGGTCTAAGGGCATCAACCCTCACTGTACTTGAAGACCAAATTTAATCATTCGTCAGTCTGTTTGAGTCCTCTATTAAGACTCTATGGCTGTCTTTGTGAGTACGTTTGGGCCTCTTGCTGCGAGACCGTGGGTCTTTGTGAGTGTGGGTGTCTCTGTGTGAGTCGTTGGGTCTCTCTGTGAGTCTATGGGTCTTTGTGTGACTTTGGGTGTCTCTGTGTGAGTCGTTGGGTCTCTATGTGAGTCTATGAGTCTTTATGTGACTGTAGGAGTCTCTGTGAGTCGTTGGGTCTCTGTGTGAGTCTATGGGTCTTTATGTGACTGGAGGTCTGTGTATGAGTCGTTGGGTCTCTGTGTGAGTCTATGAGTTTTTATGTGACTTTGGGTGTCTCTGTGTGAGTCTATGGGTCTTTATGTGACTTTGGGTGTCTCTTTGTGAGTCTATGAGTCTGTATGTGACTGTAGGAGTCTCTGTGTGAGTCGTTGGGTCTCTGTGTGAGTCTATGAGTCGTTATGTGACTGTGGGGCTCTCTGTGTGAGTCGTTGGGTCTCTGTGTGAGTCTATGGGTCTTTATGTGACTTTGGGGGTCTCTGTGTGAGTCGTTGGGTCTCTGTGTGAGTCTATGAGTCTGTATGTGACTGTAGGAGTCTCTGTGTGAGTCGTTGGGTCTCTGTGTGAGTCTATGAGTCTTTATGTGAGTGTGGGGGTCTCTATGTGAGTCGTTGTGTCTCTGTGTGAGTCTATGGGTCTTTATGTGACTGTGGGGTCTCTGTGTGAGTCGTTGGGTCTCTGTGTGAGTCTATGGGTCTCCAGCACACACATTCTGTATAATTGTGCGGTCGCATTTAGTACCCTTGTTCAGTAGGAAATCACTCAGTCCCCTCAGATGTCCCTTCCTCCAGTCATCTGAGCTGTTGACTCCCTGCTCCAGTTTTTAGTTCAGGCTCAAACCCATATTTTCAATTCCATGTCAGACCTCCTCATTCTCTCTAAATATAACGTAAATATTCCCACTTTCTGTGCCGTGTCTTGAGATGCAGTCGCATTTAGACACAATATAAATCCACATCGTATCACACGGAGACCCATCGACTAACATAAAGGCCCACAGACTCAAACAGAGACCCGTAGACCCACATGTAGATCATAGGCCTATGCCTGACTTCATCTTGCTTTCTGTAACATGAATATCGCCTTGCTGTGCCGGGTCTAGAGATGCGGTCGCACTTCGACACTGTATAATGCCAAACTGTACCGTTTTGCATAATATTATCTTTTTAGCCACAGGACAAGGGGGGGGGGGGGGGACTCACTGACGATGCCTCATGTGGGCATCCACGATAATGCGCGAGAGACAGAGTGAGAAACTATAAACAGCTCTTCAAAACTTATAATTGTATTTTACCAGGTAAGGCCCACTGAGCTATATTGCTCTCTTTCAGAAGAGACCTGGCCACAAATGATAGCTCAACGAAGTTGCTTATCACGTGGAAATATATAGCGGACAAATGCTCTAAACGCGTGATGTTGATTGTAAATGTGGGGGGAAAAATCAGAGGACCCGGAGAAAAATTCACGCGACCATGGAGAAAGAGACACGCAAACTCCAAATATACAGCTGGCGTCAGGGTCGGGATCGAACCCACGACCTCCTGTATAGCTGGCGAGGTGGTTAACATCTCCTAGCCACCGTGATGATGATGAGAGAGAGACACGCAAACTCCAAATACACAGAAGGTGTCAGGGTCAGGATCGAACCCACAACCTCTTGCATACTAGGCGAGATGGTTAACATCTCCTCGCCACACACAAGGTGTCAGGGTCAGGATCGAACCCACAACCTCTTTCATACTAGGCGAGATGGTTAACATCTCCTCGCCACACACAGAAGGTGTCAGGGTCAGGATCGAACCCACAACCACCTGCATACTAGGCGAGATAGTCAACATCTCCTCGCCACACACAGAAGGTGTCAGGGTCAGGATCGAACCCACAACCTCTTTCATACTAGGCGAGATAGTCAACATCTCCTCGCCACCGTGGCGCCCGCCAGACACTGCCTGACTATCCCCTTACCAACACCGGCCCGCCTATTAAGGGCATGCAGACGATGCTTTGCCCAGTCACCCATTACAATTCACCCAGCCCTAAGTACTTACACTAGCGTTTGTATTTTAATTATATTTAATCATAATTATTACATCCCTTTAACAGCACGCTGTTGCTCGTGGGAGTTGTTTGACCAGACGTCACCACACTGGTCAATGTGAAGAGGTCAAAGGTTGTCGACATTGGCTGGCCCGGGGGAGGGGCGGGGAGAGAATGTTGTCTGAGACTTGGTTCAGATCTCACTCCCCTGTAAACAAGGTCAGGTCACCTGGTTCATCGTGGTTGTTTAACGACACTTCAACCCAGTGTCGGATTAAGCTAGTTCGGGGCCTGTAGCATATGTTATGAAGAGGCTCTAAATACAAAAAAACAACTAATATTAAAACACAGATTTTTTTTTACTTGCATAGTAAAGTATTGTATTTTTTCATTTGATGTACACCCAGATAATATAAATCGCTAACCTCAAACACCGCAGTCGTTCGTAAAAGTTTAAGGCGGTATAGTTCTATAGTAATAGAGCAAGTGCAGAATCTCTAAACCGGAATTCTTAGCTTGAAAGCGTTTAGCGTGGGGCCCTTGAAAGTGCGGGGCCCGTAGCTACATATGTAGCTACTTGTGCTACTAGTTTAATCTGCCACTGATCAAAACCACGGTGGTCCAGTGTGAGTTGGTGAATCGGGCAGGTTCGTCCAGGACTTGCTTCTTGGCGTCGCTCGCCTCTGATCGAACTCCTACGTCGCCGGGGTTCATTGCAGCCATCGCTGCAGATTTTGTTTTGTTCGCAGGCTATTTTATTAATCATCTACAGCTGCCGGCGTGCGTGCAGCGGTCAAAAAGCGTCTGACGGGGCAAGGTGGCAGTGCCTGGGAAAAAAAGCGGGTGGCCTGACTTTTGACAAGAGGCTGCGTTTGAAGGGTTTCTCTCAGCTGGTTAAATAAAGGGCTTCATTCAGTTCATTCGTTGATTGATTTTTCCGCTTGAGGGCAAAATGTGAGGCCGATAACTTCTCGGATGGTGCGGCTTTTAAACTCAAATGTCAGTCTTAACTCGAGTTAACTGTTTTTCGTGTCGCTGCAGCCCCTTTGCTTCCTCGCATTTTACACTTGACAAGTTCTATCAGAACTTCACCCGAGATGTTAACGTTGTTTGTTCAGGAGCCGCCAAATGCGACGGTATGCAATAAAATAAAAACACGGCCTGGTAAACAGGATGCCTGGCCGGCCTTGTTTATTCACGCGTATTATTTGTTGTTCATTATAATATTATTGCATAAGTGCAGTGCTTGCACCCACTGTGTATTATGTCCAGTATATGTTTTTTTTTACTGCAATAACCAGGGCAGGTTTTGGAAATATTTGTTCGTACCGAAGGCCTAAAACGACTTTCAAATAATATTCTTTGGGTCATACGGTAAAGTCACGTAGATGGTTCAAAGAAAATAACGAAAAACTACGACGTTTCGATCACAACACAAGCGATCGTCCTTCTGATGATGATCGCTAGTGTTGTGATCGAAACGTCGTATTTTTTTGTTATTTTCTTTGAACCATCTACGTGACTTTACCGAAAGACCCAAAGAATATGAATTCCTGCAGTCACGAAAGCTTTAAGTCGCGACTTTGAAATAACTTTCGCGGGCGACACACACGTTAACGCGCACACCTCGGTGGTTATCGAGTAAAGGAATGCCAAATATATAACTTGGGCTTACCTTTAGAGGTAACCGAGCGTTGCAGCTAAAGTTAGAAGCACAGGGTGGGTGGGTTGCCACGTTGGAAATGTGTCACCTCCCACTCTACTACTTGGGGTGCCACGGTGGCGAGATGTTAACTTCCTCGCCTGCTGTGCAAGGAGGTCGTCGATTCGATCCCGATCCGACAGCTGTACATTTGGAGTTTGCATGTCTCTCTCCCCGTGGTCGCGTGGATTTTTCTCGGGGTCCTCCGATTTCCCCCTCCACATTTCGAAACACGCTTTTAGAGTATGTGGCCGCTGCTATACATTTCCGCATGATAAGAGAAACCACTTTCGTTGAGCTATCATTTGTGGCCAGGTCGCTTCTGAAAAAAATCTACACAGCTCAGTGGGTGGAAATAATTTTTTTAAAATCAAATAACTCAATTGAATTCCTTCCAGTCACAAATACGAATCCTTTGCGGGGCCGTTTCAAAGTGGTGGGCCCGCTCGTTGCCTTTGGGCCGTTATGAATTTAAGTGGCGGCCCACGGACTGTGAGACGTTTTTACACGCTTTCATTTAACTCACTCTGTCAACTCACTGATGAATTGATGAGTTAATGATGACGTCACCCTGCTGCTACTCTATATAAGACCGGGAGCCAGAGCAGAGCCTCACCATTCTGGCGAATTGCCCGATGATTCTGGATGCAATTACCAGCGAAACGTCGTACTCAAAAATTGTAAATGTTGTGGTTTTACGCTTCAACACACCGGTGGGCTAAAGCAGTGAACTATTTGTCTTTTGTCAACGTGACACTTTTTACTGATTGGCCGTGTCGGGTGGTGGAGGGTTACGACACATTTATAAATAACGCGATCTAAACCCAAAAACGTTGATTATGAATAATATTGGTCGCGAAAGCCTACGTGTTAAACTCACTCTGTCTGTTGTTGTATCCTCAAATCTTGTAACTCAATTTTAACCCACTTCCCAATGTGGTATCGACTGCAAACTTGGTATACTTATGTCATACTGATGACAATACTATATTCTATCATAAAAAATAAAATATTTGTAAACATTCTTTTGTATATGTTATGTTTCCGCTTGGGTCTAATTGTCCACGATCAACTGACGTTGGCTGTAATTGGCCACGGTCCCTGACGTTATAGCAAGCTTCGGGGCCACTTCCTTAAGTCGTGGAGTTCTTCCATTACTAGTACATTTCATAAAAGCGTATTTTAAAGAAAGTTTTTTTTTTAATATTACTTATTTTGTTTGTTTACCCACTGGCCGTACAGGACTGGGGTGCTGACAACAGAACTGTTTGGATGGGGTGGAAAGATTTCAACCACCTTTGACTTCCTCCCCTTTGGTAAAGTTTTGAAGAAAATAAAAAGAAACAAGCTATGCACGTGGACTCTAGACTCGTGTTTAATCATGTGGCGAGAATTGGCTAACATCACATTGTGGTGTACAAAGTCTTTTTTTTCCTCAATAAAAAAGAGGAACAAGGGAAGGATAATAAGGCGCCTTGAGACGTCGAGTGAGAGGCGCCTTGCCAGTGTAAATGTCGTAACAGCACAGTATTTTATTAATTGGAGTTAACAAAAGGTGGTCAGGCTTTCGAGCGCGCAACAATTTGCGTGGACGACGACGGCGACGAGGAGATGTATCTGTTCTCATTTTTTTCATCATCGAGAATTTACTTGAAGCTTCCGTGACTCTTCTTGGTTCTTTCGGTAAAGTCACGTAGAAGGGAAATAATAAAATAATTAAAATAAAACATAATAAAATACAATTCTCACAACGTTTCGGCCACAACGCAAGCAGCCGTCCTCAGGTGAAGAACAGGTCTGTCGGAAAGACAGCGTCCGAATGAACACCACCAAGCTTGGAAGCGTATATGGTGTTCATTCAGACGCTGTCTTTCCGACAACCCTGTTCTTCACCTGAGGACGGCTGCTTGCGTTGTGGCCGAAACGTCGTGAGAATTGTATTTTATTGTATTTTATTTTTATTATTTCCCTTCTACGTGACTTTACCGAAAGAACCAAGAAGATGAATCCCTGCAGTCACGAAAGCTTTAAATCTAAAAAGCTTCCGTGACCGTTGGAATTCATATTCTTTGAGTCTTTCGGTAAAGTGACGTAGATAGGTTCAAATAATAAACAAAAAACTACGGCGTTTCGATCGCAACACAACAGCTTCGCCTTTAGTGGCTTTCCCTACCTTCTTTTCCCACCTGATGACGACCGCTTGTGTTGCGATTCGAAACGTCGTCGTTTTTTTGTTGTTGTTTTCTTTGAACCTATCTTGCGTGACTTTACCGAAAGACCCAAAGAATAGGAATTCCTGCAGTCACGAAAGCTTCAAGTCAAGATTTAGAGAAGAGAGAGAGAGGACGGGGGGTGCGGTGGGCATGCCCACGCGTGCCTCGGCGCGTCAGGGGCGAGGTTTGCCGCATCAGGGCATGGCTTGGGCCACACAGAGTGGAAGATGGGGGGGGGGGGTTCACGGGTGGTGGTGGTGGGGGGGGGGGCACGTAGGGTGAGGGAGGGGGTGTGGGTGGGGCCACAATAAAAAATGTGGGGGGCCGGGTCGGCTGGAGTGGTGTGGGTACATCGAGTTTGGGGGGCTGCGGGAGTCGGGGGGGCCCCTGGGGGTTGGCACGGATCATGCGGAAATTGGGGGGGGGCAGGGAGATGCAGATATCGTGGTCGGGGGGAGTGCTTAGGGACGGGTAATTCTAATGGTAATAATAATCATGCAGATCAAGTTGCGTAGTTTGAGTTTGAATGTTTCTTTAATTCATATTGGACCAGCAATAGCCCAAGCACAAACCCAAAATATCCGTCCCGAGTTAAAGAGCCAAAGCGATGGAGTCCGTCCCAAGCGTAATGGTCAAGTCAGAGTGGTCCCCAGCGGATAAGAAAATCCCCGGTCAGTCGATAACATCAGCAACAACAACGAGAAGCCAATTGACATTTAATCTACAAGGTGAGTCCGGCTCCTGTCCGGTGTGGAACTCGAAACTCGAGGTCATTGACTTCCGTTCACCCACTTTGGGGGACTCGGATTTACCAGGGTGGCCGTTCCATCTCCTCCGCACTTTGTTGAACCCGCCACACCGCACAGGTCAAAGCATGGGGTGGAAAAAAATAGATTTTTCCAGCGGCAGGCATCGGGTTTTTTCTTTAATACAATTAAACCCGATTTCGGGGAATTAAAACCTGCTTTAATGAATACGAAACTCTGATCCAAGGCTTGGGCTGCTTCCTCGTCGGTGCTGCTATCGTACTCGGGGGGGCCGTCGGGCACGGGGTAGTCGTAGAATGCGGCGGGCAGGTTGGTCTTGATGAACACGAGGAGCTTCTCCACAATCGTGGGCGCCAGTGAGTTCCTTAGCTTGGAATGGATGAAGCCCATCGTTGAGAAGTGCGGTTCTGCAATTAGAACCAATTAAACCGGATTTCTCCCAATCTCAGATGATCGGGTTTAATATACAAAGACAATTAAACCCGATTGTAAAGATTGTAAAAAACCCGACTGTGCCACTCTTGGGTCAAAGCAGTTCTCTTTCCACGCGTTCTGCATCGCGCACAATGCTCTCTATCTGCCTTGGAATTCACTCCTCCGATCGTCAATTTTCCCACACGCTCATAAACTCTTGCGCAATGCAAGAAACGTGTCAACTCTTTATTCCTTGCAACTATGAGAGCGCCGCTGGTTTCAGGTCGCTTGATGTTTTGGACCATCGGGTCTCTGCTCATAGCACTGGACGTGAACGGGGTTCAGTGTGGGATTGAGACTGTCGAGAAATATGGGATGCCGACGATTTGACAGCAGACGCTCATGGAGACACACAAGACCCTTACAGAGACATGCAGACACTAGCAGAGACGCTCGAGGGAGACATTGGAGACTCATAGAAACATGTCGACGCAGAAACGTGCAGGCACTCGTACACATACTCGTACACATTCTGAGACACATGGAGAGACTCGGAGACACGTAGACACTTGGAGACACATCGAAACACACAGATACTCACGATGGACCAATCCCCGCCCCACCCCTGCACCACCCCCAATTACAAAACCATTTCACTGCAGAGGGTTCAATTCACGTGCCACGCCAGAGTCAGGACCTAATTTGGAGGAGCCCTTGACAGCCGCACGTACAACCGCGGCCTTTAAATGAGAATAAAGCGAGCGGCTCCTGCGTCAGAGCGAGCGAGCATGGGGTTGGGTGGGGGGGTCAAGGTCTCACTGGGGTTGTGGGAGGAGGAAGAGAGAGAGGAGTGCTGGGGGGTGGGGGGTAATCTTGGGGGGGGGGGTCCCCCTTCTGACCTTGTACACGGGGGGCAAGTGTGGAAATCGTTAAAAAAAATTGGGAATCCTTCAAATTACGAGCCTCTCCACCAATTTTTGTATTTGTGCCCCATGTGTGGCGGAGGGCGTTGGGAAATGAGGAATGACTCAGGGAGGAGAGTCTCCTGCACAAAGGGAGGCCTGGGACTATGCGCAGTGTGTGCGCAAAGAAGAGAGATGTAATACAATTATACAATGCAGGCTTCGTTTTTATTCAATATTTTTTTTTGCAACCCTTTGTCAGTCCAATGCTGGATGCAGGCCTCCCCCACGCCGACCCTGGTGTTATTTAACGCAGTGCCCCTAAGCAGCGGTGCCACGTGTCCTCCCTAATAAGACTTCTAATTGCAAAAGAGCGCCAGCCACACACTCCTTGATGGTACGTTTTGGCCGAACATCCCGATTATTATTGTTATTACTTACTTCAGGAAGCCTTGCAGGAGTTGGCAGGAGGAACACAAGTTGAGCAATAGGATGACGGAAAACCTGGGTAGGGAGTTACATGAGACAAATGAGGCCATTTACACCATTGGTACCTAATTTGGCAGTAGAAAATATGATAATTGGTTTTTTACCCTTTTATCTGGCAACAAAACTGACACCTTTTTACGAGGAGTCATGTTTGCATAGACCACAATACCTGCAGTCATAATGCAAACAAAAAACACAACTCTGATAATGTGCACTGTCCTTGAAGTTGATTGGTCCACACCCGAGACAGCTTTACTTAGAGCCTAGTCTCACATGGGTTGGACCAGATGACGCCAAAAGGCGCACAACTCAAAGACAATGCACCATCAGAGTATGAGAGCTCTCATACTCAACTTCAAGGACAGTGCATACATTATCAGAGTTGTGTTTTTTGTTTGCATTATGACTGCAGGTATTGTGGTCTATGCAAACATGACTCCTCGTAAAAAAGGTGTCAGTTTTGTTGCCAGATAAAAGGGTAAAAAAACAATTAACAAATGAGGCCCACCACAGCTGTGGTGTGATGAGATCAATCGAGACGACATTGTCGAGGGAGGCAGCCAAAGGCAGAAGGAGGAGCCAAGGACTCAGCAATGTTTGCAATAATACTGTACCTCTTTTTTTCCACTGTAAAACCGAACCATGCCAGCATTGGGCCATTTCAGCACGGGTTTGTTTTTCTTCCACTGGGCTCTTTGCTGAGCCTCAACGAGGGATCTGAATCTGGCTCGGGTCCAAACAGGCCAACGTCAGGACTGATGACATTGATAGTGTATGATGACATTGATTGTGTGTGATGTCAGTATTTAACATTGTGAGGAAGAATAAGAACGTGGCATCACTACATCACATCAGCGCTACTTCTGCAGTGAAAAAAAAAACTACCTTGAGTAGCACAACTGTGGAGACGCCACGTTGTTGTTTTTTTCCACTGCAGAAGCCGAGCCGAGCCGAGCCAACCCACTGCTGTCAACACGCAATGAAAGAGTGGCATTTAGATGAATTGTAAATGCTGTGGGTTTGAAGTAGTAAGTAATTGGCATGCTTTGTTTACGAGACAAACCTTACTAATTGGCCGTGTCGGGTGGTGGCGGGTTTAATGACACATTTATATTTACTCGATCTAAACCCCCCCCACAAAAATACGTTTATTATGCGTGTAGATGAAGTTTCGTGGCTGATAAAACAGAAGAGCGAAAATGATTATCCTCGCCCCCTGGCCCTGCTACAGATTCCGATTTATTTTGATTCCAGGCCAGAGATTCACGGCTTTGGTTCCGGCTCGGCAAATTAGCAAGTGGAACTATCGCCCCATGCCTTGAAGGCCATGTGACGCTGGCACAGCACGGATGTGGCAAGTGGAAATAAAACAAAATTGCTCTGATAAAGTGGAGGTAACTAATTCCAGACATGCCACTCAGTGGGCTGCGTGAAAGAAAGAAAGAAAGAAAAAAACACCTCGAGTGGAATTTTCCCTTTCATTTGCCATTTAAAGCCAGCGGAGCAAGGCAGAGAGAGAGAGAGAGAAAAATGCATCGCTTACTGGATTTTGTTGTTGTTGTTGTACAACCTACCGGATAAAGGGCAGTGGAGGATAATGAAAATGCGGCTGTGAAATGTCCGAGTGTTATTGGGAGGCGTGTGAAGGAGGTTTCTTCGTGTACAGACAGCCGCCACGTGGCGTGTTGTTTGCGATGCACAGCTGATAGTTGCTGTACAGTCACGCTTGCTACTGGACGCCTGCCGCGGTCAGGGGAGGGGAGAGTTGGGTTTTATTGTCCCCATTTCGTATGCATGCCACATGTGGTATCCACAAGGCCCTTTCTCAATCCACTGCTAGATGACTGGGAGGAAGGCCGGGTCTGCCCGCGCCGTGCGGGTCATTGTTGGTAATGGTGGTGGGGGGGGGGGGAAGAGTTACATTGGTCATACTTCACCAATTTGGTCAATGCTGATGGACCATGTAATAATCGTGAACAATTAGTATAAATAAAAAGGGGTGGGTGAGTTAATGGGGGGGGGGGGGGGGGGGTGGTGAGAAGCGCAAGTGTGGAAACAGCATCAGCAGCAGACGCGCAAGTAATAATAATAGTTATATATATAAAAAAAAAAATTTAATAAATCGTGATTTTAAAGCACCCTCCTCGTTCTTCCAACTCAGCCCCGGGCGACCCTGGTCAGGGCAAAGGTGTTTGGTGGAGCCGTGACGTCACGCGACCAGCTGTTCGCGTGACGTCAGAGGGCGGCTGGTGATGGACGCGCGTGCGCGTGGGGTTTTTTTTTTTAATACATTTTTATATTTTTTATTTCTGTATTTTTTTAAGCCTTTTTCTTTGCCGCTTTAGCGTTTTACGTTTGCGTTTTTCGTTTAGTTTTTTAATTCGCCTAAGATTTCCCTGCGGTGTTTACGAGTTGGTTTTGTTGTTATTTTTTTCCACAACCCAAGCTGAAATTAATGAATGAAATGACCGCGCCTACCCCTACCATCGCCCACCCTTCCATAGCCCCCCCCCTCCCCTCATAACGACTCCTCCCACTGCCAACGCTGGCCAATGAGAGACACCGACGCTCGCCGCCTGCGGCCAATGGGCGTTGACCCGCGTGCTATTTTTAGCTGTTGCCGGGTGACGACGACGACCGGCAGCGCCGCGGCGCGGATATCTCGCCGACTTGTAACTTTCCGCTCCGCAAAAAAAAACAACCTTCACCTTAAAAAAAAGATAAAACCAACGGATTCCGTTTATCAGCTTCAAATTGTCACGAAGCAAATATGATTTGGGAAAAAAAGAAGTCTCGCAAAAAACACGCGGAAAATCCTATACCTTAAAAGCATCGCGGGGATTACTTTTTCCCCCCCCTCTCATAACGCCGCTTTGGAAGCTCGGCTCCTCCCCTCGCCCTACGTCATCGGGCACGCCCCCTTCGCCGTCGTCAGCTTCGGGGCTGTATAATGATGAAAAAGTAGTGCCGGAGTTTTGGTTGGTTGGTTGGTGGGTGGGATGCGGCGGCGGCGGGGTGGGGGCGGGCGGTGGGGGGGGGGAAGTCGAGTGCGTGGGGAATGTGGCGCGGAGGAATCCGGGCGGGAGGGCGGGAGGGCGGGCGAGCGGCACCGCCCCCGCCGCGGTATAAAAGCGCGGTGGCGCGCGCCGCCTCGCGCACTCCTGCTCCCCCCCCCACTCCCGCGTGGCGCGCGCGGGAATGAGACGCGGCGCGCGACGGTTGCCGTGACCCCTTCCCCCCCGCTGCGTGCCGAGCAAGCGCCTGAGGTAAAAACCCAGGCACCCACCACTAACACTAACAACAACAACGGAGACATCGACAGACGTCGTATTAACACCGGCGGAGACTTGGGTTTGTTTTGCGTTTTAAAAAAAAAACTTAAAAAATGCCCGTTGATTTAAGAGATTAAATGCGAACGATTTAATCGGCGAGAGGACTGAGGGCTTTTAAAGGGGGTTTGGGGTTGTGGCTGGCACAACGCCGCCGCCGCCGCCTCATCATCATCGACCGTCCGACTTTGAATAGTGACCTACTTGCCTGACCTGACAGCGGTCTCGACTGCCTGTGTGTGTGTGCGACTCAAGTTGTTGTCGACTCGGCTGGACGAATGCGATCGTCGTTGTGTTGCGAGGAGCGAACGTCGCCATCTCGCTTGGTAACAACAACCACCACCACCACGGCAGCCTTCACCGCTACTCGGCAACAACCTCCCCCCTCCGCAAACGTCGTGAGAAGAAGAATAAATGAGCGAGGGTCGTGTAAGTTAAATACGATTGTAGGGGGGGGGGAGGGCTGAGGAGCCAATATATATAGCGATAAAATGCGTTGGATTGTACGATTATTAATTTTTTATTCGGCTACGGTTCGAATAATCTCGGGGCGTCTGCTGATGTGGATTCGGGTCAAGTTTGCCCCTCGAGGTGGGTTTTGACTGCGTGGCGTTTTCCGAGGGTGGATTTTTCATTCCCCCTCTTCGTCTTGTGTAAATCGCACGGTGATTGCGAGTGGATCTCACCATCATCATCACCACCACCACAGGTTCTTTATTACCTCGGGCTGGGGGCGGTTAAATCGTGGTAAAACTCTGCGAGGTGGTGGTTTTGCGGTGTTGGTGGTGATGTGGCAGTAATTGCGCCGCGTCACTGGGTGGTGTAGAGATGTGATGATGGAGGAGGAGTGGGAGGAAGACGCCGCCCCGGCGAGAATTGCCCTTTGCGAGGGGGACGACGACGTCGTCGTCGTCATGTGGAGATCTCGAATACAACGCGGATTTTAATTTTTAAAAAAATAATCGTTTTGTTAACTAAAATAAAATCCTCCTATGCTCGCCTTTAAACGCGGCGACGTATAAAGTCCCCGACGACGATGCCGAGTTTTTTTGTTGTTGTCGTCGCTATGTTTGCTCTCCTTCGAAACGAATCTCGTGAAAAGTGAAAATGACCTTTTTAGTAGAAGAGGAATAGGGGAGAGGAGGAGGAGGAGGAGGTCGCCTCTTGCGTAATAGAGGACGTGGAGGTCACGGCCGCAAACGTGCGCACACCCCCATCACCACCACCACCACCACCCACGGCTTTCACTCACCCATTTGTTCTCTCTCTCTCTCGACCTTGTTTTGTCGCCGTGTGTGTTTCTGTGTAAGCCCTGGCCTTAGCTTTATATAAAAGGGTAGAATTGTGCCGTCGTCACTCACCCCCTATACCTCCACCCCCACCGTGGTCGTGTGAAGGACGAGCAACCACCGTCGTCACTAGGTGGGGTGTGTGGGCAGGGTCGGTCAGCGATGTGTGTGTGTTGCGATGATGATGATGATGATACCCTCCTCCACATTAACACGGATTTACGCCTAATTAAACCGCACGAGAGGCAGCGTGCGCATTCCGTCAAGTGCGTAAGTGCGTGTGGGTTTTTTTCGTCGTCGTCGTTGCGTTGAGAATTTAAACTTTAATTGAGGGACAATTTAACCTACGCCATTTACCTCCACATTAACTCGAAATGGCGGCGTTTAAACGCCCCCCCCCCCCCGCGCGCAGCTGTTATAAAAAAAAACGCGGATTCGGCGTCATTCCTGCTGATGCCTTTTAAATAACGGAGTTATTTTGCCTCACTTATCAAGCCTCCCCCCCCCCCCTCATTATTGTCTCTGTGGTTTTTTTAAAGGGTATTGGTAGGGGGGAGTTAGTGAGTTGGGTGGGTGGGGTGGGAGGTAGGTGTGTGGCGGTGGGTGGGGTGGTGGTGATGGGTGTTGAGGTTTCTTTTTTGGCACCTGCATGGTACAATGGTGCGATTGTAACCCACCCCCCCTCCCCACGAAAGAGAGAGGCTCACTGGGAGGCCTCATGACCGCGCTCAGTTGGCCGCATTATTACTGCGCTCCGCCCCCCCCCCCTATAAAGCCGCACGACTGCAAACCCGAATCCACTACGGCCCGTCAGCTGGTTTCTGTGGGGGCCCCCCACCACACTTCGAAAAGAATGCAGCGTCTAAGCGGGATTGTGTTGAATGTTTTCGAATGCACGCGTGTTGCGCAGTTTTTTGTATGTGTGCACCGCTGACGTGCGCAATTTTTTCTCTGCCCCCCCTCCCACCTCCCATGTGTCTGTGTGTGTCCGCGCAGGGCCAAGTACTTAAGAAAGGCACTGCCTGCTATTTTTTTATAGAAACGATTCCACTGCCGGCGAGAAACGGATAAAAAGAAAAAAGCAATATAAATATTAACTATTTCTACACAAAGCCTGAAAACGCTATAACAAAAGCCTCCAGTTAACCAAAAAAAAAATTATCACGTTATACTGATAAGCAAATAAACATTTGAAACGACCAGTAAAGCAAAAAAAAGGACTAAAAAACATTAAGCCATGCAGTTGGAGATCCAAGTGGCACTCAATTTCATCATCTCGTACCTGTACAACAAGCTACCACGACGGCGAGTGAACATCTTCGGGGAGGAGCTGGAGAGGCTGCTACGGGAGAAGTACCGCGGCCACTGGTACCCGGAGAAGCCGTACAAGGGCTCGGGCTACCGCTGCGTGCACGTGGGCGAGGGCGCCGTGGATCCCATCATCGAGCGGGCAGCCCGCGAGAGCGGCCTGGCTCTCGCCGACGTGCGCACCAACCTCCCCGGCGAGCTGAGCGTGTGGATCGACCCGGCCGAGGTGTCCTACCAGATCGGCGAGAAAGGCCCAGTCAAGGTAATTCCCCCTCGAGGTCTTTGTACCTTGCTGCCTCCCCCACACCACTGGGGAGCACTTGAGGCCCACGCAGCCATTTATTTGTACCCCCCCCTCCCCACTTATCCTGCCCGCATCTCTTGCCATTAACCCGACTGACTTAATGCAAGTGCTGAGGTACAATAACATTACTAAAGGAATAAAAAAAAGACCGCTTAATGGACTTCGAGTTGGTAACCACGTTTAAGGCATTTAATTAGAAGGAAAAAACGCATTACTTCCCACGTGAATTATTAATGCAGCCTCTTAAGAGAAAATGTAAAGTAGGCTTATGATTTAGGCAAAGGCCCTTCAAAGTCAAATGAAACCCTGAAAGACCTTGGCCCATTGTCACTGTAAAGAGAGGCTATAGCCCACAGTGTTTGGCTGTATATATTTGTCACGAGGTGGTGTAAGTGATGGGAGGTATTGGGTTTTTTTATTTGCATAATATTTGCACATTTTCCAAATACGCACGTGTACACATATATTGACACAGCCGTCGTAACTCCTGGGTAGTATGCAGTTTTGGGTAGTATGCAGTCGTAGGATGGACATCCTGAATGTCCCCCGGTGCAAGAGAGGCAATGCTAAAATTGAACACGTTGCAAGTCTGTGCTCGCGAGCAGTCGGCAACACTTGTACTCAACCAAAATGCAAGCCGCGAGATAGCGCAAACGCAGGGAATACGTTAAACGCATTAGGGTTGGGGTTTGCACAAACAAACCCACACATCGGTCGAGCGTGTACCGACACGTAAAATGGCAGCCCCGTAGGTTGTTTTCAGACCCGACTTGCGTGCGTGTGTGCGTGGTTTGCGGCAGAAAAACGTGGGCAGGGCTGGCTGGCAAGGGGTGGTGGTGGGGGGGGGGGGCTTCTGTGTATTGATTACAGTGGAAATTTCCATATGGCGGCCAAGCACGGCACTACTCGGACAATTTCACTCGGTTGATGATGGCGCTTCTGCCGCTGTTGCACATATAAGGCCATGTACTAAAGTGGAAATGGACACTGGAAATGAATAGTAAATTTCGCGAAGTGCCTGCGTGCAGAGCTTGCATTTAAAATTGAGCTTGAGACGCACGAGTGTGCCAACAGTATTGCAATCTGTTTTTAGTAATGGGCGTTGCTAAAATAAACCTGCTGGTGGTTTTCCTATTTCCTGTGCTGGTGGTGTGTGACGGGCACCTGTTTGTCATTGCGTTACCAGCAGTTTAGATCCTCATACCATGCACCATTTAACCAGCTGCAAATAGATGCGGTCGTGTTCAGTACATCGATGCACTTTCACCTGTCACACGCAGTGACTAATAATACCGTTTTCCCATCTTCCACCGTCAGGTTCTCTACGTGGAGGAGGGAGGGGAGACATCGGGTGACCTGGACAAGGAGGTCATCAAGAGCAGCTTTAACCCAGAGGCCCAGGTCTTCCTGCCCGTGGGGAACACCGCCAATAATGGCAGCGGAGGACCCCCGGGGGATGCGGGGGGCACAGGGGCCCCCGGTGTGGGAGGAGGGTCCTCCCACTCGGCATCGCCGTCCCCGCCGTCCGTGAGCCCCACGTTCTTGCCACGCGCCAGCACGCAGCCGCTCACCTTCACCACGGCCGCCTTCGCCGCCACCAAGTTCGGCTCCACCAAGATGAAGTCAAGCGGACGGCGCGGCGGTTCGCCGGCCCAGGGCCCACCAGGGATGGGCAGGCCCCACCGCCCCATCGGCACCCCCGCGCTCTACGGAGGCCAGCCCAAGTCGCCCAACGGCACCAGCGGGCCCTACTCGCCGCCGGCTGCCAGTGGCGCGAAGGATGTGCTCTTCCCCGGCCTGCAGGGCCTGGCCCCATTGTTGGGCTGCGAGGCACCGTTTTCGCCCAGCCCCGCCACTTTCGGCACTGCGTTCGACCTCTTCCCAGCGTTCGGGCCGCTGGCTGATAAGCCGTCCTTTCTGGAGGGAATCGGCCTTAACCTCGGCCCCCTGCCCTACTCTGCCCAGCCCCTGCAGCCTGTCATAATGGCGAGCTAGGCTGCCCGAGATCCTCTTAATGTACACACCCACACATGCGCAGGGGGTTAGGGGGAGCTTAAAGAGGCGCACAAACGTTACTGCCATGTGTTTGCGCTGAGATGTGTAAAAAAAAAAAAATTGGGCCCCACACATTTGGGCTCGGCTTTGCTCTTTGCGTGCAAGCAACTGGCTTAAGTCCACGGGACAGAAGTCGGGCCAAAAGTTAAGCCCATATATCAACTGTGTGACGCCACATTGGCACACTTGTTTGGATGTCAAAAAATACATATGCTGCTCTTCTGTAATTAAAAAAATATATTTTTTCTTTTTTTCTTTTGGTTTAACTTTTGGCCAAACTCGTACGACAGGGAGCAGCTGAGCCGGTCGGTCGCGTCCCCCCCCACCCCCCACCCCCCGAGGAGGAGTAGGAGACAAGATGTGTGTGCCTCGATGCCTGCAGCTGGTGTAGAGCAAGGCCGGGCACGTGAATGTATCCCGTGTTGAGCCCTCCGTGGCTGTTTGCCACCAGGAAAGCCATGTGTGTGCCACCTTTCCTGCAAGGGGGATGGGTGATGGGAGAGTTGTTGGGGGGGGTGTGACTGACTTGGCAAGGTGATCCAGTAGAGTATATATGTCGTGACTGAATGTATATGGAAAAGGAATCGGCACTAATGCAAAGAAAGACGAGTTTGTGGGTCTATTTAAGAAGTTAAAACATAAAAAAGAAAAGAAAAAAAACTAAAAAAAATTGCACAGTTAATTTATTACCCTGTTTCTACGACACGAGAGAACATATTGTTTCTAAGTGGCATTATTGTTTATATCTTTTCTACCTAAGCGATGCTCAGATTGTCACAGCTTTAGTTTTTTATGAGTGTAAATCCTGCGCAGGGAGGCACCGGGTCTCCAGCACCATGAAGCCGATGGTGATTCTGTATCAGAGGAGAAAAGATCCCTTGCTTTTTTTGGGAATTATACAGAATTGTATTTTTTTGTTTAAAATTTGCTATATATTCTTGACGACAAGAGATATTTCTATGTGCAATTGTGCAATACATGATCGCATTAATTTATAGTATTGAGTCTGTGTTCTGGGTCGATGAAGGGGTGTAGTTTTATTTACCATGTTTGTATTAAAGAGCATTTAAAAAAAAAACACGTCTCTCCTTGGTGTCATTTCTTTTAGCGTGGCGTTATTTTTGCGTTTTACGATTTAGGGTGTGAACATTTCACGTCATGATTTTTTTAGCTTGACTGCCTCGTTAAAAAGTGTGCTCCAGTGGCTCCTCGGGATTGTCACGTCGGGTTGCTTGTGAAATTCCATCTGGCACTGAACGTGCCGTGTTGACATATTTGGTGTTACCGCATATATATTTGTAATACGTTGCGTTGCGGAACGAGCGAATGTACATTGAACTTGCAACAGCTCCCGACCTGTTTCTAAAAAAATATCGCGTAGTTGGTAGTCTTGTAAAGGTCCGTGCGGGTTTTGTGCCCTACTCATTGTGGTACATTCCATTCCTTGTTTGTGTCACGGAAGGTGAGGGCGCGCTGGTCCTGCGTGCTCTGAAGAGGGGCTCTCTGTGGTCTAAAGTCTACAATGACTTACGGCTGTTCTTTAAACAGTAACCAGGTCATATCCTGGAAAATGGAAAAAAAAAGCTACGTTCTATTTATGTTTTTAGATAAAAATTTGGCACGGAATATAGCGTCCTGACGAGAGTGGGTGGATATAATTGTAATGGCGTAATACGCAAACATTACCGACACGGATTTTGATATGTCGGTCTTAAGCGGGCGTGGAGAATGTCCCAGCTTTGAGTGACCTCTGTCCTGGCCGCTTTTATAGCCCTCGGTAATTGCCGCGCCCATTGCATAATGGTAAAGCTTTAGCAACGTGCTTGGAACATTCGTACAACGCTGTTTCCGTATTGCATTCCTTCCTTGAATGCTTTTGTTTGTCTTGCCTCCATGGTGAACCAAGAACACAGTATAAACCCCGATTACAGGTATTGATTTAAAAACAATGAACATGGTAAGGTAAAGACAAGCCCCCTACACTTTCTGCTGTCCAGGTTAACAGCCGATGTCGGTGTATCCCTAATGCTGTGCTATGTTTAGATATAAGCGTCTAAAGGCTACTACGTGCGTAATCGCTACAATGGCGTTTAACCCGTCAACCTCGGCGCGTTCCAGATTATTGTCCGAGCAGCATTTCTTCCAGCAAAGCCCACGTTGGTTTCAATTTAACCGAGACTCATCAGCGCGGTGTGGCGAAGACTCAAGCCATCGCCACCGGATGCCCCAGGATAACGTGACGACCGAAATAGAATTTCGGTAGCGCATGGCAAATGCCTAAGGTGTTTGGTGTGCGTGCGTGCGTGCGCGCGTGAAGCCTCGTGCTCTGAAAGTCAACAAGTTGACGGGATTGGGAGAGCGCTCGCAATCGTTTCGCGATGGAGATGCGGGGGGGGGGGGGCTCGACCTAATCGCCAGCCTTTGTCGGGTGCAGCGTCCAAATTTGAGCCCCCCCCTCCCCCCCCCCATAGAAAATGGTTCAATCGGTTGGCAATTTTCCACCGCCTCCGTCCTCTCTCGAACCCCCACCGCCGTTCGTCACGCGTCTCCCGCAAACACCGCAAGCTTTGCGTGCGTCAGAAGCGCATCGCCCACCCCGAATGCGGGCGGCATTTTTCGGATGTTTTATCATAAACATAGGGGCGGGGGGGGTGGTGGTTCCTTGAAGCGCCCGCGGCGCTGCGGCTGCGTTTGAGAATCAGCTGTTGGGAGGTCGCGTTCGATACCGGTCACGGAACATTCCGTCCTGTGCTGACTTAGGGGTTAAATTCCAAGCTACGATCTCGTTTGGAGGCTCTGCGCTGCGGGCGTGTGGGCGGGCGTGTGTGAGTCTGTCTGGTTGCGTGCGTGCGGCTATGCGTGTGCGTGTGTGGGTTTTTAAAATCACGGTTGCTGAGCGCAGGCCTAAAATCGCAAAGCAGGTACAAAAAAAACCCCAAAGTTTAATACGTGTCTTGAGTGGAGTGAGGTTATCAGACCTTGGGGCAGAGGAAGTGAATTGCTAATCCGAGCAGTGCGATGGATAACAGCAGAGACGTGTGTTGCCCTGCGGTGCAGCACCTAACCCGATGCCAGAGGGTGTGGTTCCGGAGATACAAAGGCGACCGTGCGTGCTTCTGGCCACACAGCACGCTGCGGTGTGCTGTGGGCCGTCCCTAACAGGTGCTCGCTAATCGCACTCGCCCCCGACAACTCGTGACAAAATGAGGAGCGGGCGGGTGGTTATTTTTACGTGCGCAGTGCTTGCTGCTCAATGTATGCGCACGCGGGCTGTTTGTGTTTTTGTCTCTTCTCACGTACCCGGCCAACCACACACAATCCGGCTCAGCTGTTGCTCCGGCGAATGTAGCCGTACAACGCACGCGTGGCTCACTCGTAGTTTGTCCTCGGGAGTCGTTTTGTGATGAGCTCGCAACTCCTCCCGATTGGTCCCCCCCCCCACCTCCACTTTCTCCACCTCCTCGAGGCTTGTCAGATCTCGCGTGGTGGACGTATCCTGGCCTAGCTGCATGCGCGGCGAGGTGGACACGAAGGGGTGGACACGAAGGGGAGGAGGAGTTCACGGTTCCATCACGTCTGGTCATGGTGGTCAACTGTGAAGCCAGGCTGGCATTGTGCCGTGCAAGTTTCCGCGTGATTTAGGGTCGGTCAAGCGTAACGCGCGAGCCGATGTCCATTGTTTACTGTACTTTGTTATATCGTCACGTGATGCCAGGTGGCCAAGAGATGACAGAGCAAATGGTTGAATCCATCCGTGCGGAGCTGTGTTAAATCTCCACGTTCGGAGCTTTCCTCTTGTCCCGAGAGATGGCAGCACTATAAATTGACTGAATCAATCTGCGCGGAGTTGTGTTAAATCCATCTGTGCAGAGTTTTGGTTTCACCGCCAAGAGAGATGGCAGTCGAGGAAATGCTTTTATATATCCGTCTGTGCGGATCATTGTTGAATCCATCTGTGCGGAGCTTTGCTGTACTCCCCCATTACAGTCTTCTTATCAGCTGATTGATCTTCCAGACGTGTATTAGCCGGCAGCAGCAGCATCATCAGCGGCCCATTCTCAAAGCACGCACATCTCTGGGCCGGTCGCATCAGCAGGGCGAGATAGCGTGAACAAATACGACTGGCTCGGCAATTATTATTTTTAGCAAAGAGCAACCCCCCCCCCTCCTCTTAGGGTTGAGGCCTCGGTGATAAATTGCTATCTTTGTGGTTCCCTGGAGAATTCACAACGTCACATTGGGTGGATATTGTGTAATGCGCTGTGAGAGATTTGCGATAGGGCCTCTGCACCGGCGCGCAACGTGCTCTGCTCGTTAATTAGGTCAATTACCAATCGCGCCCGCCCGCTCGTGCGGCGTGGGGGGTTGTGGGGAAAGAAAGAAGGTGGAGGTGGGGGCAGCGTGGGATTATCCGTGAGCCGGGTGCGCACGTGTTATAGCAATTAATTACACTGGTCAACAACAACAAAAAACTACATTTTTTTCTGGCCTGGACTTTTGCAGCTCTTTTAGACTAATTTCAGGGTGCCGATTCCAAATCTATCTCAGATTTGCTCTATCACATCTCATTTTTATGCTATCGGCATACCATATTTTCATTGATTTTACCCGAAATTTACTCTGTCACTTATGATTGCAAGTTGTTGCGAGTCAGTGACTGCTTTAGTGTTAAATATGGTGCTGTATTTTTAGGATAGTGTGTTTATAATATCATTTAATGTAGATATCCACATTTATTTAATATTTTTCTTCTGCAGTTTTTATTGAAAATGCAATATTTGATATCTCAAAAACCTGATGTGATAGACAAAAACTGATGCCAGATTTGGAATCAGCACCCCAAAATTACCTTAAAACCGTTGGAATACATTATGCCAGAAAAAGTGTGTGTTGACCAGTATTATCATCGATCAGGCAACATCCACTCGGTACAGTGACTGAAGATCTCACACCATGACCCCCCCCCCCACTACCACCTACGATCACCTCCGATTATCTCAACCCCCAAACGGCCCACCCCACGCCGACAATTCCTAAGCAATCCGCCCGTGTTGTGAAGACTCTGCCCACGCAGTGTCGGTCAACCAATGGGGTATGTTGACCGTATTATCACCACGCTTGGCAGTGCGGGTTTGATGAAACGGTGGTGGGGATGGGATGGGATGGGGTGGGAGGGGGGGGCGGGTGCTGAACCGTTCCTAATATCACTCGCCGCTGATGTTGTGATGGCCATGGGCGGGAATTGAATTCGGGTCGCCAGATGATTCACGGCACGTGGCGCGCTACCCAAATTTTTGCCAAATGCAGCACGCAGACTTTGGGGACCAATATCAGTCATGATAAAGTGACAACCTTACTGCTTGGCTGTGTCGGGATCTAATTTGTCCAGATTTGAAATATGCCCGACGCGAATTACTCGATTGGGATGGGACATTGCAATCATCGCCTCCCCTACCAGCAGACGAAATTCCCGGTTTGCAGACCAGGTGCTGAGTCGCCTTGTGCCGCACAGGGACATCTGGCACTGGGGGTGCCCTTTCAAATGTATCTTCAGATGATATGTAAATCGCTCTCGAGACGCTCTGCTCTATATAAAAAAAAAATGATGATCCCGATTAACCACTTTGCCACAATTCCACCGCATGTTGGTGTACAGAAGAACTCACTAGTGGTCCAACCATGGCCGGAATATGTCCGGAGTTGTGGAGGAGAAAAAAAAAGAACGAATTACAAGCAACATACGTTCATCGTGTTCGGTCGTTCGTCAGTCCACCGCTGGATGGAAGCCTCATCGAGCCTTATCGCTCTGTGGCGATTGTTTTGACCACACTTCCCCCACGCTGGTCCGTGTGCGTTGGTTGAAAGGGGTCAGTCAGGACCGGGTCGAATATCACTCGTCGCTGGTGCGTGCTGTGGCCGAAATTGCAGGGTTCAATGTCTCATTGCGCCACCAACCACTGCGCCACCGCTCTCCTCGTCGTACAACATACCGTGCACTAATGGGAAGCAAAATCGATGCTTAAAGGCGCAATTTAATGTATTTGTTTATTGTGGTGCTGGTCCATTGGGAGCCCGAAGCAGAAATTCTTTTTTGGGGTGTGGGTGCGTGGGGCTTCTTTTCAATTCATGAAATCCTCGTGGAACGATGGAACAGATGTGGAGAATATAGACACGCCTAGCGAGATTCGGAGAAATGCAGATAGCTATGGATTGAAGAGATGTAGACACCAAGATAGAGATGGGGGAGAGAGAGAGATACACATGTTACATTTTACCAGGATCTGAATTCCGAGCTGATATTCGATGCACCCTCTTATTTCGTCAATGATCCCAGGATCCCTTGAGTCACTTGGGGGGGGGGGGGGGGGGCAGTCACACGCTTTTTGCTTCGTTCCCTTTTTGTGCCTCGTGCCGTACGCGTTATGAGTCGATTTTGAATCAATGCGATGTTAGTGACGTGTCCCCATATTGATCCTCACAACATCCACAGCCAGCATCTCAGCAACCCCACGGCCGGCGCGTTCCGCCCACACTGCTCGGGTTGGTCCTGTGATGTTACTAATAGCCCCACCGCCGCCTCCTTCATCATCATCAGCAGCATCATCAGCAGCATCAGCGGCAGCAGCAGCGGCAGGCCTTGGCCGATCCACTGCTGGACCAAATCCTCTTCACGACAACGACGCCACCACCCCTGGCGGTTGACGCCCTTTCATTTTACCCAGGCAGGCAGACCCTCAAGGCGTGTTTCAGGAGCGGTCCTGCTTACACGAGGATGTTTGACGCGGGCTCCACTAATAGCGGTGCTGGGCAGCACTTTCCTTAATTATTTTTGCAGCTTTTTTTTGGACGGTGTGGGGAGGGGGGCAGTGGGGGGCGGAACTGTTCGGGATAAAAATAAACTTTAGTGGGGGGTGGGGGGGTCCACCTGCTCGTGGCTTCAGTTCGGGGGGTGGGGGAGAGTCCCACTTTCTGTTGTTGTTGTCGTGGCTACATTTACATCGTCTCTGTGGCCGGGTCAACGATCACACACTCGCGCGCGCTCACCCAGCCCACACCCCACACGGTACCACCCCTCGCAGCTGCTTGCGGCTCCACGTGTCGCGTGACAGGCCACGCGCTCATCAGAGGACAACCCCCACCCCTCCCCAACACCCCCCCCCTCTTCCCCTGCTGCTACTGCTGTAGCTGCTTCGATGGCAGCAGTAACAGCAGCTCACCACCACCACCACCAGCAGCCCTCCAATTTGAATCGCCGCGTCACCAAGGAAGGAAGCCAACGAACACAGCCCTGCCGCCCGCTCGCCCGTCAACGCCGCCGCACTGCAGCATTCGCTCCTTGCTCTCTTCAGGGAGAGGAGAGAGGAATCGACGGCAGTGTCGGATGAAGCTAGTGCGGGGCCTGTAGCATCTGTTATAAAGGGGCCCTAAATAAAACAAATCTGAAATAAAAATAACTTGCACAGTAAAGTAATTGTATTTTCTCATTTGCTATACAGCCCGATAATACGACAAATCGCTAACCTCAAACAACCAGTCGTTCGTAATAGTTGAAGGCGGTATAGTACTGTAGTAATAGAGCAAGTGCAGAATCACTGAACCGGAGTTGATAGCTTGAACGCATTTAGCGCGGGGCCCTTGAAAGTGCGGCGCCCGTACTGATCGACAAAGCTCGCCAGGAGGAGGAGGAACCACGGACGAGCTGACAAGGCGACAGCGGCAGCAGCAGCCACGATCGGCGAGGAACCGGTGCGACCGACAATTGGCCCAAGCTCTTGCGATCCTCTTCATGTAATCGAGTTGTTATCGGCGGTACAGTTGACGAGCGTTTGTATACGCGCGGGTGGGATGGAAACCCCGGTGCGCCCGGAGAAAACTGACGCGCGCGAGGGAGAAACGCTCGATCCCGTTCAGACGGAAACAGGTGGAGTCCACGTTTTTTGCTGTTGCAGGCACTGCATTCTTCCTGGCGGAGTCGGGAAGGAAGTTACCCAACCTCGGTGCCATCCGTTGCGAGGCAGGTAGCGATCAATCGAAGGCAGGCGTCGAATCACTGCGCACGAGGTTGAATCGTTTCGAACAATTTCCTTGGCGGCCCTTCGACTTCCACAAATAAGGCACACGGCCCCGGCTCCGTAATCGGTGAAACGGGGGGGGGGGGGGGGGGGACACGCATCTCATTTGAGGTCCTATTTTTAGCACAGAGCTTCAGTCTCGACCGGCCAAATTTTTTTTTAATCCCACCTCTCACCGAATCTTTCGACGTGACAAGCGACAGACACACCGCCACGATTTACAGGGCGTTCTGTACGCCGGATTACTATCCGAACTTAACGCCTCCGAAACGCCGTGGTGCCGATGGGATTCGCCAGGCATTTGGGCCGAACATTTGTCCACTTCATTGGGGGAAGGGAGGGACATGACCGGATGACGTTCAGCAGGGAAGAAAAAAAACCTCACCGTCAGTGAGAATATCACGTAAAGGCTGGCAATGTCACATTTCATCCCGTCAATCTGTACCAATGTTAATCATGGCCACGGTAAAACCCTTCACATGTATGTGGGTTGCATTTCTTTCGCGCCGTACGTAGCCAACCGTGCTAATCGGAGGTTCGGAACCCTTTTGCGTGAATTATGTTCGCAACGGGAACCCGTGTTTAACTCACGATGCCACGGTGGTGATGGTGTGTGTGGTGATAGTGGTGGTGGTGGTGTGTGTGTGGTGGTAGTGGTGGTCTATGTGTGGTAGTGGTGGTGGCGGTGGTGTGTGTGTGGTGGTGGCAGTAGTGTGTGTGTGTGGTAGTTTATGTGTGGTAGTGGTGGTGGTGGTGGCGGTGGTGTGTGTGTGGTGGTGGCAGTAATGTATGCGTGGTGATAGTGGTGGTCTATGTGTGGTAGTGGTGGTGGCGGTGGTGTGTGTGTGTGTGGTGGTAGTGGTGGTCTATGTGTGGTAGTGGTGGTGGTGGTGGCGGTGGTGTGTGTGTGTGTGTGGTGGTAGTGGTGTGTGTGTGTGTGTGGTGGTAGTGGTGGTCTATGTGTGGTAGTGGTGGTGGTGTGTGTGTGTGTGGTGATCTGTGTGTGGTAGTGGTGGTAGCGGGGTGTGTGTGTGTGGTGATCGCCTCAAATGAGTACCTGGTGCGGTGTGTAAACTTCGCCACTGGGGAGACAAAGGCGACCGGGCGTGGTACTGGCCACCCACCCCCTCGTGTGCCGTGCTGGCCTTCATAGGTGCTCGCTAACAACACTTGCCCCAACAGTCTGTTCAGGCTATACGGGGGATCTTTGTCTGTATGTGTTAGTGGTGGTAGCGGTGTGTGTGTGTGTGTGTTAGGTGGGAATGGTGGCTGCGATGGTGTGTAAAACACGTGCGTGTGTGAATCCTGCTTTGGGGTGACCAGATGTCCTTAATATAGAACGAGTGCGGACAGGCGCACTTGGTCATATCGTGTTGCAACAAGATCTGCACGGCCTGTCTGCAATGATCACACCTTGCACACTCAGTGGCAGTGCCTTACGCCAATAACCCCTACTGCAAGCCTGTCGAGGCAGAGTCCTGGCAATTATCGAGTGCACGAGAATTGAACCCCTGGGTAATACGAGTCGACCTTTAGCCGGGTCCCAGGGTTGCGCGGGGTTGACCTTTCACGGGTGGGGGTCGGACCCCGGGGTTCCTCGCGCAGAATCCGCGTCAGCGTGGATCATGATGACGCCGTGAAAAGCGAGACTCCGGCGCGCGGGTGTGTGGACATGGGGCGGCGGTACAGCAGTGTGTGCGTGTGTATGCATGGGGGTGTGTAGAACAGCGTGCGTGTGTGTGTACATGGGGTGTATGTACATGGGGTGTGTGTACAGCTGTGCTGTGTGTACAGCAGTGGGTGTGCACATGGGGGTGTGTAGAACAGCGTGCGTGTGTGTGTACAGCTGTGTGTGTGTACAGCTGTGTGTGTGTACATGGGGGTGTGTACATGGGGTGTGTGTACAGCTGTGTGTGTACATGGGGGTGTTTACAGCTGTGTGTGTGTATATGGGGTGTGTGTACATGGGGTGTGTGTACAGCCGTGTGTGTCTACATGGGGGTGTGTACAACTGTGTGTGTGTACAGCAGTGGGTGTGCACATGGGGGTGTGTAGAACAGCGTGCATGTGTGTGTACAGCTGTGTGTGTTAACAGCTGTGTGTGTACATGGGGGTGTGTACATGGGGTGTGTGTACAGCTGTGTGTGTGTACATGGGGGTGTTTACAGCTGTGTGTGTGTACATGGGGGGTGTGTACAGCTGTGTGTGTGTACATGGGGTGTGTGTACAGCTGTGTGTGTACATGGGGGTGTGTACATGGGGGGGGTGTACAGCTGAGTGTGTGTACATGGGGTGTGTGTACAGCTGTGTGTGTACATGGGGTGTGTGTACAGCTGTGTGTGTGTGTGTACATGGGGTGTGTGTACAGCTGTGTGTCGGTACATGGGGTGTGTACATGAGGTGTGTGTACATGTTGTGTGTACAGCTGTGTGTGTGGACATGGGGTGTGTGTACAGCTGTGTGTGTGTACATGGGGGTGTGTGTGTACATGGGGTGTGTGTACATGGGGGTGTGTAGAGCAGTGTGTGTGTACATGGGGTGTGTACAGCTGTGTGTGTACATGGGGTGTGTGTACATGGGGTGTGTGTACATGGGGTGTGTGTACAGCTGTGTGTGTGTACATGGGGTGTGTGTACATGGGGTGTGTGTACATGGGGTGTGTGTACAGCTGTGTGTGTGTGTACATGGGGTGTGTGTACAGTAGTGTGTGTGTACATGGGGTGTGTGTGTACATGGGGTGTGTGTACATGGGGTGTGTGTGTACATGGGGTGTGTGTACATGGGGGTGTGTAGAGCTGTGTGTGTGTACATGGGGTGTGTGTACAGCTGTGTGTGTGTACATGGGGGTGTGTACAGCAGTGTGTGTGTACATGGGGTGTGTGTACAGCTGTGTGTGTGTTTGTGTACAGCAGCGTGTGTGTACATGGGGTGTGTGTACAGCTGCGTGTGTGTGTACATGGGGGTGTGTACATCAGCGTGTGTGTACATGGGGGTGTGTACAGCAGTGTGTGTGTACATGGGGGGTGTGTACATCAGCGTGTGTGTACATGGGGGGTGTACAGCAGTGTGTGTGTACATGGGGGTGTGTACAGCCGTGTGTGTGTACATGGGGTGTGTGTACAGCTGTGTGTGTACATGGGGGTGTGTACAGCAGTGTGTGTACATGGGGGTGTGTGTACAGCTGTGTGTGTGTACAGCCGTGTGTGTGTACATGGGGTGTGTGTACAACTGTGTGTGTGTACATGGGGGGGGGGGGTGTACAGCTGTGTGTGTGTACATGGGGTGTGTGTACAGCAGTGTGTGTACATGGGGGTGTGTGTACAGCTGTGTGTGTGTACAGCCGTGTGTGTGTACATGGGGTGTGTGTACAGCTGTGTGTACATGGGGGTGTGTACAGCAGTGTGTGTGTACATGGGGGTGTGTACATCAGCGTGTGTGTACATGGGGTGTGTGTACAGCTGTGTGTGTACATGGGGGTGTGTACAGCAGTGTGTGTGTACATGGGGGGTGTGTACAGCTGTGTGTGTGTACATGTGGTGTGTGCACAGCTGTGTGTGTGTACATCAGCGTGTGTGTACATGGGGTGTGTGTGTGTACATGGGGATGTGTGTACATGGGGGTGTGTGTGTGTACATCAGCGTGTGTGTACATGGGGGTGTGTACAGCAGTGTGTGTGTACATGGGGGGTGTGTACATCAGCGTGTGTGTACATGGGGGTGTGTACAGCAGCGTGTGTGTACATGGGGGGTGTGTACAGCTGTGTGTGTGTACATGGGGGTGTGTACATCAGCGTGTGTGTACATGGGGGTGTGTGTACATGGGGGTGTGTAGAACAGTGGGTGGGGTGGGGGGTGCTGGGCTACAGTCGTTCGTAGCTGAGGCAATGGGAACTAAAAATCACGTGCTCACCCCCCACCCCCCACCCCCGAGCGGGGTGGGTGAGCGGGGTGGGTGACACAGCACACACCCGTGACACCCCATCCACAGACGCACACCACGCACACTGCACAAACCACGCACACACCACACACCACGCACACACCACGCACACACGACACACACACCACGCACACACGACACACACTGCACACACACCACACACATTGCACACACCACGCACACTGCACACACCACGCACACACGACACACACTACCACGCACACACGACACACACTGCACACACACCACACACACTGCACACACCACGCACACTGCACACACCACGCACAACGACACACACTGCACACACACCACACACACTGCACACACCACGTACACTACACATACACCACGCATACTGCACACACCACGCACACACGATACACACTACACACACACCACGCATACTGCACACACCACGCACACACGATACACACTACACACACACCACGCACACACGACACACACACCACGCACACCCGACACACACTGCACACACCACGCACACACGACACACACACCACGCACACCCGACACATACTGCACACACTACGCACACATGACACACACACCACGCACACACGACACACACACCACGCACACGTAGAACTTATACACCACACACAGACAGGGAACTTACACACCACACACACAATCCCTACATACATACACACAAGGGGTGCTGCGGTGGCGAGGTGTTAACTCCCTCGCCTGGTATGCAGGAGGGCGTGGGTTCGATCCCGATCCCGACCCTGACGCCTGCTGCTGTATATTTTTGGAGTTTGCGTGTCTCTCTCTCTTTCCCAGTGGTCGTGTGGATTTCTCTCCGGGTCCTCCGGTTTTTCCCTCCACATTCATGAACATGCAATAAGAGAGAGCACTTAGCTACTATACGTTATCATTCGTTTAGATCAGTGGGCCTTACCTGGTAAAAAATATATAGTTTTCGTTTTTACACAACTCAACTTGACGTGCACAGACCCAATCCTGACCGAACCTCTCATTCAAGTGCCCCCCCACCCATCACCCGATTCCTCCTTGTCTATTACAGGTGTAATGGTGACACAATTGTCTTTAGCTGGTTTCTTTATTGAAGAGACACGTTCACTCGAACAGGCGGAGACCCCCACTGCAACAGCCCAAGTCTCCCGCACGTCTCCCTTATATACGGACCGAGTTTCCCGCACATCGCCCTGAAATACGGACTGAGCCCATGTCCCCCCTTCCTGAACCAGCAGACTCTACCGTCCTCTTCTGTCATCTGGCCATGCTCCTCTTCTAGATCACTCCCGTAGCCACCAGTCCCTTCGTACTGCAGGCTGACTCCCCTGTCATTACCTCCCGTGGCCACTAGTCCATTCGCACTGCAGGCTGACTCCCCTGCCATTACCTCCCGTGGCCACTAGTCCATTCGCACTGCAGGCTGACTCCCCTGTCATTACCTCCCGTGGCCACTAGTCCATTCGCACTGCAGACTGACTCCCTTGTCATTACTTCCCGTGGCCACTAGTCCATTCGCACTGCAGGCTGACTCCCCTGTCATTACCTCCCGTGGCCACTAGTCCATTCGCACTGCAGGCTGACTCCCCTGTCATTACCTCCTGTGGCCACTAGTCCATTCGCATTGCAGGCTGACTCCCCTGTCATTACCTCCCGTGGCCACTAGTCCATTTGCACTGCAGGCTGACTACCCTGTCATTACCTCCCGTGGCCACAAGACCATTCGCACTGCAGACTGACTCCCCTGTCATTACCTCCCGTGGCCACTAGTCCATTCGCACTGCAGGCTGACTCCCCTGTCATTACCTCCCGTGGCCACTAGTCCATTTGCACTGCAGGCTGACTACCCTGTCATTACCTCCCGTGGCCACAAGTCCATTCGCACTGCAGACTGACTCCCCTGTCATTACCTCCCGTGGCCACTAGTCCATTCGCACTGCAGACTGACTCCCCTGTCATTACCTCCCGTGGCCACTAGTCCACTCGCACTGCAGGCTGACTCCCCTGTCATTACCTCCCGTGGCCACTAGTCCACTCACACTGCAGGCTGACTCCCCTGTCATTACCTACTGTGGCCACTAGTCCATTCGCACTGCAGGCTGACTCCCCTGTCATTTCCTCCTGTGGCCACCAGTCCACTCACCCCTCAGGCTGACTCCCCTGTCATTACCTCCCGTGGCCACTAGTCCATTTGCACTGCAGGCTGACTACCCTGTCATTACCTCCCGTGGCCACAAGTCCATTCGCACTGCAGACTGACTCCCCTGTCATTACCTCCCGTGGCCACTAGTCCATTCGCACTGCAGACTGACTCCCCTGTCATTACCTCCCGTGGCCACTAGTCCACTCGCACTGCAGGCTGACTCCCCTGTCATTACCTCCCGTGGCCACTAGTCCACTCACACTGCAGGCTGACTCCCCTGTCATTACCTACTGTGGCCACTAGTCCATTCGCACTGCAGGCTGACTCCCCTGTCATTTCCTCCTGTGGCCACCAGTCCACTCACCCCTCAGGCTGACTCCCCTGTCATTACCTCCCGTGGCCACTAGTCCACTCGCACTGCAGGCTGACTCCCCTGTCATTACCTCCCGTGGCCACTAGTCCATTCACACTGCAGACTGACTCCCCTATCATTACCTCCCGTGGCCACTAGTCCACTCACACATCAGGTTGACTCGACTGTCATGACACAGGCAAACTCCCCCCCCACACCCTCACCCCCCCTCCCTCCCACCCGCTCCGTCACCTCGGGACCCCCTGGACTGCACCCCCCCCCCGCCAACCCCTCCAGACTTGGCTGGGTTCGACCCATCGTCTTAAAGGGACGCGTCGCTCTTAAAGGTGCACGGCGTGGATTTTGATCGGTTTCGCCGGAGCGCCCGCAACTCGGGTCCCTGTGGAGGGTTTGCGAGTGGGGTGTTTGGACAGAGACAGTGACCACCCCCCTCCCCAGACACAGACCCCCGCCGTCTGGGGTAGCAAGTGGCTTCAGCCTTGCCCCAGACCCACGTGTCCCCCCCGCGTGTCTCCCGTGTCCCGTCTCCCCCGTGTCTTCCGACTCTCCTGTGTCCCCTGGGCTCTCGCCGTCTCTCGGTGACACCAGAGTCTCTCGTCGCACTGTGTTGCCTGTGTCTACCACGCGTCTCCCGGGAGACACGGGAGGGAGGACAGGCCCCACCAACCACCCACCCTGGGCCTCCTCCTCCCTTGTGTGTGTCTCGTGACGGCCTTAATAGGCGCTCCCTGACGCCACCGTGGCCTTGACCGCGGTGTTCCAGATAGAGACGTTGACGCGAAGGCCTCTGTGTGTGTGACAGTGTGTCTGTGCGTGTCTGTGTGTTTGTGTGACAGTGTGTCTGTGTGTTTGTGTGACAGTGTGTCTGTGCGTGTCTGTGTGTTTGTGTGACAGTGTGTCTGTGCGTGTCTGTGTGTTTGTGTGACAGTGTGTCTGTGTGTGTGTGCGTGTCTGTGTGTGTGTGACAGTGTGACAGTGTGTCTGTGTGTATATGTGTGTGTGCGTGTCTGTGTGTGTGTTTGTGTGTCTGTGTGTGACAGTGTATCTGTGTGTGTGTAGCGGTTAGCGCTACGCTGCGCTACGAACCCGGCGACCCGAGTTTGATTTCCGCTCACGGCCAACATCGGTGACGATTATCTGGACCGGTCCTGGGCATACCCTAGGTCTACTCAGACTCAAATGAGTACCTGGTGCGGTGTGTAAAAACATCGCAACTGGGGAGACAAAGGCGGCCGGGCGTGGTTCTGGCCACCCATCCCCTGGTGTGGCGTGCCGGCCTTCACAGGTGCTGCGACGTGTGAGTGAGTGAGTGACGCGTGTGAGTGAGTGTGCCTGTGTGTGGGTGAGTGAGTGAGTGTGCCCGCGTGTGTATGTGCCCGCGTGTGTATGTGCCCGCGTGTGAATGAGTGAGTGTGTGAGTGAGTGTGCCCGCGTGTGTGTGTGCCCAGGTGTGAGTGAGTGTGACCGCGTGTGGGTGAGTGACGCGTGTGAGTGTGTGAGTGAGTGACGCGTGTGGGTGAGTGAGTGTGTGAGTGACGCGAGCGAGTGAGTGAGTGTGTGACGCGTGTGAGTGAGTGAGTGTGTGAGTGAGTGACGCGTGTGGGTGAGTGTGTGAGTGACGCGAGCGAGTGTGTGAGTGAGTGACGCGTGTGGGTGAGTGAGTGTGTGAGTGACGCGAGCGAGTGAGTGAGTGTGTGACGCGTGTGAGTGAGTGAGTGTGTGAGTGAGTGACGCGTGTGGGTGAGTGAGTGTGTGAGTGAGTGAGTGTGTGAGTGAGTGACGCGTGTGGGTGAGTGAGTGTGTGAGTGAGTGAGTGAGTGTGTGAGTGAGTGACGCGTGTGGGTGAGTGAGTGTGTGAGTGAGTGAGTGTGTGAGTGAGTGTGTCTGTGTGTGTGTGTGCCCACGTGCGTGTGAGTGACGCGTGTGAGTGTGCCCGCGAGTGAGTGACGCGAGCGAGTGAGTGAGTGTGTGAGTGAGTGACGCGTGTGGGTGAGTGAGTGTGTGAGTGAGTGAGTGTGTGAGTGAGTGACGCGTGTGGGTGAGTGAGTGTGTGAGTGAGTGAGTGTGTGAGTGAGTGAGTGTGCCTGTGTGTGTGTGTGCCCACCTGCGAGTGAGTGACGCGTGTGAGTGTGCCCGCGTGTGAGTGACGCGAGCGAGTGAGTGTGTGAGTGAGTGTGCCTGTGTGTGAGTGTGTGTGTGTGCCCACGTGCGTGTGAGTGACGCGAGCGAGTGAGTGTGCCCGCGAGTGGTTCTCGCTGCGTATATTTTTAGTTGACTGACGCAAGTTTGCAGCGTACCCCCCTCCCTCATCTCCCTCATCTCCCTCCTCCTCTCTCCTTTCACCCCCCCCCCCCCCTTCGCTCATCATCTTACATCTCGCCTCATCCTCACCTCCTCTCTCCGCTTCCTCGTCACCCCCCCCCCTCCTCTTTACTCCACCACTTCTCTCACCTCCTTCCTTCCCTTCGCCCCCCCTCCTCTGCTCCCCGGCACGCGCCCTCTCTCTTCTTACCATTATCACCTCCTCTCCCCGTCCCTCTCCCTCCTCCTCTTCCCCCCTCCTCCTCTTCCCCCCCCCTCCTCTTCCCCTCCTCCTCCCCTCCTCCTCCTCTTCCCCTCCTCCTCCTCTTCCACTCCTCCCCCCTCCCCCTCCTCCTCTTCCTCTCCTCCTCTTCCCCTCCTCCTCTTCCCCTCCTCCGCCCCTCCTCTTTCCCCCCTCCTCCCCTCCTCCTCCTCTTCTTCCCCTCCTCCTCCACCTCCTCTTCCCCTCCTCCTCCCCTCCTCCTCCTCTTCCCCCCTCCTCTTCCCCTCCTCCTCCTCTTCCCCCCCTCCTCTTCCCCTCCTCCCCTCCTCCTCCTCTTCCACTCCTCCCCCCTCCCCCTCCTCCTCTTCCTCTCCTCCTCTTCCCCTCCTCCTCTTCCCCTCCTCCGCCCCTCCTCTTTCCCCCCTCCTCCCCTCCTCCTCCTCTTCTTCCCCTCCTCCTCCACCTCCCCTCCCCCTCCTCCTTTCCCCCTCCTCCTCCTCTCCTCATCTTCTTCCCCTCCTCCTCCTCCGCGGTCCTCGGGGGTATTTTTGTCCGAGGACGATGAGGACGATTACGCGCGTTGACGTCAGCGCACGATTTAGAAATCCTGGGAAGCTCCCCCCCGTCCTTCACCACTCGCGCGTGAGCAATGGCGGATGGCGGGGAACTTCCGCGGATTACACTTCTCGCTGGGTCGCGGCGATGAGGGCGGGTCACCTCGGGGGGGGGGGGGGGGTCAGTAACGAGAGGCCGCCAACATCGCTCACGATGCTGCCATGGAAGACCACCACCGTCATCATCATCATCAGTCGTCACTATCATCATTGTTATAAATGCCTTGACGAATACATCTCACGTGTGGCAACTTCGACCATTACCCCCGACTCACAATGGCCTAACTCCCCCCCCCCCCTTTATTTACACGATCTAACACCCAAAAAAACCTCTCTTATTGATGATATTGTTCGCTACGTTGTTAAACTTAGAAATGTCAAAGTCTCTCATAGATTTCGATTTAAAGCTTTCGTGACTGCAGGGATTCATCTTCTTGGTTCTTTCGGTAAAGTCATGTAGAAGAAAAATAATAAAATAATAAAAATAAAACATAATTAAATAATTCTCACGACGTTTCGGCCACAACGCAAGCAGCCGTCTTCAGGTGGATTGCAACAGCAGCAGCAGCGGCGGCGGCGATCAGCCACGAGGTGGCGACGTCTTCCCACGGTCACCGGAGCAGGGACGCCGAGACGAGTTTCAGGATCGGGTTTATGTTTGTTTCGCCGGGCTTGAGAGCAAGGAGCTCGAGGTGACGACGAGGATCGAGTCCCGTTCACAGCGAGTGAGCTGGCGGCGCATTGCGCTGCCTCGAGGGGTACACGGGGACACATTAAACGGGCACGCGGTGCAAGTGTTCGTGGAAACGGGGAGAAGGGGGCTTGGTGAGTAGTCCTGGCGCTGAGCAAACTGCACGAGCCGTATCACTGACCCTAAAGAACTAGTGTAACACGTAGTAGGATTTCGCGACCAATATCATCATCCATAATAGAGGGGGTTTTGTTTTGGGTTAGATCGCGTAGATATATAAATATGGCTTGGCTCTCCAACACACCGGTGGTGCTGTACTAGTGACGAATTGTCCACGTTCTGTTTACGTGACAACCCTTACTAGTCGGCTGTGTCGGGTAGGCGGCGGGTTTTAACGACACATTTATATATTTACGCGATCTAACCCCCAAAAAACGAACAAACTCGTCAAGCAGTCGCTATCACGAGCCGTATCACTGATCCTAACTCTAACAAATTAGCCAAGCAGTCGCTATCACGAGCCGTATCACTGACCCTAACCCTAACAAATTCGTCAAGCAGTTGCTAGCACGAGCCACATCACTGACCCTAACAATAACAAACTAGCGCCAGCACGAGTCTATGAATTGACGGTCGCCCTATTAACCTCGCCAATTGGTGACCTAGGTAACCCTTGCAAATGTGACTCCCCTGATCTAGTTGAGTCATCTCCTTTGGTTCGAACAAAAATCACTGGAAACGTGAAGCCAACCAAACGAAATTCACTCGCCCTAGCAACTGAGCATGCCCCTAACCAACAATCGGCACATCAGCTAACCACCGATAACCAACTAGCCAGCTGGCCACTATACCACCCTAAGCGCTCACAAACAGGCCAACCAACTCCTCGCAATATTCTCTGGCCCTGGCCATGACTTTAACCCTCTAGCCAATCGGACCACAGCACCAGCGCTGCCCCTAACCCTAACCGCCCGGACGTGTGTTGGGACCCCCCCCTCACCACCTTTCCTCCCCTCTCTTCTGCTCGATGTCACAGAGTTTTGTCCGCGCCCGCAGCGCCTCTCGTAAACAGTGTCCACAAATTAGCATCTGTGGGCCAATTTATAAACTGCTCGTCAGAATGCTCTTTGAAAATGTAGTTCTCATCAGGCCCCGTGGTGCAGAGTGCCGTCTCCAACTGTTAGCATCCACTCCATCTCTCTCTCTCCCTGGACTCTCTATTTATATACTGTGAAGAAGGTCCATTGCCCGAAACGTCGCGTATTTTATATATAATTCACTTCAAGGTCACAGTGTTATTGAACAGTGTGTTGTTTCCCCTCCCCCCCCCCCATATTTATAGTGTCACGTGCTCCAGTCTACTGGCGAGTGCGCTGCAGGATCGTGAAACACGAAGAGACCCCAAGTCGTGAGCCACCTGTTTCGAAACATATTGATTGGTTCAAGCAGGCCTGGTACTGCCGATGAGACGCTGTATGTCGAAACCGGCCCAGAGTTTGCTCGCTTGCGTTTAACCAATTCTGCCGTGAGTAGAGCACTCCAACAAGGCCGTGCCGTTGACGGGAGTTGCAAATAAGTCTTTAAAAATAATAAAAATGTGGAGGAGAAGATCTCTGAAGGAGATGTCATCGGGGATCCTACATCTTTATAAAATATCGGCAAATTACTCAATTGGGTTACACATAACTCAGTGAGGCTTTCCTGGGTAAACACACGCGTGCGCGCGCGTAACAGCAATCAACAAACATAACAACAAATTATCCTTATGGCGGTACCCCGGGGTACCAAATAATACAAAATGATCGAGGCAATTAAATGTTTTATTTCTTGGGACACTATTTTTTCCCAGAGGTGTACTTAACTCCGCGACTGGGGTACTAATCAATCCGAAATCAGTGCCACTCCGCGATGTCGAAACGCCAAAACATCATTTAAAAAATCCGTTATCGAAAAATTCAACTTTGAATCGTGCATCGTGTACAGCTCGTCGAGATGAGTCGATTGCCGCATCGCCGACCATCACCCGACAAAAAACATGACTGCATCACGGACATTATACGAGAGCCGGGGTAGCTATTACCCCAGGGTACCCACTATAAGGTTCAATTGTTGCGACGCGCACTCTGGGTGACAGCGTGGAGGAGGAGGAGGACAAGTCGCTGTCCGTGGTGCTGAAGTTACCGGAGGAAAGATAGATGATTCCAAAAACACTCCCGTAGCCAATTACTGATGGTTGTGGGGGGGGGGGGGGCAGTAGGGGGGGGGCTTATCAATGGACCGTGGCATAATCAAGCATGACGGGTAGGGTTAGGGTGACGACTGCGCCACTTGCCTGGAGCGATTGATTTCCCTTTCCCAGCATCGCGGTATTTTAACACTACGGCCAGCTGGAAATTCGCCATTTCTCTACGACGGGTTGATAACTGGGCCCGGGTACGGAGGTCCTCCTGACGAGATGCGATATTTAATCGAGAAATGAAAAGTTGGCATTTTCATATTGGCGGCTGAATGAGTAACGGAAGCAGTCGCGACGAGATCCACGCTGAGCCACGCGAGACCGAGTTCACAGGTCGATCCCTGCCACCGCAGAGTGCACGACGCGCTGCGTTGTGTCGTCGCGAAATTTGCTTAAACCTGGGCGGGGTGAGTTGGATGAATGATGTTTCTGTACACTGTGCGAAAATTTCCATATGAAAGATTGTATCCCGCAATTGCAAATTATACGTAATTAGAGTTGCAAAAATATATGTGAAGATAACGAATGTTTACCGTGTTCAACCCACCCCCTCGCAAAGACAAGCATATGACGAATGCAAGATAAGCGGTAGTAATCATATTAAGGAGCTGCCGAGAAGCGCCGAGCTAAGCGAGTCCCTCAAACAAAACCTCTCCTCTCACTGCCATGTCCCCTCCCCGCCTCTCGTCCTATCTGATCGTGCCTCTCTGTGTCTCCCTCTCGTGTCTCCGCATGGTTCCATATCTCTTCCCCGTGAGTCTCACAGTATTTCTGTCTCTCCCCGTGTCTTCCCATGTCTCTTCTTCTCGTGCCTCTCGTGTCTCTCTTCTTGTCTCTCCTCGTGTCTCTCCCCGTGTATCTCCCCGTGCCTGAACGTCTCTCCCCCGTGTATCCCTCCCCGTGATTCTCCGCGTGTCTCTCTCTGTCTCTCTGTCCGTGCCTCTCTCATCGTCTCGCCTCGTGGCCCCATCGCCCCTTGCGCTCGCGTTATTAGACGGCATCACCCCCCCCCCCCTCTCCCAACGCACATGACTCTCACCCCGCCCTTGCTCCCGCAATCAACGCTTTGTTTACGTTACGCATCTTGTCGCGATTGCCTGTTCACCCACCGACTTCCATAAACAATCTCGTCCGCGCGTCACTGCCCGCGCAGCGGGGAGGGAGTGAGAGGGGAGGGAGGGTGGTGGTGGTCCGTGCGTTCTGTGTGTTTTAATTAGTGTCTCATTAAAGTTGAAATTGGCGTTTAATTCCACACGTGGCCCGCGCGCGGGACACGTGAGCACAATTCGAGGCTAAACTAAAGAGGGCGATTTGTAAAACAATCGCTTCGTATTTACACCGTCCGACTACAAAACATCCCACTGCTGCCGCTACCGTTACTGCTGCCGCTCCTGCTGCTGCTACTGCTGCCGCTGCTGCTGGCACTGCTGCCGCTACTGCTGCTCCTGCTGCTGCTACTGCTGCTGCTCCTGCTGCTGCTACTATTGCTGCTACTGCTACTATTGCTGCTGCTACTGCTGCTGCTACTGCTGCCGCTACTGCTGCCGTTTTCCCATTGACGCGTGACTCGGGCGGACAGCAGCAGCCTGCACGGGTCGCCAGGGTAGGGCGATGTCTGATGTGCACGCTAGTGGTACACGCTAGTAGTAGTAGTAGTACACTGGTACGCGCCAGTACTAGTAGTACATGTTGTATGTATCGTTGGCTAACCCCAAATCGTCCCCAGCGGCGCCTCCGTGCGCCGTCCCCCAGCCCTGCGCCTCCGTGCGCTGCCTCACGGGGGGGCCCTGCGGCCGGGGACACGCAGGGTCCCCGTAGTCGAGGTCCCCGTAGTCGGGGTCCCCGTACAGATTCTCGTACACCCAGCCCTCGGGACCCCGGGAAGGGGGCCCCGAGACCCCATCGACGCCACGGGCGCACGGACCTCGCACGCAGCCCGGCGGTGGCGGCAGCGCGGGCAGCGAGCGGCAGGCGCGGATGGAGGCGAGGTCGGCACGGGTCAGGTCAGCACGGGTGGAGGCGAGGTCGGCGCGGGTCAGGTCAGCACGGGTCAGGGTGAGGTCAGCGCGGGTCGAGGTCACGGTCGGGGTCGAGGTGTGGTGGCGAGGCCAGTCCGCGTGCTCGTACACGTTGCCTTCGTCGATGTCGTAATCACCGGCTCCGCCGTTATCTTCGCCACCGCCATCGTCACGATAACTCTTCACCGCATTGCCCTGCTGCTGCGGCTGCAGCTGCTGTTGCGGCTGCTGCTGCTGCACACGCAGGCGGGGTAGCTTCACCACGAGTTGCATGTCGGGTGCCGGTCGCCACGCGTTCTCCGGGGCAAAGATCGTGGCGCTGCTGGCGCTGTTGTAGCTCGCCGTGGTCGTCGTCGTGTTGACGGTGGTGGTGCTGACCGAGGGGTCCTCCGCGTGGCGTCCCCTCTTCGTCGACCGCGAGTTTCCCACCCGAGGCCCTCCGCGGCCGCACGCGGACGCCACGGACGTGGCGACGGCGAGGGCCCAGCACAGCAGAGCGGAGAAAGCCGAGTAGGAGCCCCAGCCCAGGTGCAGCACGCGCACCGTGGCGAGCAGGTAGCAGAGGAAAGCGGTCATCTCACCAGCCACGAGCACGCCTGGGGGTCACGGGGCCGGCGAAGGGAGGGGGGGGGGGGGTGCACACGTGGACGGGAGACGGACGAGGGAGTGAAAGGGCAGAGGCCCAGCAGGTTGCGGGGAGGGCATTAGATGGAATGGTGCAAGAGGTGGAGGGTGGTGAGAGTTGGGGCGGTGGGGGGCAATATTGTGCCGGGGTAAGGGGAGCATGAGAGCAGTGGTTCTCAACCGGGGGGTACTCGGACCCCTGGGGGCACGTGGTAATGTCCCAGGGGGTAACGCGAGCTTATCTACGAATGTGTGAACATGATTTCATGCACGAGAGTCGTTGGTGAATAAATCGTGCTTGAAGCGGCTAATGTAAAATAACTACGATAACATTTTAATCCACGTGGCAACCCAGACCGATATAAAATACCTTGCTAAACTTATTGATCCGTGACGCGTGCAGGAGCGTCCATGTATATGTTTTGCTTGTTATTCGCTTGCAGTTAGTACCGGCTAGTTATGATCCTTCACCAAATGGACAATCGGTTAAAATCATGGGACCTCCTTTGCCAGTACCAAAATATGAAAATAGGTTTTCCCCTTTTTTCTGGCAACAAAAGCGGTTGTGCTTTCGCTACGTTGTTCCCACCTGAAGAAGGGCGCTTGTGTTGCGCCCGAAACGTCGTGATTTAATTTAGTTTTCATTTATTTTATTTTTTACCTACGTGACTTTACCGAAAAAGACAAAGAGTAACAAAACAGGTGTTAAGATGTTAAAACACCAAACTGAAACCTTTGACAAGGAATCATGCATTCTGACCACAAGTTTTGTATAAATCATGTCTGCAGAAAAAATTGGAAAACCTATTCTCAAATCGGTTAAAATATTTGACGTTCATTATTCGTACATTCTCAGAACCCACGTTAGGTCAGGCAAGGCGGTGGGGTGGGGTGGTGGGGGGCACTCGGTTAAAACAAAATTCAACAAAGCAACGGGGGGAAGCTTCACGTAGCCCCCCCAAAAAGTGTGAGAACCACTGCATTTAGACGGGTAGGTGGGTGAGTGGGGAGTCGGGGGGGGGCGGTCGTGGTCGTGGGACGCGTGGACTCACAAGAGAGCGCCAGCATGGCGGGGAAGGCGCGCGCCGTCCAAGTGGAGGGCCCCCCGGCGCCGCGGCCCCCCGCGACTCGCAGGGCGCGCGCCCCCAGCACGAGGGCGCAGAACGAGGCGGAGCACGTGACCAGGGCGCACGCGCACGCGGCGTCGCGCGCCACTGCGCCAAAAAACAAACAACAACAACAACAACACACGTGACACGCAGCACAAATAAGCCACCGTGTAGCCTTAACAGACTGTAGAGGCAAGTTTTGTTAGCGAGCACCTGTGAAGGCCGGCACGGCACACGAGGGGGTGGGTGGCCAGCACCACGACCGGCCGCCTTTTGTCTCCCCAGTGGCGATGTTGACACACCGCACCAGGTACTCATTTGAGGCTGAGTCGACCTAGGGGAGGTCCAGGACCGGTTCAGATAATCGCCACTGATTTTGGCCGTGAGCGGGAATCGAATCCGGGTCGCCAAGTTCGTAGCGCAGCGTAGCGCTAACCACGACACTCCCGCGTGCGCGTGTGTGTGGACGGACACACACGCGCATGCACACGCGCGCACGCGCACACATGCACGCACACACGCGCACCACGCACGCGCGCACATGCGTGCACACACGCACACGCACGCACACACGCACGCACACGCACGCACGCACACGCACACACGCGCACACGCACGCATGCACACACGCACACACGCACACGCACACACGCACACGCACGCACACACGCGCACGCACGCGCACACACGCACGCACGCGCGCGACCCTCTTACCGCACGTTCCCGCCGCGCCGACGTCTCCGCTGCAGGGCGGGCTGGTGCAGGGCGCGCCTCCGCCGGGGCAGTGTTGCCACAGGCCCAGGGTCTCTCCCTGCCATGACACCCAGGAGGGAGAGAGGGCGGCCGCGGCCGACAGAGCGAGGGCCGCGACCGTGAACACGACGGCCACGCGGAGAGGGGCCGTTTGGCCGTGCGCCGCGCCCATGATGGCTGTACCGTGGCAGCAGGTGCGCGCGGAACGCGTGCGAGGAGGACCCGTTCTTCCGCAGCACACCACACGGCGAACCCAGCCACTGAGATCCTTTCTGACGGCCCAGGTGAAGCTTGGCGCGGTGGCGAGTGACTCCCAGCGCGGGGAGGTTCTCCTCGCGAACCGCAGCGAGGTGACACGAAACTTAATTCTGCGTGGCCGCCTTTCCCTGTCAAATAGGAAGAAGCTACCAGGTGAGATCTTTCGCGCGGCCGACCTTGGTACTTGCTGTCACCTGTGCTCAATTGTCCCGGCTATACCTCAGGGCTAGGTTGACACCTGCCCAACTTTCCCGGTCACCTGCGTCCCCGCAGCAGCAAGAAAAAATAATCTTCCACGTGTCGGCACGTTGAAGTGCTTCAAAACGTCCTTGCCCACCGTCACCCGTCCCAAGTTCTCTTGGCTGCACACGTGGGGAACAACCCGGGTGATCTACAGGTTGACAGACACCCCCCCCCTCCTCCTCTCAACCACCACAACCAGCTCACACCCCGACTGTCTGGGTTCGAACACCTGCGAGATGGCACAAGGCTACGCGGCCCCAGACGCACGGTTCAGACATTCAAGGGGCCGGCCCTGAGTTGATCTGCCCGCTCTCTGGCCGGATCCGAAGCACAACGACCCCACAATCTTCCTGTGAGGCCCACCCCACATCCACCACCACGGGCAGTACAAACACAATAAACACAGTCAAGGATCCTCCCTCCCTTCCTCCCCCCGTATAAGCCTTAACAGACTGCTGGAGGCAAGTGCTGTTAGCGCGTAGCACCTATTAAGGCCGGCACGGCACGCGAGGGGCTGGGTGGCCGACACCACGCCCGGCCGCCTTTGTCTTCCAAGTGGGGGATTTTTACACACCCACACCAGGTACGACTCATTTGAGGCTGAGGCAACAAACACCACAGCAGGCACCCTGCCGAGCCGACGATTGTGTTGTGATGCTGCCGATGGTAGCGGTACACAAACATACCAAAACATTGCCTTACCCAAAAAAAGGGTCATTGCCTGAAACGTCACGGGTTACAGATTGTTTTCCTTTCAGGGCAGTGTTATTGACGAATCGATGCACATGTTGCGATGATTATGATTATTTCAGGAGGCAGGGGCCCAATAATAATAAAACTGTGTAACAATGCTTTTTTGTCCCTGGGTAGTAAGTGTTAATTCCTAATTGCTTATGCATCAAAAGGACAGAAAATGACTATTATTATTCCCCACAAACTTTGCTTTTGTGACCAGGCCAGTGATATTTTGAAATTTACCTATTTTCACTTAGAAAACGTGGTGTGCATTTTGTCATTCCTTCAAGTAAAGTCCTGGTCACAAAAGCAAAGTTTTTGGGGAATGATAACCATTTTCTATACTTTTTAGGCATAAACAATAAAAATACCACTTACTACCCAGGGACAAAAATCGTGTTACTGATTATAATCAGTCAGGCTCTTTACGATGGGTGTCTTGCGATGGTAGTAAATATGTGTCGAGATTTGTTAAGGCCTAGAAAAGTACCGTATTTTTATTTTTTATCTTACCAGGTAAGGCCCACTGAGCTACATAGTTTTTTTTTCAGGAGCAATAGCTTGACGAAGTGGCTCATCGTGTGGACATTTATATCAGCCAAATACTCTGAACTCGTGATGTTGATTCTAAATGTGCAGGGAAAAGCCGGAGGACCTGGAGAAAACTTCACGCGACCACGGAGAGAGAGAGAGAGACACGCAAACTCCAAATATACAGCAGCAGGCGTCAGGGTTGGGATCGAACCAGCAACCTCCTGTATACCAGGCGAGGTAGTTAACATCCCCTAGCCACCGTGATGATGATCAGAGAGAGGGAGAGACACGCAAACTCAAAATATACAGTAGGCGTCAGGATCGGGATCGAACCAACAACCTCCTGTACACCAGGCGAGGTCGTTAACGTCTCATAGCCACCGTGATGATGATGAGAGAGACGCAAACTCAAAATATACAGCAGGCGTCAGGGTCGGGATCGGGATCGAACCAACAACCTCCTGTACACCAGGCGAGGTAGTTAACGTCTCCTAGCCACCGTGATGATGATGATGGTGATGAGAGAGACGCAAACTCAAAATATACAGCAGGCGTCAGGATCGGGATCGAACCAACGACCTCCTGTATACCAGGCGAGGGAGTTAACATCTCGCCACCTCGACGCACCTGTCAAGAAGCACATGTGCAAACCAACGAGGCATCCATCAGCAGGGCATATTTTCTCGCCCGGTATTTTCCGGAACGCTGCCATAGGCTGAACGTGAGTCACGGATTATCGGCGTGAAGGCACTGCCACTCCGATTATCACGGTTGGCTACGTGCGGTACGAAAGAAGTTAAACGTACAGAGAGTAAATATTCCCGTAATGAAATTAACGGGTTCATTAGCATCGGTGTGAATTTGGACCACGCATTGAGAGGTTGGTGTGGCGTGCCAAATTAATTCCCCGTAACAGCATTTCGGGCTGTTGCGGATTAAACGAATCCCAGCGGCTGCCAGAATCAATCTCGCCAGACCTCCTCTCCCTGCGTCTCTTCAATGCTGACGTTGGCCGCAACAGCGCGGCATGCTGCATTGTTGTGGGTTAGGTTTAGACTTCAATTGTCGCTGGTAGCGTGAGTGGCATGTAAAATACATGGGGGTTCTATGTCAGCGTGCTCCGTGTAACGGCCACAAAACTGCCGATGATTGTCATGAGTTTGACGCTACTACCGATGATGATACAGAAGCGCCACTGATTGATATTGTTGCTGCTTTTACGTATGTTGAACTTCTTTCGCGCCGTACGTAGCCAACCGCGCTAATAGAAGGTGCTGTTTCCGCTGATCCTGTTGATCTTGCTGCTACGAATGACTAATGCCCTTGATGACAGTGTTGCTGCTGATGATGTTTATGATGCTGATGATGATGCTGATGATGATGCTGATGATGATGCTGACACCACTCGATGTGCATATTCGCGGTGGTGGCGGCGATGCACTCTGGCGATCCCACGCTGTGGGAGGCGAGAGGTTGTTGGTGGATCAGACAAATAACTGAATGTCACCAAACTCCTCTCTTCCAGTGGGCAGAATCCAGTTCGCGTCTGTCCCTTCTGTGTGGGTTAAAGTGCGGCCTCCCTCACACGTGTGGGTTTTACCCGGGTACTCCAGTTTTCATCCACCGATGATCTGAAAACATCTTCATATGTAGAGGACTGCAGATCAATTGTTGTCGCCGGCCCACTGCCTGGCAGCAGCCCCTCCAACTTCGGTCAGTGGGTTCGTCGGCGATCGTCAGAGATGCAGTTTGCACGAGCGACGCTCATAGATACAACGAATCATTAAGATGCTTGTTCATATTCTTGGTTATTTCGGTCACGTAGAAGGGAAATAATAAAATAATATTAATATAAAAAATAGAAATAAATATTACTTTATTATTTCCCTTCTACGTGACTTTACTGAAAGAACCAAGAATATGAATCCCTGCAGTCACGAAAGCTTTAAATCAAGATGTTTGTTCATAATAAAGGTTTTTGGGTTAGATCGCGTAAGTATAAATGTGTCGAAACCCTCCACCACCCGACACAGCCTGTGATGGATTTGTTACATTGTTGAGTAAATCGACAACATTTACAATCTGAGCACCGAGACGTTTCGCTGGTAATTACATCAACCAGCATCATCGGGAGATTTGCCAGAATAGTGAAGCCATCCACCTGCTTCCGGTCTTAGATAGAAAGAGTCGTACTCAGATTGTAAATGTTGTGGATTCACTCTTCAACACACCGATGGGCTGAACTAGTAACCATTTGGCGTTTTTTTGTCAACGTGACAAATCCCTCACTGATTGGCCGTGTCGGGTGGTGGAGGTGTTTCGACACATTTATGCTTACGCGATCGAACCCAAAAACCTTTACTATGAATAATATTGGTCGCGAAAGCCTGCTACGTGTTAATAAGATAGTTGTTGTTGTTGTCGCTGATGATGCGACCGATAATGATGCCTTTGACGACGGCGCAACTGCTTTACTGCTGATGATGCTGCTGATGATGATGACCACCATCATCATCATGGTGCTATCAGCTGTTTTTTTAAAATCCTTTATATTAAGTTCACTTTCCTGCTTGCTTGCGCGCTTACGACCGTGCAAATCTTTCGGTCGTTTTTTAACCCACTTCCCGTGATCCAATCGAGCTGACATTTTGCACACAGACTCGTTGTGCGTGACAATTTATTTTCGTGAAAATTGTTTTCCAAAAATTTTCCACTTTTTAGGAAAATGTTTTTTTCATATTTTATTTAAAATACCAATGTGACAAAAATGAAACTCTTACTCAAGAAAAACAGAAATGAATAATAAAATAAAACCGATGCCACGCATATAAAGGCTTTATAGTGAAAAACTTTGTTTTTACGGGTTAATTTTTTTCGAGTCTGTTCGGCTGTGGCGAGACGTTTCCGTGGGGGGGTGTGAGGTTAGTAGGCCCCCCATAAACCCGCGCCGTGTTCCTTGTGCCGTTGCCGGGCGACGTTTCCTGCGAGGCTTCTTTATCGCACGACGTTTTAATTAACTCGCGGCGCGCGATGCCGTCAGCGCGAGGATGATTGGCAAACAAGGCGAGGCAATTAACCCCCCGGCAGCCGTGGGGGGGGGGAGGTGGGGTGGGGGGCAGAGAGCCAGGAGCCATCAAGCGAGTGATGATGCAATCGCCAAGTGAGAAGGGCTAGACCAGGGGTCGGCAACCAAAATAACAAGAAGAGCCATTTCTTTCCAATTCGGTACAAAATTCTGTATTTCAAGAGCCGCAATGCATCTGAGTACATCCGTACTCATCGTCAAGAAGCAGCCCGTAAAGAGCCGCATGCGGCTCCGGAGCCGTAGGTTGCCGACCCCTGGGCTAGACAAGAGTGGATGAAGGAGCAATGATGTCTTGACAAGTTCACGGACCCCCCGCCCCCAAATGTCTCTCTGTGGGGAGCGGTCGTGCAGCGAGCTGCGCTTCGGATTTTCCCTCTCGCGGCCACGGTTATCTGAACCGGCTCCTGGGCCTCCCCCCCCCCTAGGTCGACTCGGCCTCAAATGAGTAGCCTGGTGCGGTGTGTAAAGCATTCACCGCTAGGGAGACAAAGGCGGCCGGGAGTGGTGTTGACCAGACACCCCCTACGTGTGCCGTGCCGGCCTTTCATAGGTGCTCGCTAACAGCACTTGCGCCAAACAGTCTGTTAAGGCTACACGGGGGCTTTGCCTGACGTCATATCACCCCCACGCAGCCGGTGACGTCACTTTACCTTAGTGCAGCAATGACGTCACCCACCCCCGAGGTTAAAGGCCACAGGTTAGTGACGTCACGCGGCCTGACCATCACCACGCGAGCCAGAAGTGGTAACGCGCGCGCGCTCGCCTTCTCCATTAGAACCAAACAACAACAACAACAAACAGAACAACAACACCAACAACAACACCACGTGTAACGAAGCCCGTGAGGTACAAGCAAGAGAGCTTAAGGAAGCGGCCGCCTGGACTCGAAGGTAAGAATGGAGCGCGCGTGTTCAGCCCCACTGCTGCCACATGGCACAGTGTTACCGATCCATTCGTAGAGCCCTCGCACGTAAACCCTCACTAATTCATCGCCGCAATTCATTCACAGCCCTATCAACGTAGCCATAAGCCATTCGTAGCCATAACCCGTTCATAGTCCAAACACATAGCCATAACCCCAATCAATTCATAACCGCGATTGAATCATGGCCATATGAACATAGCCATAACCCATTTCTAGTCCTAACATAAACATAACTAATTCATCACCGCAATTCATTCACAGCCCTATCAACATAGCCATAACCCATTCATAGTCCTAACATAACCATAACTAATTCATCACCGCAATTGATTCGTAGCCCTATGAACGGACATAACCCATTCATAGTCCTGGCACATAACCCTAACCAATTCATAACCCTAATCCGTTCATAGCTCTAACACATAGCCATAACCCATTCATAGTTCAAACACATAGCTATAACCCATTCATAGTTCAAACACATATCCATAACCCATTCATAGTTCAAACACATAGCCATAACCCTAACCAATTCATAACCCTAATCCGTTCATAGCTCTAATACATAGCCATAACCCATTCATAGTTCAAACACATAGACATAACCCATTCATAGTCCTCGCACATAGCCATAACCCTAACTCATTTGTATTCCGAACACATGTTCCTAACCCATTCATATCTCAAACGCGTATCCTTTAGCCCTAATTCATCGGCATAACTCCAACACACAGCGCTAACCCTTTAGCCTTTACAATAACCCATTAAAAACTCTTCGTTCCAACCCGAGCACATGTCCCTAAACAAAGAGTTTGTATAGCCCAGAGCCAGTCATACATCTAATTGTGCACCAATCACATGGCTCGATTCACACCGACAGCGGTAACCTCTGACCCCAGCCCAGGGGGTCTGGATCCCTGCAGGCTCGGGAGCCGCATGCGGTGGCTCTTTAGGGGACTGCAGTGCGACTCTTGAAATTCGAAACAATAAATGTCTCTTCTTCTTGTTTCGGTCGCCGACCCCTGCTGCCCTAGCCCGATCGTAGCTCGAACTTTTAGCCAAACGCAACCCAAACCCCGAAACGCAGCCCTACCCCATGACTAACCAAATCGGTGCACGAATCCTAACGGATAGTTCAAACCTTTAGTCAAAACTCATGGCTCAGCAATGGCTACAACCCGCATTTAGTTGCCCGGCTCACAAATTAGCATTATTATCGCAAAAAGGACGAACGCGCTTTGAGAAGCGTTCCAGAGTCCATGCGTATGCAAGATTTTTCTTCCTTGCTACAATTATATTCATCTTATCATAAGACGCACTCCGCACCCCTACCCGTCTTGTGAAGGAAAATTTAAGGGACAAGTTGGGGGGGACCGTCTTATAATCCGGTAGGTGTGCGAGACCAGCATTGTATAACTTTATTGACACCGTGCACAAGTTTGTGGTGCATCTTATCATCCAGAGAATAACCGTACGGCGTAATCCCCATGTGCACGTTACGTGTGTCTTCTCCATCCCCGTACGCCACGTTCCACAGCTTCTCGGCGTGAAGGGGGGGGAAGTCCGCCGGGCGACACAGAAGCTCCTGCGCGATGTCGAACGAGGTGCCAGCGCCCGCGGGCACCAAGCGAAGCAAGGCGCAGTACATGGGCGGCGCGGCTAAGCGCGCGCGCACGGAGGGCGGCGGCGGTTCGGGGCCCCGGCAGCTGGAAGCCGGCATGGAGGGCGTGTTGCTCACGTGCAACATGCAGGAGCGCAGGTGCACGACCGAGGGCTACCAGATGCTCAACGAGCAAGCAGACCGCCTCTACGGCCCCGAGAAGGTGGGCGGATGAGGAGGTGCGGTGCGGGGGTTGGGGTGGGAGGTCGGGAGATACGGGAGATGATGGGCAGGTGGACGGGTAGGGAGGTGTCACGTGTAACGGAGTTTGGGAAGTTCCGACCAATGGAACGATTGGACAGTTACATTACCCTTAGCTATGTAAAGAAATACAAATGGAAGGAATGTTTCAAATAGTTTTATATTATCGGTCCCAGCGTTCTGGGTTCGTTGTAAGAGTCATGGTTTAGGGTCTTGGGGTGAGAGAAAGAATCGGACTTCATAGACTACACACTGTGATCCTCTGTGTATGCAGCGACTCCAATCTCTGCACTTTCAAAGGCACTTTAAACACGGGGAAACTACGGTGATAATCTTGCAGACACAAGGGTTGATTTCTAATAAAAACAGACAATTCAAACATTTGGTAATCGCGATAATCTTCTAGCACGAGGCTTTCACCGAGGCGACTGTGTTTCGCAGACATAGTCTGCAGTAATTCTAGATTTGAAGCTTTCGTGACTGCAAGGATTCATGTTCTTAGGTTTTTTCGGTAAAGTCACGTAGGTAAAACATTAAAATTAATAAAAGTTAAATAAAATAAAAAATCACGACGGAAGCTTGTGTTGCCTCCGAAACGTCGTGATTTTTATTTTATTTTACTTTTATTAATTTTAATGTTTTACCTACGTGACTTTACCGAAAAAACCTAAGAATATAGTCTACAGTAGCTATGCTGTCGGGGGGTGATGTTACCGTTTGTCTTCCCAACTGAGCGATTCGTTTTTTGGCCAATTTCAAAACGTCAACTGTGACGCCGAAATTCGCTGACAATTCCCATGACCGTGGGTGACCACAGTTTGACGACGACGAGGAGGAGGGCGGCGGTGGCGCCGCCGACGGTGCCGACAAGCGCAATGACGACGACGGCGACGACGACGACGCGGAAGCGGCGCTGCAGAAGGAGGTGGCGCAGATCAAGAAGAGGGGGGCAGCCACCCAGCGGCGCTTTCGGGCCGTGACGAGCGGCGCCAACAACTTGGTGTTCATCCGCTCCGTGGGCGTCGGTCAGTAGCGGTTTCACGTCTCCGTGGTGGTGTCCGTGCTTTGCCAAACTTCGTGTACAAATAGAGACGAGCTAAAATACACTCGGCTGCAGCCTGAGCCTACCATAGTAGCAACATATTTTTTTGTCATCTGTGACGTTTAACCACACTCCCGTCGGTTACTCAAGAAATTATGCCATGACCTGTGAAAAATGAAAAAATATTTCGCTCGGCACTACTTGGATCGTAGCTATTTATTTAAAACATACATTTTTGTAAATATTACGTCAGGATACAGTATATATTTACGAAAAAAAGAAATAGGATACAATAATCGTAATGCACCCTATTCTCTAGATTATAAGAGGCTTCGGGAAGTAAGACGCACCCCAACTGGTGCCCGGTGTTAATAGTTATACAAATCTGGTCTGACACAACACACGCTTTCCAGATTAAAAGGTACACCCAAGGTCATTATTACAAATGAAACTGCTCTTACCTCTCGAGTTCTCACCCGGTCAAACATAACAAACTAGCTCATCTCTTCATACCGAGGCAACCCTCCACAACCTGCAGAGGGAGGATCTGCCGCTCCCCTGGGTGCTCTCCGAGCGACTGACCGACCCGCCTGTGTGCCCCCGCCGTTCCCTCACACAGAGCCCGACACGCTGGTGCACGGCATCCTGAGCGAGCTGGCTGAGCGGCGCCAGAGCAAGAGCCGGCACGTGCTGCGCGTGCTGCCCGTGACGGCGTCGTGCCGCGCGTACCCGGCCGACGTGGAGCGAGCCGCCGAGGCCCACCTCCCGCGGTGGTTCGCCGCGCCGCACCGCGCCACCTTCCAGGTGGTCTACAAGGCGCGCAACAACGGAAACATGCACCGCGAGGAGACCATCAAGGCCGTCGCCGGTGAGAGCCGTGGGAAGCCACCGGAGCCACCGCTCAGTCGGGATATACACTTGGCAATCATCGCCCCCCCCACCGCCCCACCGCCCCCTATTGGCAGACTCATTTCCACTTGCAGGCCAGTTGCTGAGTTACCTTGTGCAGCAAAGTGACAGCTGCTACCTTTCAGAAATGTTGTAGCTGAGACGTGATGTCAGTTGCTTATCGCGTGTAAAGCGCTGCCGACGCCCGGGGATAAAGGGCGATCATTCAATTGGAAATATTTGATCCTTTATTATTTCTGCTGTTGCGTTTAGCCGAGAAAGGGTCATCGCATCTTCCACCCTCCGTTCCGGCCTGTCACTCATAACAGCAGTCGATGCATCCTTCGGAGCAGAGGCCCTTACACTTGTCCATCTGACGCAGCCGGGTGTGTCGAGGATGGCCAGCTAAACACTTGCAGTCACCACGTGCTCTTACTCCATGCCGTGACTTGACGCACAGCCGTGCTCTCCGGCGTCCATTTTTCGGCATCTGCTACCAGTCATGGCCAAGCCGCCGCTGGGAAATCCATAGTGCCAGCAGGGCCTGTTAAACCGCTCTTCTACCAGCCCATCCAGGCCACATCAGCACAGGGGGGGACATCAAGGTATGGGTGGTTTTCCTCTGTCTATTTGCCCAGTTGATCCAGATCCAAATCGCGAAACTCCGGCCTCACAAGACGGCTGAATCTGGCTCGGGGCTAAGCAGGGCCGTGAGGTTAATAGATTCTGTCGTATGCTACGTCACGCAGTACAATGGCCGACACAACGTATACTCTAAAACTAAACTAAACTTTTTATTTTATCAGGTAAGGCCCACTGAGCTATATAGCTCTTTTTCAGAAGTGACTTGGCCACAAATTATAGCTCAACAAAGGGGCTTGTCACGTGGAAATGTATAGCAGCCAAATACTCAACACGTGTTTTTAAGTGTGGAGGGAAAAACCGGAGGACGACCCGACCGGAGAAAAATGCACGCGACCACAGGAAGAACACGCATACTCCAAATAGACAGGCGTCTGGGTCGGGGTCGAACCCACGCCCTCCTGCATACCAGGCGAGGGAGTTAACAGCTCGCCACTGCGGCGCCCTCATTGCATGTGGCGTCAGCGGCAGGGCTCGTGTTCGTGCAGTGGGAAAAAACAAACGAGCACCTCCTGAGCAATCCTGGCGCGGCTCAGTTGCACAGTGGAAAACAGGTATTTGGTTTAATAAGGGCTGCTGGGTAAATCTTTAGTGCTGGCAAGGGGCCTTTATTTGGTTCGGCTGAAGTTGTTGCCGCCGATTGACCGCTTAGGAGTGGTGCTGAAGCTGAATGCGGAGAACCAAGTGGACCTGACGGAGCCCGAGCTCACCGTGGTGGTGGAGGTGATCCGCGCCGTCTGCTGCCTGAGTGTCGTGCGCGACTACGTCCGCCTGCGCAAGTACAACCTGCAGGTGTGGACTGTGAGCAAATAGGAACGCGGTTTATCATCATCGTTGTCGCCATCGGCAGCCATGAACTACGCACTGCTCGGATGTTGAACCCTCCCCTAGGTCATCGCCATCTCTCGTGGTTCCGCTTTGCAAATGAGGGGGCGCTAACCCATCTCATCTCCATCCTCGTGGTGATCGTTTTCTTGGGCACTTTCTCTCTTTGGCTGTCTCTCGATCGTCGTTAGTCTCCGCCCACCTGCCATCATCCCTGCTAGCGGCGTGTCCCGTTTAAGTCACTTTCTTTTCTTAATGGAAAAAGTTGCGGATTTAACTTATGTTTGTTCTCTAAACCATGTGTTTCCTCTCCGTCTCAGTGTAATCTCAAGCATGCATCTCTCCCCGCTTCTTTGCACACTTGTCAGCTTTTGTTCCATCCTCTTCGTCAATGTCCATGTTTTTAACCCTTAAGTCATGGCAGACAATTCACCACGATTCAATGTATTCCTCTTGAGACGCCTCTCTACATTGCCCGGACTCCCCTCGCATCTCATGTTGTCATTTGTTCTGTACACTGTTTTGTCCATTGTCTTGATTAAAAATCATCATCAGCTATGATCAATCCACCACTGGATGAAGGCGCTTCTACAAGCCGCCATAATCTCCTCTGACAATCCTGAAATGTAATCTCCTGGCACCTGCAGAAACAGAAATAGAGCAAAAAAAAAAATCGCGACATCGAAAACACCGTTTTTATATTTCGTGCTATTACAAAAAAAAAAACGCCCTCGATTTTCCTGCAGGAGGTGGCCAAGTTGGGGCCGTGCGTGGAGGTCAAGCAGCGGCCTCAGAAAGCCACTCAGGCCACCGCAGACGCTGCGGAGGGAGACCTGCCGGCTGCGGGGAAAAAAGAGGCGGCCGAGGGTGAGGATAAGTGCGAGAAGGACGCTGGCAAGGGCAAAGACGCGGTTTTAGGCGAGAGTTTGGGGAAAGGCGACGGCGGCGGCGATGACAAGGGTGCGGCGGCAGGAGGAACGAGCGAGGCAGCATCGAGCGGAGAAGCGCCCCGTGGCGAGGGCAGCACGGAACCAGCAGCCAGCGACAGCGACGCGAAGCAGGGAAAAAACGGGGACCAGGCCGCACCGCCGTGCGAGCAGGATGAGAGCCGCGGAGACGAGAAGGGTCCAGGGAAGGAGGACGAGGTTCCTGTTGGAGGGATCGAGTGACACGTGCGCTTGGTACGGGGTTGCAATGAATACGGCCGTAGCCAAATAAGTAAAAAAAAAAGGAGGATCGGATGACACAAATGTTTTTCATCTCTTCCAAGTCCATACAGTTTGAAGGGGATTGTGGGAGGAAATATTCAGCTGTCTACCAGTTCAAAAAAGAGACTTGCGAGACTTGTTCGCGTTTTTTTGTTTGTTAAGAATAAGATTGCAGAGTGAAGTTCAAGGAGGCTTTAAAGGCATCACCGCGGTGTTAGAAAAGAAGGGCAATTCAAGTAAAACCGTTTCTTTGCTGTCTTTCCACAATTAAACTACGAGTGTGTGGTTTGCACCCTCACATTGTATCTTGAGGGCAATTGTTAATTTTTTTATGCTGGGAGTCCAAATTTTATTCCTTAACTGTAAAAAAAAGAAGATTCTTGGCTGGCCACAGGAATTTATTTTCTCGAGCGAGGTACTTCCTTTTCAAGTCCACACAATTGTTTTGTGTATGGAGTTCAGGTGTTTCCATTGTGTTCATTGACGTGGGGATTTATTTTTAACCAGACCTTGAGAATGTGTGAAGATTTCAATCTGTTACGAAGCATATTTTTACAGTTTGCATTTTTTTAATGTACCAAATGTTTGATTCGCAAATAAAACCCAGGCTATTGAAATGTGGCCCCTTCAAGTTTTCTTGGTGACTCAGATGATACTTATTGTACTGGCAACTCGTCCCGTGATGATCATCAGCCACTGCTGGATGAAGGCCACCAATTTCCCTTGTCATTCTTCACAGTCCTACGCTGCCACAGTCCATCTCACTCCTGCACCGAGCTAATCTCATCGCTACATCTCTGCAACTGTCGACCTCTTGGGCGTGATCTCTCTTCTGAAAGCCATTTGATTACCCGACTTTTCCATCGGCCCTCGTCTCGTCAAGCGATGCATACTGATGAAGTTCACTTTGTTCAGTCGTGTACTAGTTTCTCCAACTTGAGGTTTATTTTCCCGATCAGTGTGCGCCTCTTTGTCTCTTAACTGCAATTCTAAGGACGCAGTTTGCGTTGTTGTCCATCTGTCTTTTGCTCCACGTTTCTGATCCACATCGTAGTATGCATCGACTGAACATTTTATTCTGCAGACATGGGTTTGCCACGTTTCGCCTCGTTATTTAATCATTTTAACCCTATATTATTATGTAAATTCCCCAGGTATAAATACTACATTAATTATTTTTCGGTTGTCTCCTTCCAACAATAGGTATTTGTATTTAGCAAAGTGCTGGACATGACCTTTTGTTTAATCTCGAGTCCAACGTTGCAATTCGTTTCCATCAGATGTCATTAATACGCCATCAGCAAATCTGACAATACTAATATTTTTCCATGTATGCTTATGCATTTATCTCAGAAAATATTCTCTAATATTTGGAGTATCTAAGTTATTGCAAAGTAATGTGAATACATATACTTTGTGTCTTTTGGTAAAGCCACGTAGATAGAAAAAATTATAATGATATTACTATATTATAATTTTTATTATTTCTTCTATCTACGTGGCTTCAGGGGCTGGTCACCCCGTGGTGCCCTTATAAAACTCAACGTTTAACCTACTCACGCCGGCTTGTGCCCGCCCTCACAGTCGGGCATATTTGCGGAATACACCACGCCGCCGTTGACCCTGGCCATTGACCGAGCAACCCAACGTTCCTACCAGCTCCCTCCGCAGGAATGTGTTCTTATTTTACGCGGGTTTGACACAATCGGCCTTAAGCTGATTTACAAGAATGAACCCGCGAAGGACCTTGGCAGTGGGAGAAAAAAAAGTTACAGCGGCGAATAAATCGTAACGTTGCGAACAAACAGCGGGAAAAAAACCCCAAAATCCAATGAATGCGCCCAATTCAAGTAACGCTGGCAGCAGGTAAGCAGGGAAATAAAACGACGGTAAAACTCGCGTGGAGTGCGCAATTAAATGTCGCATGCCCCCCCACCCCACAACGTTTGGTGCCACATTGGAGGCGCGTGGGTTCGATGCAGAACCCTGACGCTTATATAGTTGGAGTTTGCGTGTTCTCTCTCTCCGCGTGGTGGCGTGGATTTTTCTCCGGGTCCTTCGGTTTTTCCCTCCACATTTAGAAACACGCGCTTAAGAGGATTTGGCTTCAGCTATGAATTTCCACGTGTCGACGAGCCACTTCGTTGAGCTATAATTTGTGATAGCCGGGTGGCTTCTGTAAAACAGCCTTGTAGTTTAGCTCAGTGGGGGCCTTACCTGGTGAAAAAAAAACCTTTCCATAGTTTGTCCTACTCTGGACCAAACTCATACTTGTCAACCCACACGGCTCACCCCGTATTCTGATAGAGGGGATTTGAGTGTTCCGGTCCATGCGGCGAAGAGCCGTTTCAATACGGGCAACATTTTTTTGGTCTATTTGTGTTTCTCCTTTGTGATGGGACTCTGTAGGATGAACGTTGAGATTTATAAAGGGCACGGGGTGACCAATAAGGTCCGAATTGGTCTGTAATAAGGTAGGGCACTGATTAGGGGTTGACAGGTATGTAGTAGTGTAGTGTATAGTGTAGTTTATAGTAGTGTATAGTGTATACAATGAACGTTGAGATTTATAAAGGGCACGGGGGTGACCAATAAGGTCCGAATTGGTTTGTAATAGTGTAGGGCACTTGTGAGGGGTTGACAGCTTTGCAAACTCACCGAAAGACCCAAAGCCCGTCTTGGGGACTCGAGCAGTGGAGTTTGTGCCACCCGCTGGGATTGAGAGAGCTCTCAGCGCCCTCTTGTGAACGAGCCGGTTGGTTAAAGCGCTCGCGAGCCTAGGTGTATTGTTTGTGTTGTTGTAGCCCGACACGGGACAAAGTTATCCATAAACAAACAAACAAAGTCTCTCATGGATAATTTTGGTAGCGAAAGCCCCGACTGCGCGTCAATGGGGAATCTTCAAGGGGGGAATAAACCACGCGTCACCCGCCACTCATTCCCAGCAAGAAAACTACCAGGCAAACGATACACAAACTTGGTCGCTTGCCTTCCAACATTGCTCCAGTTTTTTGTTATCGATTTGAACAAATTTGCATTTACCCTCCCCCCCCCACCGCCCGTTCCACGACGCGACAACTTGATTAGAGAGACTTTGTCCGGTGCGGTTGAGGAAGGGGGTTTTATAGTTAAAAAAAAAACCTTTCTAGTACTCCACCATGATGAGCTCACCCAACATAAACTTGATCGTGAAAATAAATTCAAGAATGAATCGATAATAACAATCGAATCATCAACGAATCGTTAATAATAATTTAATCGCGAAAATAATGTATAAGATCGCCACACATTTACATTGCGTCGTCACTACCAACCACTGAAACCACAAAACGTGCGCTTAATTATCTGAAGCTTAACCCCGTCGTCACGACGACTTTACAGCTAGTAATTATAAACAACAACAATAACAACAACATTATTGTGTTGTCTCCATATATATAAAAGGCAAAGTTGTGATTATGTGTCTGTTCAAAATGTTTAGCGTAAAGTCACGTAGAAGGGAAGTAATAAAATAATAAAAATAAAACATAATAAAATAAAATAATTCTCACGACGTTTCGGCTACAACGCAAGCAGCCGTCTTCACCTGAAGACGAATTATTTTATTTTATTATGTTTTATTTTTATTATTTTATTACTTCCCTTCTACGTGACTTTACCGAAAGAACCAAGAAAATGGATCCCTGCAGTCACGAAAGCTGTAAATCGAAATGTTTAGCGTATTTCCCGAAATGCAACAAACTGGAAATTTGCCATGTGGGTACTTTCCAGACTGTACACCATGCACAAATTATTAAAAGACACTTTTGTGTGTGTTTTTTTTTTGGGGGGGGGGGTGGGGGGAGCTCAATAATGCATTGATTTTTTGCACGGCAAGTGAACTGTGACGTCAAATATGTCACGTGACCCGCGCACGTGGAAGCGTAACGCAGTGTAGTGTAGCGGGTAGCGCCACGCTGCGCTACGAACTCGGCGACCCGAGTTCGATTCCCGCTTACGGCCACCACCGGTGACAATTATTTTAACCGCTTCTGGGCCTCCCCTAGGTCGACTCAGCCTCAAACGAGTAACTGGTCTGGTGTGTGAACATCGTCACGGTGGGGACAAAGGCAGCCAGGCGTGGTGCTGTCACCCACCCCCTCGTGTGCCGTGCCGGCCTTCATAGGTGCTCGCTAACAGCACTTGCCCCAACAGTCTCCAGACTACACGGGGGATCTTTGTCTTTATCCTGTGTGTGGGGGGGGTAGCGATTCGCGCGCTGCGCTACGAACCCGGCGACCCGAGTTCGATCCCCGCTCACGGCCACCACCGCTGACGATTATTTGAACCGGTCCTGGGCCTCCCCTAGGTCGACTCAGCCTCAAACGAGTAACTGGTGTGGTGTGTGAACAATCGCCACTGGGGAGACAAAGGCGGCCGGGCGTGGTGAAATCCAAGTCCCGGGCGAAGCCGGAGGCAGTAAAACGAGTTATTGATATTTGGGCAATATCCGTGGTGGGGGGGGGGGGCACCCAGCAAGGCCCCCCGCGCCGCCACTTCGCATTTCCCACATCACATAAGCGCGCGCGCGCTCGCCCATTGGCTCGCGGGGGGAGTTCCCCTCCACGTCCCCCCGCCCGCCCCGCCCGAATCGCCCGCATCGCGCCTCGCCATTGGCTCGCGGACCACCCCGCCCCCCGCCGCCCCCCTCGCGACGACCAATCGGCGCGCGGCGGTCGCATTGGTCTGCGCTTATCCGAACTAGGAGATCAAAACCGGTGGATCGACGGCTTTGGCGGCCTCATCGCTGAGCGCCGCTGCCGCTGTACCCTCCACCAACATCATCACCACCATCATCACCGTCACTCCTCCATGGACCTCACCCTGTCCTCCATGGACGCGCTGGAGGCTTTGGCCGACGAGGTCGCCCTCGAGGGCCTGGACGGGGTGACCCCGAGCGCGCTGTGGGTCCGCCTCGCCGCCCGCTCGCCTCCCTTCCCCGGCGGGGGGGCCCCGCGCCGCGACGTGGCCCTCCGCGCCTTCCTCTGGGCCGCCCTGGCCTCGCACCCGGGCGTCGACTTCTACGAGCTGCCCGTGCCGCGGCCTCCGCTGCTGCTGCGCGAGACGGCGGCGGTGGAGGTGGATGCGGCAAGAGACGAGGGGTAAACACGCGGAGCGCAGCGGGCGGCGTGGCACGAGTGTCGCGCGGTCGGAGTGAGACTTGGGGTTGGGGTGAGATTGGGGTTGGGGTGAGGTTGGATGAGATTGGGGTGAGACCGGGGTTGGGGTGAGGTTGGAGTTAGACTGTGGTTGGGGTGAGGTTGGATGAGATTGGGGTTGGGGTGAGACCGGGGTTGGGATGAGACCGGAGTTGGGGTGAGACCGAAGTTGGGGTGAGATTGGGGTTGGGATGAGACCGGAGTTGGGGTGAGACCGGAGTTGGGGTGAGATTGGGGTTGGGATGAGACCGGAATTGGGGTGAGACCGGAGTTGGGGTGAGATTGGGGTTGGGATGAGACCGGAGTTGGGGTGAGACCGGAGTTGGGGTGAGACCGAAGTTGGGATGAGACCGAAGTTGGGGTGAGACCGTGGTTGGGGTGAGACCGGAGTTGGGATGAGACCGGAGTTGGGGTGAGATTGGGGTTGGGGTGAGACCGTGGTTGGGGTGAGACCTTGGTTGGGGTGAGATTGGGGTTGGGATGAGACCGGAGTTGGGGTGAGACCGAAGTTGGGGTGAGATTGGGGTTGGGATGAGACCGGAGTTGGGGTGAGACCGAAGTTGGGATGAGACCGAAGTTGGGGTGAGACCGTGGTTGGGGTGAGACCGGAGTTGGGATGAGACCGGAGTTGGGGTGAGATTGGGGTTGGGGTGAGACCGTGGTTGGGGTGAGACCTTGGTTGGGGTGAGATTGGGGTTGGGATGAGACCGAAGTTGGGGTGAGACCGAAGTTGGGGTGAGACCGGAGTTGGGGTGAGACCGGAGTTGGGGTGAGACCGGAGTTGGGGTGAGACCGGAGTTGGGGTGAGACCGAAGTTGGGGTGAGATTGGGGTTGGGATGAGACCGGAGTTGGGATGAGACCGGAGTTGGGGTGAGATTGGGGTTGGGATGAGACCGGAGTTGGGGTGAGACCGAAGTTGGGGTGAGATTGGGGTTGGGATGAGACCGAAGTTGGGGTGAGACCGGAGTTGGGGTGAGACCGGAGTTGGGGTGAGACCGGAGTTGGGGTGAGACCGAAGTTGGGGTGAGACCGGAGTTGGGGTGAGACCGGAGTTGGGGTGAGACCGAAGTTGGGGTGAGACAGAAGTTGGGGTGAGACCGAAGTTGGGGTGAGACCGGAGTTGGGGTGAGACCGGAGTTGGGATGAGACCGAAGTTGGGGTGAGACCGGAGTTGGGGTGAGACCGGAGTTGGGGTGAGACCGAAGTTGGGGTGAGACCGAAGTTGGGGTGAGACCGGAGTTGGGGTGAGACCGGAGTTGGGGTGAGACCGAAGTTGGGGTGAGACCGTGGTTGGGGTGAGACCGGAGTTGGGATGAGACCGGAGTTGGGGTGAGATTGGGGTTGGGGTGAGACCGTGGTTGGGGTGAGACCTTGGTTGGGGTGAGATTGGGGTTGGGGTGAGACCGGGGTTGGGATGAGACCGGAGTTGGGGTGAGACCGAAGTTGGGGTGAGACCGAAGTTGGGGTGAGACCGGAGTTGGGGTGAGACCGGAGTTGGGGTGAGACCGGAGTTGGGGTGAGACCGAAGTTGGGGTGAGACCGAAGTTGGGGTGAGACCGGAGTTGGGGTGAGACCGGAGTTGGGGTGAGACCGAAGTTGGGGTGAGACCGGAGTTGGGGTGAGACCGGAGTTGGGGTGAGACCGGAGTTGGGGTGAGACCGAGGTTGGGGTGAGACCGTGGTTGGGGTGAGACCGGAGTTGGGATGAGACCGGAGTTGGGGTGAGATTGGGGTTGGGGTGAGACCGTGGTTGGGGTGAGACCGGAGTTGGGATGAGACCGGAGTTGGGGTGAGATTGGGGTTGGGGTGAGACCGTGGTTGGGGTGAGACCTTGGTTGGGGTGAGATTGGGGTTGGGGTGAGACCGGGGTTGGGATGAGACCGGAGTTGGGGTGAGACCGGAGTTGGGGTGAGACCTTGGTTGGGGTGAGACCGGAGTTGGGGTGAGACCGGAGCTGGGACCGAGACGGGGTTTGGAGGGTGGCTCGGGTAACCCCTTGCCCTGGTATTGTGTTGACACTTGCTTGCAGTGTAACTGGACAGTTGTCATAGATCCCAGGCTGCCTGAGAAATACGTCCTGGCTTGATCTCTCCGTCTGATCTGGCGCGGGGTGCGTGTAACGCGTTCGCAGCGTGTTGCCAATATACCGATCGGATGAGGGCCTCCCTCCCCCATCCACACGCTGTCGTGCCGCTCGTGACGATTATTCGACCATACTTCACCACGCTGGTCCGCGATGTGCTCCGGTTGAGAAGCCGGTCGCATTGGTTCGAAAATTACACAAACACTTGGGGAGACTCGAACCAGCGCAAGGAAGAGGCCCATCAAGGCACAATTCGCAAACGCCTCTTGCCCTGACAGCTGCCCCGTCGGCTTTCCCAGGTTCTTTTTTTTATTGCCGATTCAAGAAATTCACAAGACACAACAACGCGTGTTGGCAAAAGCGTTACGCAACCCAAGTGTTTGCGTTTTTTTTTTTAACAAGTCGTCGTTAAATGGGCAATCCTCTTTTCGATGCGTGGCTGGCAGCCCCCTCTCGCTCATCGTCATCCACGTGGCCTGCCACGGGCCCCAATACCGCACCTCCTCCGACGAGCACGGTTGGACATGTACGGTGGAGAAGAAGTTCAACAGAGAAGTGCGCACGCATCGACCACCACCACCACCACCCCCCCTCCGGCCACTCGTTGTCCACGCGCATCCACGAGAGTCGCGTTCCCATCGCACGCCACGAAGTCAACCTCCCCGTGCCACTCGTAACGGCAACCAAGAGACCTGGCCTCGGTTATAATTACAGCAGCAGCGTTAACCTGATGTTCAATTCAAGTGTGACGCGCAATTCATTGGTGCGAGGAATTAATTGTCCCCACCACCCCTTGCTTCAGATCCCAGCGACTTGGCATTTCAGGCCCGTGGGCCTCTGGGTAGTTCCACCTGGGCCCTCGATAGCCACGCCACTGGAGGAAAACGGGAACCCTTCCAACCCTTGGCTTGTCCGCCAAATTCCTCATTTAACGCAAGGAGATGCGTTCCTGAATAGTTCCGCATTCAGCGAGGAATTACCCGACATGCATACGTACGCTACGCGGCATAAATTAAAATAAAAACGATGCAACTTTGAGTCACGTTTGCACTATAAAGTCAGCCTGCGGTCATCCCATGGCGGGACAAATAACTGAGACGAGGGTACGCCGCCACGTGATCGTTTCATTCCGTGCGTATTCCCAGAAACTTTCCGTACCGCTCGGCCGCCGAAGCTCAAGAAAGTCGTTCGCCGCCGTTGATCGCGCCGTGCGAAAAGTGTTCCCCAATAGAAGAACCGCGTTGTAGCGAAAGCGCGTTGTGTGAGCACGCGCTAAACGAGGACTCTGGTACAGTCGTCGAGTCGCCACTGAACGTGGGCTGCCTCTGGTGAGCTGTCCACGTTCTGGCGGTGTGCTCACTCTCCTGATATTCCCAGGATCGTCCTCTTGCTGAGGTAACTATTCCTGGGAAATCTGTCCCGTCTTTCGCCAGTCGCCGAATAAATACGCAGCTCAAGACGATGGGTTTACGTTGGGGATGCCTGAATTTTTTTACGTCAAAAAGTCTAAACGTCGTGCTACATATAAAGTTTCGGATCATCCAAAAAAATGTTTAGTTTTCTGATCGATACGAATGTCACTTGCGTGAGCATGGAAACGCGCTGTAATCTTGCCTATTTAAATGTTTCTAAAGTCCAAATTAAAGATCCGAGCTTGTCCTTTAACGTCCGAATCTTCATGTATTTTTACTCGCTGGGTGGGGGGGGGCGTTACCCGGACCCAAGGGATGAGATTGTTTATAACATTACACGCCACACTATCTACTGTGTACAGCTCAGACATAGTACACACGTGATGTGTAATGTTGTTACATACCCTGAGCATGTACTATTGCTGAGCTGTATCCAGCAAAGTGTGAGGGTATTGTGAGAAGATAAGCGTCTGTCGTGAAAGAAAAGTCACATCATGAAGTGTAGCCCTGTGAGCCATGTGGCTCTTGAGTCGGGTGTAACCGCAACAAACAAAATATGAACAGAGAACATCTTAAAGCAACGACGCGCAACAGAAACATCCTTGATAAACCAGCAAATGTTCCAGAAAAAAACCCACCGTACTACAACGCTGTGTGCAAGAATCCCAGTGTGTGAGGTGTCAACCATTAATGTTGTGCAACAAAAGCGCCGATGCATCAAGAGTGCATTTACTCATGCGCCCTTCGCCACAACGCGGTACAGATGCAGTAAATGATCAAAATGGAGACATGTCGAATCAATCGCGGTGTATAAAACGGGCACTTTCTGGCATTCCCCGAATGTAATACGCATGCACGAATATATATTTAGATATACTGAAGATGTTGTTTGGTGATTTGTTACATTTTACTTGCACTACCATCATGTTTTTGTGCTGTTTGTTGATTTGATGATCTTACCCCGTGCCCCGACTGCAGTAAAAATAAATATTCTGATTGTGATGTACCTCAGTCCAATGATGCCAAATTAACATCTGTAATAATAATAAATCACGTTACTGGCATCTGCTTTGAACCACGTTTCTCACCGTAGCTTTAGCGTTGTTTGGAATGTACCATGGTGCTTATACGTTTAAACATAAAAAAAACTAAGCAAGACACGGCATTATAAACTCACTGCAACTATTATTGTACAATGATTAACAAATTATAATTGAAATAAACGGAATAAGGTTAAGTTTTATGAGTAAAATTGTTCAATAATGGAGTACGATCCTCCCCTGTGGTTGATAATGGTTTCTCTCTCTGTGGGTTTTAGCGGAGAAATAATTTCATTAAATTGAAATTAAACTTAAAAATATGTTTTAAATACTACATTTTATTTTTGTGTTAGCATCCCCGATTGTACATTTTGTTTTGGCCAATCGACAGGCGGGAAAGAAGGAGCTTTCCCGTGACACACGCACACGCGCGAAACTACTAACTTATATATAGATACGCAAAACCAAGCCCGAACTTGCGCGTCTCTTTCCCACACGACACGCCTCTTCGCGCGCCCCGCGCCGGATCGTTTCCTTCGCACCGGATTCATCGACAACCCTGCCCGACGGGCGCAGGTGCAAGGACGAGGCGGAGGCGCCGTCGGGGCGGTGGGAGAGCAGCCCGGACATCTACCCCGTGCACATGCTGCTGGACGACCCCGCCGGCATGCAGGGCTCGTGCCGCTACTACGGCGAGCGCACGTGCGTCACCGAGCTCGTGCGCAGCCGCGACCTGCGGCCGCTGTGCACGCTGGAGGAGGTGGAGAAGCGGTGAGCCGCGCGTTTTTTTTTATCGCGCGCGCACTCTCCCCTCTGCCGTGCAGTGGAAGTAAACAAATTGGCAAGTTTTTATTTTTGTACGTGGAGATAGCGATGTTCCGTCGGTGACCACGCTTTGGCGTTTCGAGCCGTTGGGCCCTCGCGCGCTCAATAACCGCCGGAAAAAAGACGCAAATGTGCTGCTTGCGCCATGCTTGTAGCACGGCCACGGGCGATGTTTGCCAATAGGGAGCCAATTTTGCAATGTAGTTTAACCCAATTGAGTAATTTAATCATGGCTGTTGATGACAGTTCTTGAATTAAAATTATTGAAAAATTCCACCTGGGATATCCATCTCGTGGCGATCATCAGCACAGATCAAACAGATAATGGCGCATAAACAAGTGACGAGAAGGACGAGTTGGGCGCGCTCCGCGTGTGTCCGTCAGGTGGGGCGACACGCTGGTGGCCGTGGCATCGCAGGAGCTGCGGTGGCGTGCGCTGGCCGGCTGGCAGTGCGACCCAGACCTGCGCGTGCCCGACTTCTCGTACTGCTTGCTGGAGCGGCTGGGCCGAGCGCGCTGGGAGGGTGCCCTACAGAGCGACCTCCACACCAACGTTTTCCAGTGCGTACTCCCCTGCACCGCCCTACCCGCCCCCCCTGGCCACCCGCCCGCCTCCCTGCCCAGTATGTACAGGGTGCTGTGGCTTAGTTTGCACGTGTAAAATATTGGTGATGGCACACAAGTGGGCTGCACCTGTGTCGCAATCATCTATTCTTTTACTCACTGACAAATACAGCTATAGAAGTAGACTGGAGTTGGAACATATAATCGTTTATACTGCACCGCCCCTTGCATTGCATCTAATAATGGCGAACGTCATCAGATGACGGTGGGCGAGAGTTTGGCTTGGCGTTGCGCGGTGATGCCAGCGCGTGCGTGCCGTGGGTCGTGCAGTATCGACGCGAGGAAGATGCACTACCACCGCGGCTTCCTCGACCGCCTCGGGCTGGTGACGCTGCAGTCGCACGTGACGCGCCGGCCCAACGGGAGCCAGATGCACTCCATGCTGCTGCTGCTCAAACGATTCCACATCGACAGGTTCGCACCTACCACTGCTGCACCTATCGCTGCTGATGCTGCTGCTACTGCTGTTGCTGCAGACGCTGCTGTTGCTGCAGACGCTGCTGTTGCTGCAGCTACTGCTGCTACTGCTGCTGCAACTACTGCTGCTATTACTGCTGCTTATGCAGACACCGCTACTGCTATTGCTGCTACTGCTGCAGCTACTGTTGCTGCTGCTACTGCTGGTGCCGCTGCCGACAATCTCGTCTACTTGCTCACGTTCTCATTCGTAACATTCCACCATTCAATGAATGTGTGCTTTCGTGTGTGTGTTGATGCATGCCTGTGCGTGCGAGTTGTTATGGCTGTTGGTGAGCACATTGCATTACAATTCCAGCAGATTGTGCCCCGTCTTTTACGATGCACAGAGTTGATTTCTGCGCCAGTTTTTTTCTTAGGGTCTCCCCTTGATCGTGACGGCATAAAATAAACATCACTTGGTGCTGTCACAAACATCAGTGCTGCGTTTCAGATAGAGGCAGCGGGGGGAGGAGGAGGGGGGGGAGGTAGAAGGGGGGCAGTGAGTGGTCCTTGATTCTGGCCACACCACGTACCCCTCCGCCGGCCGTAATGCGGGCCTGCTTGATGGCGCTTGCATCGACCAGCGCGTGCGGGTTGAACGGAGCGCCGTTGTTCCCTGCAGGGCTGGCTGCAGGCACAGCAAGTACTCGGTGCTCATGCAGAAGCTGTCCGACAAGCTGATGATGCGGCCCACTCGTACGGACTCCATCGCCAGGCTTCGCACAGAAATGGTGCGGCGACAATCCAGCGTTGGGTTTGGTTATCGTCAAATGCGTGATTGTTCGCGAACAAAAACGTTTTTTAAATATATATTTCACTCAACAATGGCTGTGAGTGGACGGAAATCATCGAGCGTGACAATGACGGGACCGACTATGGACAAGACGGTCAGCGCCATCGTTGCTCGCATGTCCCTGTAACGCCCCGTGTTGCCGCGCAGAGCATGGACGGCCGGTCGTTCCGGAAGCTCTACCAGTTCATGGTGACGTTGGGGCACATCGTCATCACGTCCGTGGTCAAGCAGACTCAACAGGGGCGGCCCTGCAAGAACACCAGAGGTGAGCGGCACTGACCAATCCGAAGCGTGCTATGCGACTGACCAATCAGCAGTGTGCGGTGTTACCGACCAATCGGAGGTGGGCAGCACCCACCAATCAGAGGTGTGCTGTGCGATTGACTAAAAAGCTGTAAGCGGCGCTGAGCTATGAGATGTGCCCCACCATCCAGTCGGATCTGTGATCTTGCCTGTGTTGACAACATGTAAACCTACTTAATACTGCTGGTTTTGTTAGGGCTCTCATTGCGTGTTTTCGCGCAGCACGCCTGGATCACGCAGCGCGAATCGCCGTGGCGAGCGGGATTGGCCCCGTCCTCGCTGACCCGTCCGATTGCTTGCCTGCTTTGCCTGGCGCAGGTAACGACGTGATGGTGAGGAGCCTGCAGCTGGTGCGTGCGTTCGGAGAGGCGGAGGCGGAGGCGGAGGTGGAGAAGGAGGAGACTCCGATCCAGAGGCCCGTCCGGCCGCAGGGCCTCGTGCTGCAGCGTGACATGCTGACGCAGGCCCTGGACCTCGGTGAGGCCGCTGTGCACTCCGTGTGCAACGCACGTGCCGGCGTGTGCGAGTGAGTGTGAGTTGAGTGACACGTGTAGGTAGGTGTGTGTGTGTGTGACCGAATGAGTGGTACACGTGTGCAGGTGTGTGCGAGCGAGCGAGCGAGCTAGCGGGTGAGTGAAATGTGTGGGTGTGAGAAAATGAGCGGGCGAGCGGGACACGCGCGTGGGTGTGTGTATGTGCGCGTGTGATCAACGCTGCTCTGAGCGACTGGCACGTGTGCCGCGGCGTCCTCTTGCAGTGCGGAGGCACGGGACGGGCGGCATCTCGCACTCGGAGCTGTGCCTCGAGCTCAACGTGGGCAAGCTGGAGGGACGCATGCTGTGCCGCACGCTGTGCCGCAGGGGGCTCGTCAAGGTGCGTTGTGCCGCTGCGGGGCTGTGCGTCGGCATTTTGTTCGTTCGGCGTGCTTCTCAGTTTTTTGGTTTGGCCATGTTTGTTTGTTGTAGTACAGAGTTAGACTGATGGCCTTAATCTAAGTTGTCTTGTGGTTATTGTTGTAGGTTGACTTGCATCCCACTGGGATATTTGCACAGGGTTGGTGTACGGTGATTTTTCTGCAATATTTTGCAGTCTTTTCTTGGATTTTCTGTTTGCACATAGTCACTTTAAGATGTTTTCTTGTTCATGTTTTTTTGTTTGTTGCGGTTGCACCCGATTCAAGAGCCGAATGGCTCACAGGGCTATACCTAATAAATGAACTTTGAACTTCTCCCGCGCCCTTCCGCTGGATGCCCTCGTTTGGTTGATCGTGCGTTGTACGTACGCTGAATTTCTTTCGCACCGGAGGCGCGGGGAAGGAGAAGAAGCTAAACGCAAAAAGCAGTTCGACGTTGACAATTGTCACTCTCGTTTACTCACGCCTTGTCCTCGTGCCGTTTTCCCGTTCTCGTTGTTCTCGCTCTCGTTGGTCATTCTCATTCATTTCCCCTTTTCTTCTTTCTCACCGTTGGTTAGCGTCCATCGTTCTCGACGGTTGTTCGTCGTCGTTCTGTTTGTCCCTTCTCCTCGTTCAAGTTCGCCGCTCTTCATTCCGTTCCCTCGCCATCGTTACTTCTGCTCTCGTTCGTCAATCATCGCTCCCGTTCATTCCCCCCGCGCGTTGTTACGGCTGCTGTCGTGACCGCCATCGATCTCGCCCGCAGGACATCATGGAGGACGAGGGCCGCCAGCGCACCACCAAGTACATCGCGCAGCAGTTCGTCAAGACCAGCGTCCTCAGCCAGCAGATCGAGCGCGAGCGGGCGCGCAACCAAGAGCTGACCACGCCGGGCGGTGCCGGCCCCTCGCCGGCCGCCCCCGCTTGGGCCGTCGCCCAGCCGGGGCGCACGCACGGCAGGGTGAAGCGCTGCGGCGCCGGTGCTGCCCCCCGGCGCCCCGACACCGTGTTCCCCTGGAACTGGGGTGCGGCCGGGAGGTGGAGGCAGCCGGGGAAGAGCGCCGCCGGCGCCGCCACTTCTGGCGTCGCTACCGCGCAGGATCCCGCCGCCCTCTTGCCCAGCAAGAGGGGCCGGCCGAAGGGCTCCAAGAACAAGAAGAGCTCCTTGAAGAAGAACAAGAAGGCCAAGGTGAACACCAAGGCCAGCGGCAGGAAGAGAGGCCGCCCGAGAAAACACCCCCTACCGCAGGCGGGTGAGTGCGGAACGACGCGGGGCTCCATCCTCGCCCTGTGACCTCACCCTTAGTCTTGTGACCTCACCCTGTGACCTCACCCTGGGACCTCACCCTGTGACCTCACCTTGTCACCTCACCCTGAGCCTGGCGGCCCCACGGTATTTCCCGTGACCCCCGCATGGTCTACTTTGAGTCGTGAGCAAAGGACAAGATTTATACATCGATGCAACTGGTGCTATCGCTTTATTCCTTCTGCCATCGCTTTATCCTCGTGCTAGATTCCGTGGGTGTTTCAGGGTTAACACCTCCACGCTCCATGCTCAGCAGTATCCCACAATCCGGCTTTGGGACTTGGCCGTGATTACCGACGTCTGGGTGCTTCTTGTCAAAGCGGCGAATGCCGGTGTGGAGTTGGTGAACGAACTTGGCTATAACGGAGAACGTCTAATTGGAGAGTTACGGGGGACGGCGTTAAGAGCCTTAAGGGATAAGGTCAAGCTTAGGGTCGGTGTTACCTTGAGGTTTGAATTGACACTGCGAGGTCGAGCTTAGCAGTCGCATGAAAGCGCACTTTTCATTTTCACTCTGCTGGAGACGCCGCTATCGGTTGGGGTGTAAATGACAACGAATGCACTCTGCTGTGTCTGCAGATGAGACGACCGCAGAGGACAAGCCCGGACACGCCGCCGCCGATGAGTCGGAGGTGAAGGTCATGGCTGAGCAGCTCCAAGAGGCCACAGCAGTGGCAGCAGCAACAGCAGAATTGGTTCTGGCACCGGCGACGGAATCCACGGATCCCGCCGATGCTCCACACGCCGGGCCCGGCACTGAGGTTGAGGCCGCGTCGGCGCCGAGCGAGACGGGGACCCGCGGAGAAGGAGGAGACGAGCAGGAGCCAGCGCCGGAGGGAGGAGCTGTGGCGTGCCGGGAGAGCGTGGCATTGCTGGATGCCGGCGAGGCCGCCGCGCGGCGAGAAGGAGAGGCGCCGTTGGGCGCGGCCGCGGGGCAGGCCGGAGCGCCGGCCGACTCGGAGGGGCCGGCGCCGGAAGGGCACGGGGTCTGCAAGGTGGAGGTAGACGAGGAGGCCGAGGTCAAGCCGGAGGGTGGTGAACTCCTGCTGGAGCCGGTGGGTGCGCCAGCGCCGCTGTCGCTGATCAATTTTTTCCGAGTGTCAGTGCACAGTCCTTTCTCAATCCACTGCCCGGATGAAGGCCTCCCAACGCCGTGGAGGTCAGGGGGGTTTGTTTGAGCATACTTCACCGTGACGGTCAGCGTAGGTTGGGCGAAGCGGTGTCGGGGGCAAAAATGTTTGCGATATTGTTGGCCGTGGCTGGGAATCTAACCCGGGTCAGGTTTATAGCACAGTGCATTCAACACCTGCACCACCGCCCAAACATAAGTTTTTTTTGTAGCAGGCAATAATGAAATTGCTAATTTATAGGCAATTGACAAGTTCATTTACTTGGCAGCTCGATGAATCGGTTCTTATTTATTTTTTGGCTCATTTTCACGATCGCGTCCGTATTGTTTCTTGCTTTTATTCTGTCTCGTTTGAAACCGTTCACTCCATCGCCTTTAAGAGTGACGCTAGCGTGTGATCTGCGTGCAACAGAACCATAGGTGACTGGAATTCTCGCTGACGTGCGCGTGCCCGCCCGCCCGTGTCTTTGTGCCCGCGCGCGAGCAGGCGGCGCCTCACAAGCCCGGCGCAACGCGGGGCCCGACGCGTCTGACGTACCGCCTGCTCAAGCGACAGAACATGATCATCGAGGCCGTGCGCAGCCACCGCCTCATCGAGAGCCTCTTTGCGTGCGTGTGACGTTCGCCGGCGCCGCGTCGGAGCGCCAGGGGCCGTCTGGAATGCTCTTCTGATGTTGGAGCTATGGCACTTTGAAATCTATATTTAAAACTAAATTCTTGAGAACTGTTTTTGTGTTTAGTTTGTTGTCCTTACCCCCCACGCCTCCGATACGCACGGTTGACTACGTACTGTACGAATGAAGTTCACCATACGTATACATACGTAGAACGATGCAAACAAACACAAAAACGTGGATTAAAACGGTCGTTGTCACGCATTGTGCCAGCTTATCCAGTGCATCTTTTCGCATTTGTCGCCCAGTTGCTTTTGCGTCAAGATGAGCTCGAAGTTGAAGTGAATTCCTCGCTCAAATGAGCCTTGAGGCGGTGCCTACCGCCTGCTCACAGGCCCGAGCCGGTCGTGGAAATTCCACGTTCCTACGATGGCGTTGAGTCTCCCCCATAGGACAACCGCCGTTGACTTGCCACGCATAGTGGTAGTTGTTGAGGAACCGACACCACGATCTGGATTTGAACTCGCAAACTTTCCGATTGCTGGCCGCTCGCTCTCCCCCACAGAGCCGCCTGGCCTGTCAAGATCGGGGTAGCGGAGTAGCGCGGCAGCGTGACAGCGTACATATAACCGTGCTGAACCGGGTTTTTCTGGCTGAGCTGAACGGCTTCCTCCGGCCGCGTTTTCGGGTTGTTTCCGCAACGTTGTGCCACGCATGGCGGCGAGCAACGCGATGAGGGCGCCACGGTATGCAGGAAGTCGTGCGTTCGATCCCGACCTTGACGCCTGCTGTATATTTGGAGTTTGCATATTTTTCCCGTGGTCGCATGGATTTTCCACCGGGTCCTTTGGCTTTTCCCTCCACAGTTAGAATCGACGTATATTTAGAGTATTTGGCTGCTATAAATGTCCACGCGATAAGCCACTTTTATGAGCTATCATTTGTGGCCAGTTCGCTTCTGAAGAAGAGCTGCACAGCTCGGGTAGGTAAAATAAAAAATTGTTGAGTTGAAATAGTTCAGTTTGATTTGCGACGCGCTTCTCCGCACCGCAGGCTGCAGAAGATGATCGTGGACGAGGAGCGCGTGGAGGGCGTGAGCGGCCGCTGCTGCCGCAAGTCGATCGTTCGTCTCGTCAACAAGCTGGCGGATGACGGGCAGTTGCGCCTCTACCGCACCACCGTCGTGCAGGATGGCATCACCAAAAAAGTGGGTGCCATTTTTGTTTGTTTGTCGAGGCTTCGGTGGGGAGCGGAAGTGGAAGGCCCGGCGGTTCAGATATCAGCTAAATCGAACGGAGGCGACTGGGTTGGTAGTTGCGGTGCAATGACCGCCAATGCCATCGCACACGCACCATCACGGCATTGACGGCGGTGATGATGCATGTGGTGGTAGCGGTGGCTGCTGTGCACGTGGCCTCACGGCGAACACTTACAGTGACAATTATTTGAACCGGTCCTGGGCCTCCCCTAGGTCGACTCAACCTCAAATGAGTACTTGGTGCGGTGTGTAGACATCACCACTCGGCAGACAAAGGCAGCCGGGCGTGGTGCTGGCCACCCACCCCGTCGTGTGCCCTGCCGGCCTTCATGAGTGCTCGCTAACCGCACTTGCCCAAACAGTCTGTCAAAGCTATTCGGGGGATCTTTGGTGGTGGCTATGCATGTGGCGCGTGATCCGGCACTGTGGAGGCAGCGAGGGTTGGTGAATCGCCGCACAAATGTCGTGAAACTTCTTTTCCTGTGGGTGTCGAGGAGGAGCCACGACTTGGCTTGCCGGTAGAATTCCTCCGGTCTAAATAAAGATTCCGATTCTGAGGGGAAAGTGGTACGGCAAAGTGCAAACTAATATCAATCTGCATGGGTGGGATAGAGTGCTGCCCCCTCGCAAGCGTGGGTTTACTCCCATACGTATATGCACTCGCTAATGAGCTTAATATAAAGGCACCTCGGTGCTTGCGGATTGTGCAGCGTTGCGAGACGATGCCATACACAAACGCTCGTTATTATCGCCGATAGCAAAAACACGCGGACAGACGCCCTCCGTACATAGCCTCGGCGGTTGTTGGGTGGCGCGTGACCAGGTGGAGCTGGTCGTTCACCCGTCCGTGAGCCCCCACGACCCGCTGGTGAAGAGCGCACTGGAGCAGGTGCGCTTCCGGATCTCCGGCTCCTATTCCTCCCAGAGGTGAGTGGCCCCCTCCACCCACCCCAAGCCCCCCCCCACCCCACCTCACCCCCCACCCCTCCTCCATACCCCACCCCAAACCCCCCCCACCATAATTTCAGAACCTGGTGCCCACGTGTGCCCGCGGCAAGCAGTGGAGAGAGCCTAATGTTAACAACAATAATTTAATGAATGTGATATTCACGTGATGCCCAATAGCGCAAGGCTATCGCAAAGGCACTGTTTCACAGAGGGGTAGTCTGCCGGGAGGGAGCGACGTTGCTACGCGGTTTTACCCAATTGAGTAATTTCAGAGTCATTTTGCACATTGGCGGACTCTTTCGAATAACGTTACAGGATTTTTAGCGTCCGTTGTGAAGTTGCGGTTAAGCACACCCGCGGTATTAACCTGGGCGGCCGCCCGGCTCAAAATTGCGAACCTCGGCAACGAGCGTCAAAGCGACCGATTGGCCACGTTCACCTCCCGCCGAGCGACGGCGAAGCGTTCGGCAAACGGTCCAACAAAAGTGTTTTTTTTTATTTTTGGCTGCCAATCCACGGTTGGCAGGGCCAAGGCGTCGGCGCAGGCGCACAAGGCGCAGGCGGAGGGGGCGGCGGCGGCGGCGGCGGCGGCGGCGGCGGCGGACGAGACGTCGCCGGGCGGCACCAAGAAGACCGGCGAGCGGAGGGACTCGCACGACGAGGCGGGCGAGTCGTCGGGGGACTCGCGCGGCGGCCGCGTCTCCGCGACGGGACAGAAGGCGACCAGGACGCTGGGGCTGCAGCGCACCATCGACATCAGGATGGGCATCACGCCCCTGCTCGACTACTCGCCGCCCATCGGTAGGCCAGGGGTGCCGTCGCTTGTCGCGTTTCGCCGCTGGGTCGTGCGCCATTCGATCGCGGGTGAGCGGGCCTCCGTGCATGTACGTGTGTAGCCGCACGTGTGCCTTTGTGCGTGCAGCGTGCAGCCGCGTGCGTACCTGGACACTGCGCTTATCTGCAGCTTTACGCGCGCGTCTGTTTACGCGCATCCCGACCGTTCACCTGTATACCTGTGTGCGTACCGGCGCACGTATACGCGCTTACCTGTGCTCGCACACAAACGTACCCACCTCGCGTACCCACCGTCGCGTATCCACGCTGGTTAACGCGTGCGCTCGTGCCTGCAGTCCCAGGGCTGGGCCGTTCGCTGGGCTTCATGCCCAAGATGCCGCGCCTGCGAATCCTGCACACCTTCCTCTGGTACATCGTGCACGGCCACAAGCTCAAGCAGGAGCCGCCCGCCGCACTGCCACGGGGAGGGGCGGAGGCCCCCGACGGCGAGGGGTCGTCGCTCGCGGAGACCAGCGGGGACGGTACGTTGGGCCCCACGCGGTGTTTACACAGATGACTGTTGGTTTACGCCCAAAGATTAAGCGCCTGAAGCTAGTTGTTGTGACGTTCTGACCCACCCCTACTGGACATCGGTGATAAAGAGCTTTGTAGCTAATCGGATTCCTGCAGTATAATTAAATATTCTGATTCTGCCTATATGACGACGATGAGCTGCACACTGAACATCAGAGATAAAACGTCTCTCTCAAATGTGTGACCTGACCGTGAGAGCAGCACCAAGGTACACCGATTGATGGATGGCTGAATTGGAAGAATTTTCAAGTCCTCGTCATCATAATTTATATAAATTCCAGCCATCTGAGTAGATCCCAAAGATCAGGATAAAGCCCTCCCCAAGCCATGTCTATTTACCTTACCTCACACTGGCAATTGCAGATTGATGAACGGTGGGCAGAACCGCTTCTTATATCACTCGCCGCTGATATTGGCCATGGCCAGGAATCGAACTCGGGTTGCCAGGTTCATAGCGCAGCGTGCTAACCACGGCACCACCCCCCCCCCCCCCCGTCATCGTAACACTTGTCGATTTATCAAAAGGCGTTTGCCAGCGTTATCCTCGTACGACTAGGATGTGCGTTTTTCCCATAATTCCGCTTTTAACTTGAGAACCAAGGGGCCGCCCTCGTTTGCACGCTCGCCCTGCTGCGGGCACACCGCTTCGATGGCGAGACGGGCCTTGTCAACTCTGTCCCCCGCTCGGTTGTACTTAAGGTGCAGGCCCACCGGCCGCCGAGAACTCCAAGGACCCCGGCACGCTCTCGGAGGTGGCCTCGGAGGTGGCCCCCCGGTGGGAAGGAGACCAAAGCGAAGGGCGGCCCTCCGTGGGCACGGGGCAGAGCAGCACGTCGCCGAGCAGCCAAGCGGAGCAGCTGTTTGCGGAGGAAACAGGTCAGGGGGTCTGCGGCCGGCTCGCGCGTGAAGCCCCCCCCCCTTCAAAGGCAAACGTGCCTCCCGATTAGAACGTTTGTACGTATGTATGTTGAACTTCTTTTGCACCGTACGACGAACCAAGCGTGCTAATCGGAGGTGCGGGGGACGGATGACAAACTAACACACGGAAAGCAGTTGTAAACAAATGAGTTTTCAATCTAGATGATTCAAAAGTGCATAGCTCCGATGGCTTTCCAATATCGGAAGGAAGAGCGTTCCAGACGGCCGCAGAAGCGCATCCGCAAGCGCGCGATGCGGTGATCGTCTTCGTGCGATGGCCAGCCAAAAGCCGCTGCTGCGAGGATGACCGGAGTCTGGTCGATGATTTATGCTCCTTGACAAGATCGGCAAGACACAAAATGAGTTCAACGTACCGACTACATGCAGTGGTGGAGCAGTAGTGAATTCGTACCGATTCTTAGAATTTCGTGGCTCGACCCTTGACGGCAAGCCCGGTTAACTCTCCCGGCGTATTTGCCGTAAACACACGCCCGTCTGGTTAGCAGTGGACGTAAAAAATCCCGTGCCGTTGTTTGAAGAAGAGTCAGCCCAACGCGTGTCGGTGTCGCGGTGCTATATTTGCCAAAGTTGAAAATGATACTGACTTCTTCTTCTTGGTTTGTTTTCACACTTGCCTGGGAGCTCCGCTAGAGGGGCCTCTTTAGAGCAAGAGGCAAGTTTGATCACATCCTCCTTGCCTCTATCCAGCCAGCCAGCAAGTATAATCACGATAAACTAAAGCATTTTTTTAACCAGGTAAGGCCCACTGAGCTTTTGTTCACAAGCGACCTGGCCAACGAAGTGGCTTATCACGTGGAAATTTATAGCAGCCAAATACTCTGAACACATGTTGATTCTAAATGTGGAGGGAAAAACCGGAGGACCCGGAGAAAAATCTACGTGACCACGGGGAGAACATGCACAAATATACAGGCGTCAGAGTCGGGATTGAACCCACGACCTCCTGTGCACCAGATGCGGCAGTTAACATCTCACCACAGTCGATCGGCAGGTCACGCGCGGTGGTGTAAAGCGTGGGTATTCCCTCATCCGAGCGTCATCAGTGGGGGGTGGGCGGCCTCTCCAGAGCTTCCGCCTAGCGGGGAGGACCCTTCCGCCAGCAGTGGCACGAGCGATGAGATTGCAAGGCTGCGCCTCGACCTCCGCTCCTACGAGTGACTCACGCGGATTCGTTGTGCCCCGATCAGTGTACATGGAGGTGCAGGACTGGCGCCGGTTCACGCCGCCGGCGCCCATCCACGGGGAGTACGGCGAGGGCTGGGCGCTCGTCAGCGACATCCTGCTCTGCATGCCGCTCTCCGTGTTCGTGCAGCTCATCCGCATCAGCTACCGGGTATGCCGCCCCCCCCCCACCCCCCCGCCTCCTACCCCTTCCCGTACTTGCCTACCTTCCCTATACTTTTCACTCCTATCGTGTTTTTGTTGCAACGTTCTGACCCGCCCCTACTGGGACATACTGTGAAAAAGAGCTTGATAGCTCATCGGATTCCTCTAGGATGAATAAATATTTTGGTTCTGTTCTCGTACCCACCTGAATATCACCTGTGGCTAGCGGTGCTGAAAGGAGATGTTTTGTGGGAGGGGGGGGGGGGTGTGTGGGGTTGGTAGACCTGGAGTCAATCACAAGCGTGAATGTGTAATTCGTAACGAATTACAATGCCATTGTAACTGTAACAAGCCCCTCATTATATAACCTGTCAAGCCCGTCATCTAGATAGCACGGTGAAACACACCGTCATAATTCCATGGTGAATTGCATCATACCACGGGGAAGCCAATCGTCATGGTACCACGGTGAGGTCCATCATGATACCACAAGCTCGCCCACCATTACGATACCGTGGTGAATGCCCAACGTTATAATACCATGGTGAATCTCATCATTATAGTACCACGGTGAGGCCCATCATGATACCACAAGCAAGCCCACCATTACGATGCCATGGTGAGGCCCTTCATTGATACCACGGTGCGGCCCGAAGGTTACGACGCCACGGTGCGGCCCGACGTTACGACGCCACGGTGTGGCCCGCCGTTATAGCACTGTCGTTGCCGCGCTGCAGGTGGACGGGCTGCAGGAGCTGCTGGACGACCCCGTGAAGAAGCACACGCTGGTGCGCTTCCTCCCCGTCGCCATGAGGCAGCAGCTGCTGTTCAAGCGGTGAGTAGTGGCTCTGCTGCCAGGGAGGGGCCTCTCCTCGGGGCCTTCCCCTGAGTCCTGCGAGTCCCGTCTGAGCTTTGTGGCGCGTTCCGCCGCTCCTCCGTGTGCCTTCGTTAGCCGAGCGGCTGCTAGGAATGACACTTGCATTGAACAAAGCCAAGCGTGAAGTTAATTGTGGCCGTTGGCCAAATTGTGTTGTTGCCTAGCCCTGGGACCTTAACACCAACACGAGGGTCCATTTCCCTTCAGAAACGGATACGACACACACATAATTTATGGTATTCATTTTTGAAACTGGCTAAAGTGGTGAATGTTTTGTGTTTTTGTTCTTATTTCCAGGAGGTATATTTTCCTGATCTTTGAATGCTTCCAGCGACTCTGGTTCATGGGCCTGCTCCATTTCGGGCCCCTCGAGAGATTCCAGGACAAGGATCAGGTATCAACGGCCGTCCGTGACGACCACAGCCAGCCCCAACTCGGACGAGACCGGTCTGCCAGTGTGTTATTGTTACGGACCCTATCAGAGACCCGTCTCCCAGGCTATTACTGTCCAGAGACTCCCATCATATACCAGCCTGCCAGTTTCATATTGTCTAGACACCGTTACAGTAAAACCTTGGATTGCGAGCATAAGTCATTTCGGAAACGTGTTTGTAATCCAAAGCACTCGTATATCAAAGCACTCGTATAACGGTTGTGATCACGTTGACGCTCGGCAGACAAAGCGTATACGTACTACTGGTATTGCAAGACCTCGCTCGTTTATCAAATTAATATTTATTTTAAAAAATTGCTCGTCTTGCAAAACACTCGCAGACCAAGTTACTCGCAATCCAAGGTTTTACTGTATTTCCTTCCCACCTAAATAAGTATACGCAGCAGCGCGTGATGATTGCGACGGTGGCGTGTGCACCCGCCGTGACGCAGAATGCGTGTGTGTGTGTGTGCGTGCGCGTGTGCGTGTTTCTGGCCGCCGCCTCCCGTCGGCGCAGGTGTTCGTGTATCTGAAGCGGCGCGCCACCGTGGTGGACACGACGACGTGCGAGCCGCACTACAAGCTGGCGCAGAGCTCCGAGCCGTTTGAGCGCCGCACGTACTCGCTGCGTGCCATGGAGAACGTGGATGAGTACTGGCTACACATGCAGTGCGTGTGCCTCAACACGCCGCTCGGTACGCGTGCCCCCCCCCCTCCAGACCACCGTGCTCCACCGGCGCTGACGCTGCCAGATTGCGATGTTGAACGTACGTCGCGGTCGACGTGACCCTTGACAGCGGGACCCCGCATTGTGACCCCCACCCCCCAACGCGGCGCGTTGCAGGCGTGGTGCGCAACCAGCAACGGAGCAAGAGCGGCGGTGCCGACGGGGAGGAGACGGAGCAGGGATCGTACGACGACAAGCTGCTCAACAAGAAGTGCAGCATGCTGGAGTACACCTCGTAGGGCGCGCGCAAACACACACTAAGAAAAATATCCCCCGAATAGCCTCGATAGACTATTGGGTCAAGTGCTGTTAGCAAGCACCTATGAAGGCCGGGCATGGCACACGATGGGGTGGGTGGCCAACTCGGGTCACCATGTCTGTAGCACAGCTTGCTAACCACTGCGCCATCACCCCCCCCCACCCCCAACACACACACACGTACATACGCACGCACGCATAAAGACAAAGATCCCCTGTATAGCCTTCATCACACTGTAGAGGCAAGTACTGTTAGCGAGCGCCTATTCAGGCCAACATTGCACACGAGGGGGTGGCGTTGCCAGCACGGCACTCGGGATCACCTTTGTCTCTCCGGCGGCGATATTTACACACCGCACCCGGCGGTGGACCCCAGGGCGAACAAAACCGTGGCGTCGTTGAAAATAACGCAGCAGCGCGTGTGCGTACGCGTTTAGGCGAACGTCGCCGCGGTAACGCGCCCCCTGGTGCGGTGCAGGGGCAGCAGGGAGGTGCAGGACGACGGCACCATTCCTGGGGACGGCCTGGGCGCCGGCGGCCTTGACTCGTGCTTTTTCGGGCACCTCAAGCGCAACTGGATTTGGATGTCGTACATCCTGCAAAAGGACAAGCCGGTGGGTAGGAGCGGAGGGGGGCGCCAGCTGCTCTCGTGCTTCTGAGCCTTGCCGTTTGCGCCCTGACCCCCTCCCCCCCGTTATCCCTTCACTCGTGTCTCCTGCGCCCCTCGCAAAGCCGCGGTCGTCTGACGGTCACCTGCATCGCTGCGGCCGTCTAGAAAACACTCTTCCTTCCAATATTGGGAAGCCCGCTAGAGCTGTGCACTTTTAAGTCATCTCGATTGAAAACTCATTTCTAGACAGATGCTTATTGTGTTGTAGTTTGTCGTACTCCCCCCCCCCCCCCCCCCCGCTGCACCTCCAATTAGCACGGTTGGCCACTTTTTGTGACGAAAAGTTCAACGTACGCACATACTCAGGCTGGGCGGTAGTGGCAGCAGCTGCATATACGGGCTGTGGTCCGGCAATGTGGAGGCAGCGAGAGTCGGTGAATCCGCATTAAATTTGCGAAATTCCCTTCCCTTGGGCATCTCGGAGGGGTGCCGTACCGTGGCTCGCCAGAATAAACTGGTTCTCGGCAAGTGTGGACCAATCTCCTTCTGTTCCAGAATCGGAACATTTATTTATACTGGAGGAATCCGATGAGCTATAAAGCTCTTTGTAACTGATGTCCAGTAGGGGGCGGGTAAGAACGTTACAACAACAAACAGTACAAAAAACATGATAGTTGTGCAAAGTATAAGAAAGGTTAACAAATCATCTCAACACATACAAATAAAACTTAACAATCCTGATCCTATCAGGCAAAGCCCACTGAGGTATTAACTCATTTTTCAGAAGCTCAACAAAGTGGCCCATCATTTGGACGTTTATAGCACCAATATAATCTTAATGCATGTTTCTAAATGTGGAGGGATAAACCGGAGGACCTGGAGAAAAAAATCCACACGACCACGGGAAGAACACGGATTTTCTCCGGGCGCTCCGGTTACTTCACTGATAACATCTTAAAATACATATGCGATTCTCCGTGTTTGCGGATTGTGCAGTGTTGTGATATGCAGTTTGCATGAACGGCGCTCTATAAAAACGCTCGGTATTATCGTTGCGCTCGCTATGGGGCAGGGCATGGACAACCTTTCACTGACTGAGGGCCGAATTGACGTTTCAGATACCTTTGGCAGGCAACCATATGTCAACAGACACACACACACCCCTCATTCATTGCTGTGACCGAGCGCACTAAAGTTAGGAGCGCGGCGTTGCCAGTCTGAAAATTTTCCGCCCCCTGTAGGACGCCGGCCAGGTGGCTCCAAGCGGCACTTTCAAAGCGAGCTCTGTGTGACGGTAGCGGTTGTCGCAGTAGGCGGCTGACGGTAGCCGCGCGGGAGTTGTTGTTGCTGCTGCTTTGTGTTGGCCGATGTGTCACTACAGGGCGTGTGGTTGTTGTGCGGCACGGTGTTGTCGGCAGGACCTCGGGCGCGGCAGTGGCACCTCCACGGTTCGCCTGCAGACGTTGCTGCAGAAACCGCTGCATGGCTCGCATCCCATGGGCCGCTTTGGTACGAGACGAGCGTGCTGCGCCACCGCACGTCACCGCACGCCACCACGTGACTACGTCACGGCGCGGTCACGCCACCACGTGACTACACCACTACACCACCACGTGACTACGCCGCCACATAACTGCGCCACCATGCCACCACATCACCACGTGACTACGCCGCCAGATAAACACGCCACCATGCCACCACATCACCACGTGACTACGCCGCCACATAACCATGCCACCACGCCACCACATCACCACGTGACTACGCCGCCACATAACCACGCCACCACGCCACCACATCACCACGTGACTACACCGCCAGATAAACACGCCACCATGCCACCACATCACCACGTGACTACGCCGCCACATAACCACGCCACCAAGCCACCACATCACCACGTGACTACGCCGCCACATAACCACGCCACCACGCCACCACGCCACCACATCACCACGTGACTAATCCACCATGCCGCCAAGTGACTACGCCGCCACATAACTATGCCACCACGCCACCACATCACCACGTGACTACACAGCCAGATAACCACGCCACCACATCACCTCGTGACTACGCCAGCACGCCACCCTACCACTGCACCACATCACCAGCGGACCATGCTACTATGCCACCACAGCACCGTGCCACAACATCACCACGCCACCACGTTGCCTTCTGCCAGCACTGCGCGGCAGCGAGCAATTGCAGGGCCGCGCCGCTACTCTCATCTCCCTCGCCGCGCGCGCAGGCGATGGCGCGAGCGTGGGCGCTGCTGCTGCTGCAGCGACGACGACACGCGGCGGGGACGACGGGTGGCCGGTGGCGCGCACAGACGACGTGCTCCTGCGGAAGGTGGAGGCCGCGAACCGGAACAAGGCGGTGGCGGGCGGCAAGGGGCAGAAGCGCAAGCGGGACAAGCGCGACGCCGAGCCGCGCAAAGCCAGCCCCAAGCGGAAGAAACCGAAGAAACCCAACGGTGCGCAGACCTCCGCGTAGAACCCATCAGATTCTAGATCTTCAGAGAGAGAGAGAGAGAAAGGCGTAAAGTGATTCCGTTTTTACGCTTCGCAGCTAAGGTCGTGCGTATGTATGTTGAACGTGAAGGCCGGCACGGCACACGAGGGGGGGTGCCTCCCCAGTGGCGATGTTTACACACCACACCAGGTACGCATTTTGAGGCTTGAGTCGACCTATGTTGGCCATGAGCAGGAATTGAACCTGGCTCGCTGGGTTCGAAACGCAGCGTACTAACCACCGCTTCACCACCCACACACAGACACACACAGATGTATTTACGTACGTATGTTGAACTTCTTTCGCACCATACATAGCCAACCGTGCTTATCGGAGGTGTGGGGGAATGGACAACAAACTAAACACAAAAAGCACTTCTCAAGAAATGAGTTTTAAATCTAGATTTAAAATGGTTTAGCTGCAGTGGCTTGCTAATATCATCAGAAGGGAGGGGGGGGGGGGTGAAGGTGGGAGGCAGGGGGGGGCAGGGGAGACCATTAATCCAACAGTGGATTGATGATGACCGTTGTCGCTTTTTGCTGCTGGACCAGAATCGCCACGGAAACGCAGGGAGGAGGGCAGCCCCAAGATGTACTACGACGAGACGGACCGCAGCGCGCTCAGCCGCATGACCAAGCAGCGCGTGGCGTGGACCGAGCAGGAGGACGGCCTCCTGCTGCTGTGTCGTGTCGCCTGCACCATCCTCAACGCCAAGGTGCGGCCCGCTGACGCGCGCGTTCACCGCTAGATCAAAAAGCGTCGGCACGTTGGGTGTTCGCACCGTTCCCGTGGCGCGAGGCCGTCTCGCGCTCGGCGCAGAACCGCCGTCGGGGGCGATGTGTAATCCCACTCGAGTTTCGTTTGCTGCAGGACAATTATTCAAATGTGGTCCATGGAAACGGCACGCTTGGCCTAATCGCTTTAGAATAACGTCGCGATGTGTGTCTGTGGCAGTGCGCTTGCGTGCGTGCGCCGTGGGGGAGCGGTTGTGTAGTGGTTAGCGCACTGCACTACGAACCTGGCGACCCGAGTTTGATTCCCGCTCACGGCCAACACCGGTGACGATTATCTGAACCGGTCCTGGGCCTCCCCTAGGTCGACTCAGCCTCAAATGAGTTCATGGTGCGGTGTGTAAAAACATCGCAACTGGGGAGAGACGAAGGCGGCTGCTGGGCGTGGCCCCGGCCGCCAACGCCCTCGTGCGCCGTGCCGGTTTTCATATGTGCTCGCCAACAACACTGTTGAGGCTATACGGGGTACCTTTGTCTTTGTGCTGTGCGCCGGCGTGCAGGTGCGCCGCCCGTTTGTGCCGTGGCAGGTGATCCGCGACGTGCTGCACGCCGAGTACGTCAGCTCGCTGGACAAGACGTCGCACGCGGTGGCGCGGCGATCGCGCTACATCCTCAAGAACTCGCGCACCGACCTCAACTACAGGCACGGCACGCGCCACTCGCGAGCGATGACGACGACGAACAGACGCGCGTCGCGATGACGCGGCTGAACCCGCGTGAAAGTCGATTCTTGGGCTCGCGATACGCGAGTAAGAATGGTGCGCGTAAGAGTCTATTCTTTTATATTACGGCAAATCGTCGGAAAAACGATGGGCCCGGTGTTACGTTCAGACTCGTGTATCAAACAGGACTTGTGCAATCGAGACTGAGAAGACAGAAATGCAAACATAAGGGAAACAAAAAATTCTGAATTCTTTAATGAAACCGTGACCCTGAAATGTGAAACTCAGCTGATCGCTGTCGACTGGTGGGTGAATCGTTTTAACGCCTTTGGGGCGAGCAGCGCTGACCGTTAGCATGAAGGGACCGTCTTGGGCCTCTCCGTCAGCCGTCTCTGTGGTTCCGCAGGATCTGCTTGGCGGAGGCGACGCAGGACAGCAAGCTGGTGGAGGAGATCATGAACCAGACTGGCGACTACGCGAACCCGCAGGTGACTATAGCAACCTGCTCGTCACCCCCGCCCTCGTCCTTCCCCCACTCGACCCCCCCCCCCCGCTTGACCCCCCCTGCTCGACCCCCCCGCTCATCTTCCCGCGCTCGCTGTCGGCCGCGAGCAGGTCTGTGCGCTGGAGTTCACGGAGTTTGTGCAGCGGCTGAGGGCGAAGTTTCGTCCCAACCCAGAGACGCTGCAGATGGACATCCCCGACTCCCTCGAGGAGCTCTTCCGCAAGTGGGTGCCCCCACCCCACCTCCTCCTCGTGCCGCCATCACCACCACCGCCACCACCGTCACCACCACCAGCGCTACCACCACTGCCACCAGCGCTACCACCACTGCCACCACCGCGCACCCCTCTGTCCCACGACCAGTTTCTCACGGTCAAGTCAAAGAATGTTGACACGTAAAATGAGCACATTTAAGCGACGGGCATCGCAAGCCTTTCCGCATACACACGGGGTGGTGGGGGGGGGGTACAGCAGGAGACATGACAGATCGGTACTCATTTTTAGAGTTTATTTCACATCGACTGTCGCTTCCCGCCAGAGTGTTTGCACGCTCTCCTATTTAAACAAGATCACGCTGCATGGGTTCTACACTGCGAACCTGTCGACTGCGGGGTTGTAGACAGAGTTCAACCTGAACTCTGTCCATCACAATTACCGAGCGGTAACGTCGCGGCTGTGACCGGGAGCCGCCGCCGCCGCCGTGATACCGCGCCGAAGCTTCCCCCTCTCGCCGGCAGGTACCGCGTGATGACCGTGTGGAAGGAGAGCGGCAAGAAGGCGCGTCCGGAGGCCAACAGGTACGACGCTCAAAAGCTTCCATCGTCAATCTCGGCCACGCCAGCGCTGCTTCCAGCGCGCAGAGGAGCGGGGAGATGATGGACCAGGGACGCGCGACGCAGAAAATCCAGGCGGGATGCCGACGCTTGAATAGTTGGTCACGGTCGCGATTGGCCGTGACCTATCCACTGCTGGATGCCACAATCCCCTCCAGCTCCTTGCGCACGAGCTGATGTCGTTGCTCCGTCTAGGCGGTGGTTTGGATCTTCGGCACAAGCTCTGCGGTGACATCACCGCAGCTTAATTGCGAACGGCGACTGTTGCCGGTGGTGTCATTTCATTCAGTAACTCGTTTAATCCAAAATAATCTGGGTTTAGCACGTGACCTCCTGCCAACGATCCTACAACACTTGACATGGCCTCAAAGTGCATCTAGCCTGGCACAAGCGCCGCCGTTACATCACTGCCATTTAGTGGCGATTGGCAGCTACTGCTGCTGTTATTGTACGTACATGCGCGTGCGTGTGTGTGTTTGTGTTCAAAGGTGCTCGCTAACAGAGCACTTGCCCCAACTGTCCGTTAAGGCTATACAGGGGATCTTTGCCTTTGTTTTTTGTCCGTGTTCAGCTTGGATGACATCCACGCCATGGTCCTGGAGAACTTCATTCAGAGCACCCTCGCTCTGTCCGACCGCCAAGTCAAGAACAACCTCGCCTACCAGGTGGGCCAAGGCCGTTGCACCCCGTCCGGCAGAAGCACACACACGCTCACACACGCTCACACACACACATGCACACACGCTCACACACGCACACACACGCAAATATATAAACAGGAACAACAGTTTGTATCGCGTCTAAATGCAATCGCGTCTCAAGACGCTGCATGGAGATGCGGCGACACCGCGGCACAGCCCAGTGACGACGCGACGGGGGGGGGTGGGGGGGGTGGGGGGGGTGGGGTCCTTGCACTGACGACATCAACAACGAAGCCCTCCCCCCAGGGGCAGTAGGGAAGCATCCTGGGCAGCGCCGACGATTCCCCGGGCGGCATCATCCTCCGTATGATTTGTTTTCCGTGATTACACTTTTTTTAAGCGTCTTGGAATGTGATCGCATTTAGGAATGGCTGGCGACAAAAAAAACGCATTCAACGTGATTGGCGGTGGCTAAACATCTCATTGCTAAACAAAAATTCAAATCGCCTGCAAAATTACTCAATTTGATTTACACACAGATACATTGCCCCCACGCCCCGCCTCCTTCAAAGCCTTGGCAGGACCCTCCTAAAAAGAGTCTTGAGACTTGTCGAGGCATTCCTGGGCAAACCGGCGTAATAATAGTAATAATAACAGAAGCCGTAGAAATATAAACGGTTGTTGTGCACCACCGTGTGATTCTCTTCCACCGCAGATCTTCCGCATCTACCAGTACTACTCGGAGCAGGTGCTGCTGTCCACCTTCCAGCGCTACACCCAGCGCGGCCTCGTCAACCGCCGCCGGATCAGCAAGCAGATCGGCCCCAAGAAGAGCCGCGCGCTGCCCTTCGCGCCCATGTCCTACCAGCTCTCGCAGGGATACTACCGGTAAACGCTCGCACGCTCGCACGCGCGCGCGCGCGGTTTCCGTAGGCATATGCCCACTATTTTATGACCCCGCTCGCCGTTCACGCTCGTCACGATCAATTACCAAGCACTGTGCTGACTGTGCGTTAGCATTTTACGCAAGTCGGCACGATCGACACCCCGTGGCAGTAGCAACGGCCATGCCGGAGTATTAAATATGGGAGCCCTCGGCACACGACGGGTGACAAGCGAGGGCCGGGGGCCGGTGCTGATGGTTTCTGGATTTTGTCTGCTTGCGCGTAGTCACTTTACGATGTTTCTTGTTCATGTTTGTTGTTTGTTGCGGTTGCACCCGATTCAAGAGCCGAATGGCTCACAGGGCTATACCAAATAAATGAAAACTGAAATGAAAAAACTGAAAACTCCGGTGTCGCGCAGGTTCTTCACCTGGCGGTACCTGAGCTCCCTGCTCACCGAGGCGCACCGCTTCATGCGCACTCTGCGCGACGCCGGCGCCGAGGACAAGCCCAACGTCGTGCTGTTCCGCGGCCGGGAGCCCGCGGTGACGGCCGCACCGGCGGAGACACCGGCGGGGTCAACGGTGAGGGCACCGGCGGAGGCACCGGCGGGGTCAACGATGGGGGCGATGTTGGAGCCACCGGCGGAGGCACTGGCAGAGGCAACAGTGGGGGGGGCGACCTGTGGCTCGGCGGCCTCAATGACGGGAGCTGGTGGCGTGGGTGGCGGCACCAGCGCCGCGGTGACCTACACGATGGACGCGCCGGGCGGGGCCTGCGCATGCGTGCTGGCGCTCATGGCGATGGGCTGGCTGGCGTGCGAGCTGGAGATCCCCGAGCAGATCGTGGTGGTGGACAGTACCATGGTGGACAGCGCCGTGCTGAAGGCGTGAGTTTGTGATCTGCGTGACGACCTCTGCGCCGCCCCACCACCAACCCCCGAATAACCCCCCTGGGTGTGCGGTGGTCTGTGTTCCCATAGTCAACGTTTCCTTTGGCAGCGTTAGTCGAGTCTCAGTCTGTGGGTTTCATGCAGTCATTCCCTTAAGTCTTGCCGACTAAAGCAGCCAAACGATTCGCGCACGCAATCCGGTGCGAAAGGAGTTCAACTTACATACGTGTCTTTGTGGGGAGGGGGGGGGGGCATTGGAGCAGTGGTTAGCGTGCTGCGCTACAAACCCGGTGAACCGAGTTCGATTCCTGCTCACGGCCAACATCGGTGACGAATATCTGAACCGGTCCTGGGCCCTCCCCTAGGTCAACCGAGCCTGGCGCAGTGTATAAACATCGCCACTGGGGATACAAAGGCGGCTGGGCGTGGTGCTGGCCACCCACCCCCTCGTGTGCTGTGCTGGCCTTCATAGGTGCTTGCTAACAGCACTTGTCCCCAACAACAGCGTTAAAGGCTACCTTTGTCTTGTGCGTGCCATCGCGCGTTTCAGCCTGGCCCACGAGAACTCGGACGACGATGACGACGATGAGGAAGACAACGAGGAGGACGATGACGAGAGCGGGCGGCACGGGGCCGGTGGGGTCGGGGGTCGCCAGCGGGTCGACGTGAACCCACGGCAGTCGTCGCGCGTCAGATACCTCCTCATGAAGGGCTACTACGTGCCAGGGATCGTGGGCGTGCGCAATCTCAACCCCAACGACAACATCGTTGTCAACTCTTGCACCGTCCGCTTCCGGCTGCTGCCATCGCCGCGCCCCTATGGGCTGCCCTCACGCTACGGTGAGCCACGCGCGCGTGACGAACGCACGGCGCACGCGAGGACAGACGCCACCTGTCCGAGTTGTCAAAGAGCAGAAACCATCATCACGCGAACTCCGATCATCCTCGTAGCAGCGGCTTTCGGCTAACCATCGAACAAAGACGGTCACCGCATCGCGCGCTTTCAGATGCACTGCTTCTGCGGCCGTCTGGAATGCTCTTCCTTCTGATATTCGGAAGCCACTGGAGCCATGCACTTTTAAATCTCGATTGAATACTCATTTCTCTAGAACTGCTGTTTGTGTTTAGTTTGTTGTCCTTCCCCGGACCTCCGATTAGCACGGTTGGCTGCGTAGGGTGTGAAAGAAGTTCAACATACGTACATTGCTATTTCGCTCGTTTACCTATGAGAGCCTCACTGAGTCTCAAACAGTATTTTTCAGGATCTTGCCAAGTTTTCAGAGTGGGCGGACACGGGGTGGAGGGGGGGGGGGTGCAGGGGGTGACAGGGGGACGATTGCTGATTGCTGTGCGTTTCCCCAAGACATTCATTTGCCATTTCATATTGAAAATGTGTCAACGTCACACTTATGAATCGGACGACGCGTAATATTTACAACCGATACACGCGTGGCAGTAACCAGGGCGGCCAAGAGGTTCGAACCATGAACCTTTACAACAAGCGGCGAATGCGCTATCGCCACTACTGCTCCGTCGTGATCACCGCCCCTCAATCCCTGAGCCTTGACCCCTTTTCCCGCGCAGACGCGTTGGACACGGCGGAGGGCGTGGAGCTGCTACCGCCTTGGTTCTCGGTGGTGATGGACGGGGAGGAGCCAAGTCAGTCCGAGTCGGCGCTTTACGATCACGACGAGGTGGTGAGGCCTTGCGACGGTCCTCTTTAATCAGGGGCGTAACGATTATTCTGACTATTAAGTCATCGATTACCACGACCGATGAGACAAAGGCACATGCGCTTGACGCTGGCCACACAACCAACTTTTTCATGAATCTGGTCCCACTTGAGCTGCTTGGGGCCCTAGGCTTTTGCTTGGTGTGTCAGGCCAAGTGTGGGATATTTGTGTGCCATGTTCGTGCGTGCAATATGCAGTGTGCATGGCCGTCTGTGGTGCGAAGGCTGGGGAGCGGTAATGCAACGGTTAGCACGCTGCGCTTTCGAACCCGGCGACCCGAGTTCGATTTCCGATCACGGCTAACACCAGTGACGAATGTCTGAACTGGTCCTGGGCTTCACCTAGGACCACTTAGCTTCGAATGAGTACCTGGTGATGTGTGTAAACATCGCCACAAAGGCGGCCGGGCATGGTGCTGGCCACCAACTCCCTCCTGTGCAGTGCCGGCCTTCATAGGTGCTCGCTAACAGTACTTGACTTAAACGTCTGTTAAAGTTGTATGGCGGTGGGGGGGGGGGGAAATCTTTGTCTTTTGTGCGTGCAGGACGTCCCAGCGGTGCTGGACGTAATCCGCGCGGCGGGGGTGGCGGGGGTGGACATGGCTCAGCTGACCGCCGCCTTCCCTCACATGGCACAGAGGTCGGAGGTCGGCGGGCCCACCCGCTGGCACGGGCTGCTGCAGGTGGGCAGTCGCCGGCGTGCGTGGTGCCTTGTGCGACGATCAGCCCAACCTCGCCGTCGATGTTCACGCCGGGTTCGCGTAGATGACGATGTCTGCGTCGCGCATGCGACTCGCCGCGTTGATATATTACAATATACACTTGCTGGTGTAGATCATGGGCCATGTCACGATTAGAAACCAAATAGATGCAGGGTGAAGTTAGTGCTTGTGTTCTGTGCGTGTGTCCGTGCGTGCGAGCCAGACCCTGGAGAAGCAGGGCGCCGTGCTACAGGTCGGCTACACATCACGGAGGGTTGTGACCCCGGAACATGCCCACGCGTGGCTCGTGCGTTGCTCCCGCACCGATGACTACATGGAGAGCGGCGGCGTCGGCACAGCCGCCGCCGGCCAAAACGCCGAGGACGCGGGTGCCGGAGCGGAACTCTCCACGATCGAGAAGGCAGCCGTCACCAGCACCACAGCTGGCGCAGGCCCAGGCAGCCGCTCGCGGCCGGGCTCGCCCGATCGCTCGCCCAACCGCCCAGAATGCAAAGAGGTCATTGTCACGAACGGGAATATGAATGGAGGCGCGGCCACAGAATTGGAAACTCAAAAAGCCGTCGCGATAGATGCATCGGCTGACGACGGCGACGATGGCAACGATGGCGACAAGGAATGGAGAGTGAAGGGGTGTGCAGTGGAGGTGGTCACCTCTACTGCTGACATGGCCAAAGGGTGTCAGAAGAGAGCTCTGACCACTGATGATAACGACGGTGACAATGCCGTGGGTGGTGACGCGGACGAGAGTGTGCGCTCTGCGGTCACGAAGAGGGCGAGAGTGGACATCGCGGATGTGTGCAACGGGGGCGGCGCGAGGGATTTGGAAATGACAGCGCAGCAAGAGACCTGTGCTGGGCCCAAGGAGACTTGTACCGTGGGAGATGAGGCCGTTAATGGATCTAGGGACACCGGTACTGTGCGAAGAGAGACATACACTGGTTCAAGGGAGACCTGTACTGTGGGAGCGGAGATCAGTACTGGACCCACACAGACCTGTACTGTGGGAACGGAGACCTGTGATGGGTCCAAGGAGATCAGTACGGGACCTACGCCGACCTGTACTGTGGGAACGGAGATCAGTACTGGACCCACGCAGACCTGTACTGCGGGAACGGAGACCTGTGATGGGTCCAAGGAGATCAGTACTGTGGGAACGGAGACCTGTGGTGGGTCCATGGAGATCAGTACTGGACCCACGCAGACCTGTACTGTGGGAACGGAGATCAGTACGGGACCCACGCAGACCTGTACTGTTGGAACGGAGACCTGTGGTGGGTCCAAGGAGACCTGTACTGGACCCACGCCGACCTGTACTGTGGGAACGGAGACCTGTGATGATGGGTCCATAGAGATCAGTACTGGATCCACGCCGACCTGTACTGTGGGAACGGAGACCTGTGCACGGAACCCGTCGAGCGTGAAGCAGGATGCATCGAGCGCCAGCGGAGCAGAAGGGACGGGGTCCAGCGTCCGCGACGGCACGTGGGACACGCAGGGGCTCCCCGCTCACCGCACAACGGGGTGTGTTATGCTTGCTAACGCTCTCCCAATTGAGGTTGAGCATCGATGCAGTAGTTATGTCCGTCTGGCCGTCTTTAAAATGGGGTCCCGCGATAATATTTCAGTCGAAATTTGCGTTGCTTGTAAGGACTTTACCCGATAGACAACCGGCCACATTGATCGATGGAGTTGGTCACACACTTGGGGGACCCCAAACGAGTGCTAGAAGGATCCACAAAATCGCCGCCAAAAGAAGGTGTGCACCTCTCTTCCGCTTCCCGATGTCATACATGCGTTGTCCCTCTCGCACGTCTGCATCCGTGCATGTGCATGCATGTGTGTGTGCCAGGTAAGAGGTCCAGAGACACTGGATGAATCTCGTTTGAAAGAGTCAACCCGAGGTCACCAAAGTTCCCAAAACGAAACACCAAAACTAAGTAGAGCAATGAAGGAAAGCAATCTGAACAAAACTAAAAACACCATCGAATGAAGAATCAAAAATATTTGCAACCATAAATCAACGTTAAAGCTAAATATTGCATGCGTGTGCGAATGTTTAGTTTGTTGTTCTTCCCCCCGCGCCTCTGAATAGCACAGTTGGCTACGTAAGTTGGCGAAAGAAGTTCATCGTATGTACGTGTGTGCGTGTACGTGTGTGTGTGTGCGTGTACGTGTGTGTGTGTGCGTGTGTACTTGTGCGTGTGTGTGTACTTGTGCGTGTACGTGTGTACGTGTACGTACGTGTGTGTGTGTGCGTGTACTTGTGTGCGTGCGTGTGTGTACTTGTGTGCGCGCGTGTGCGCGCCTGTGCAGTGAGCGCAGCGCGGTGCGCTTTGCGGCGAGGCCGTGGCGCGGCGTGCAGGGCGATCTCAACACCCCCGTGTGCAAGGGCATGCTCGAGGCTCTGCTGCTGCACGTCATGAGCCAGCCCGGCCTCCCCGAGCACCGCCTGCTGCGCCACTACGCCGGCGTGCTGCAGCCGCAGGTGCTCCGGGAGCTGCTCATGGTGAGTGGCCTTGCACGGGTGGAAGGGGGGTCAGGTTTGGGGAAGAGTTAAGGTCAGGGGTAAGGATAGCAAGGGTAGCATTATGGTTAAGGGTAGAGTTAAGGTAAGGGGTAGCGTTAGGCTTAGGAGTTGGGGTTGAGGATCAGAGGGGGGTAGGGTTAGGTGTTTTGTGTTCTCCCAATTAAGTAATTTGCGGGTTATTTTTCAAGTAAAGCAAATTTGAACAATGACGTAGGCGCACAATGGGGTAATCTTTTTCGATCAAGGTCACGGACGCTTTTAATGCCCACTGTAAAGCAGATGGTGCATACTATATACGGTTAACACATCCACAGTATTAACCAGGGCTGGCGCTGGGCTCGAACCGCAAACCTCTGCGCAACAGACGTGCCAAGTCTGTCACCGCTCGCACTTAATACTGCGCGGTACATTCCAGAAACTCATGGGAGAGCCGTTGCAGCACGACCGCTAAAAAAACCGACAGAGCACGACAATGGCTCCCTCCGTGCTGTGCCACCCGCCAGGTTCTGGAGGAGCTCGGCTGTGTGCGGAGGCTGCGGTTGCCACGGCGATCCAAGGTGACCGCGTTCTCGTCGCCCTGGCGGAGGGACGAGGTCCCGTCCCCGCAGGGGGAGCCGCTGAACGGCGGCAATGACGACGACGATGACGGCTGCTCCCTCTTCCTGGAGCCCACCGTGGACGGGATCCTGCGTCTCGGCCGCCTGCTGCCCGACGAGGTCAACTGGAACCACTGTGCGGCGATGACACAGAGCTAGCCCCACGCGGCGGAGGGCACCGTCGCCAATCGCGCAACACTCGCCGCCCACATAAAACGGACAACGGCAGACCGTTTTGGCAAAAATACGCAACCGACCTGGGTGCCATGGGCAACCAGTGGAGCCGTCCCTCGGGTATGGTAAATCTGGGTGACTGCCCCGTGCTTTTGGTTGGGGGCCGCGCTTTTACATTACAGTGTCGGATGAAATACTTTGGATTTAGTTTGAAGGCCTCGGGGGGGGGGGGGGGGGTCCACACTGGAGTGATTTCCTCCGGGGACCTGCACTCCCTCTTTGGACGGGCACTGGCTTCCGGCGTCGCATTCAGACGACTCTGCTGGAACTTTTTATGTTGATTTTGGTACCACTGTCGAAGGCGGGTTGCCGGGGGGTTTGGACAGCCTCGAACCCTCTGAGACCATTCATCTTAACCCTGGACCCAAGCTGCCTGAGAGTTGCTCCCGGCGATCACTTGTTTACGCATCTAGCGGGTACCTGCACGCCGGCGCGTCCAGGAGTGGCCGAATCCAAAACCCCCACCACCACCCGCCCAATGATCCTAGCCACTGTAACTTCCAAACCGAAAGCACAGCCGATTGTTTTCATCGTAGGTGCTGTTGTGTTGGGCTGGCTGCTGTCCACTCCCGGAGGCCTGGTTCCGTGGTTTCTCCTCTGGGACGCATTTGCGGGCTGCGGCGACGCGGCTGCTGTTTTTATTGCCGATTTTGCACGCGAGCGTTTCAGGTGGCGGGGAGGGCTAGGCGGGCGGCCAGTCCACACGTTGCCGGCAGAGCGTGGTTGTTGTGGTTTTACAGCCCGGCGGGTTTTTGATGAGCGTTGTTCTACCCTTGCACGAGCCTGCATTCTGCCGCGCAGTCGGTTCGAGTTTGATTTTAATTGGTGGCAGAGCTCATTGGCTTTTTGGTGGTGCGCGATGCCAAAAGGGAGTTTAATTTGTTTTATTGTACAGCAATTTGTAGATATTTATGCCTTGCGCTTATCATGTTTATACTCGCATCATTTGACAATGCTATAAACAACTCTTCTGTTTATTGGGAGTTTTATTTATTTGCTTTTGAGATGCTGTGTGGGCGGTTAATCGGAAGCCGATGCTGAAATGGTGCTAGCGGGCGGTTTTTCTCCCCGACGTGCGTTTAACTCCACGTGAGCGTGGCGAGAAGCCGTCACGGTGACATACAAATCTGTTCAAGAGGAAGTTTTTCAAAAACCACAGGATATATGAAAAAAAGAGTGGTGGGTGGTGGGGGGGGGGGACATGAGGTTTTGGCCAGCTGCGCAAGAAATGCAACTGGAGCCCCGGATTCATCAACACTATTCATTTATTTGGAAGCACAATGAAGTCGGCATTCTTCCCAGAGTTGACCTTAATTTTCGTCGCATTCAACCAAGCACCCCGGATTACACGAGCAACGGCGTACGGAAGATCTCCCACGATTACTCAAACCCGAGGCCCGACGCCACGCACGGAAATTCAAGCATAAAATGAAATGCTTTAAATTGAAAACAAGTACATTTAAAATAAAATACTAAAGTGACAGACCCTTGTTTTTCCCTGGTTAGGGGTGTTGGAGGGGGGAGTGGGGGGGGCGTAGGAATTTATTTTCTCAGCCGTGCAGGAGCTGCCGAGGGTAGGGGTACCCAAAGAGCACAAAGTCCGGCTCGTAGAGTTTGTAAAGCCGCTGCCTCCAGTCGAGGGGGATTCCCGCGAACCAGCGGTCCTCCCAGCGGTCGTCCGTACGGTTCAGAAACCCCGGCGGGAAGCGCAGCTCGTCCTGCGCATGCAGCAGCCGCAGCAGGTACGGCGCGTCCTCGCTCTGCGTCTCCAGCCGGCCCACGAAGTCGTACGGCACCTGGCACGGGTGGCACAGGCGGTACACCTGCCGCCAGTGCTCGTTGAAGGGCGCTTCGCGCTCCGTCGCCGGGTCCAGCAGGTACTGCACGAAGCTCGAGAACTTGAGGCGCTGGCCGCCGCTCAGCGCCTCCTCGGCCGTGGCCGGCGGCGCCGACACGTTCTGGTATTGGCGCAGCATGGGCACCACGAACGCCTTGTAGAAGTCCTGGTTCGGGATCTCGAACTTGCTGCGGAAGGCCGAGATGATCCGCACGAACGGGTCGCGCACGAACAGGAACTTCTTGTAGCGCTGCAGCTTCCCCTTCATGCGGCTCCTGCCCGACTTGCCGTACTTCCTCCAGAACTGGTTGAACACCTGGTGGCTGGAGGAGAGGTGCACCACGTCGGGCGGGATGTCCATGGGGTCGGCGTACGGCGTGCCGTTGTTGCTCGCGCTGCCGCTCAGCACGATCATGATCCTCTTCCAGTTGGTGCACGCCACCTTGGGCACGTAGCAGTACACGGTGCCGTGCCGGTCGTCCACGATCAGGTGCTTGAGCTCGCGGTTCGGAATCTCGTCAAAAGTCCGGTTCTTGCCCTGAAAGATGAGGTCGGGGCTGTCGCAGGCGTGGCGCACCCGGGCGCGCCGACGCGCCTGCTCTCGCGCCAGGCGGTCGTCGTCCACCGCCTCCGGCTCCGCCGTCGCCTCTTTCTCGTAGCCCCTCTCCCACTCCTCGATGTTGGCCTGGCTCAGCAGCCGCGGCCGCGGCCGCCCTCCGCTGTTCCTCCGCCGCCGCCACCGCCGTCTTCGCGGGGGGCGGCGGCGCCGGCTGCTCCTGCAGGCGTCGCTCGGCCGTGCCCGAGGACAGCCTGAGCTCGCCGAGCAAACGCTGGATGTCGGCAGAGTGCCATCTCGCCGGCTTCCTCCTGTCGCCGGAATTGTTTGGCGGAGGCGGTGGCAGCGATGCGTGGTGGCCCAAGAGGCTGGTGCGGAGAGACAGCTGCACGGTGCCAACCTCGTCCCAGTAGAAGACGATGAGGAAGACGGTGAGGGCGGATGCGACCAGGCCGGCCACGTAGCACGCCCGCCAGTAGCTCATCTTGCGGGCGCGTGGCATCGCAGGGCGCGTGCTGCCAGGGCGCGCCGGGCACTCACATGCTCAACCGCTCGCCTGAGGAACGCACAGAGTTGCGAAGAGTGTGTGTGTGATTACGTGTGCACGTCTTGTTGTGCGTTTGTGCGTGCGGTGAGATTTGGATGCAGGGTGTGCACGATCGTTGTGGCGAGCGGCATGGTAACCACCCACACAGAAGCGTACATAGTTAGGAAAGGCGGGAACCCATTGTGACAAGACACCCTCCCTCCACTGGTAAGAGCCACAGCAGGAGAGTTGAAGCAAACAATGCATGAGTACTACAGCCAGCGTTCTGTGCAAGCATGCATTGGAACACGTGTAACAAATGGTAGAACATTCAGTTAAGAACTTTTTAACAAGGCATCGGAAAACATTTGCTAAAGCAACAGCGTCTACGAACAAGGTGCTGTTTTGTATAAATAAAGGCTGGCAAAACTCAGTGGCGCCACATCTGGTGGGCTGGGAGGCCCCATGCTGGTAACCACTGCCACATACACCATCATCACCACCACCAAAACAACCACCTACCACAAATAACACTGCAACCCAGCACACCAACATAACCACACCACCTGCCACCAAACCACTGGCCATCAAAACACTGACCACCACAAACACCAAAGAACTGCTGTATTCCAGCGATACACTGCGCTGCTCCTGACGGCGGTTGTCTGGCTTGACCACCTGAATGTGAAATTGTAGTTGTTAGCCGTACGGACGAAGAAAAAGACCAAAGCACCTGTACCGCCAGTGCCACAAACACTAAAGCAGTCACTACAAGAATCAACACACCCACCATAACCACCACAGCAACCACTGGTGCTACCAGAAACACTACAACCACCACAACCAGCACTTTAACGCCACCACCACCAGAAACCCTCCAACCACCGCAACCAGCCCCACCGAAGCAACCACAACCGCCACCCACCGTACCTCGGTCAGCTGCTGCTGCCACGTGCACAAGGAGTCGCAGGGCGTGAAGGGGGAGGGGGGGAAGTGGCACAGCGATGCCAGTGTCACCACGACCATGAATGCGAGCTGTGTTCCCCAGGGCCACGCCGCTCATTTCTCTGCGAACCGTGACTCCCCGGGCTGGAAGGAGGGAGCAGGAGGAGAAAAAAATCAAATCACGCAGTGGGTTTGTGGTGTTTTCGTGGCACACGTCTCTTCACTGTCGCTTTCATTTTATGACTCATCATCAGCCACGGTAAAATGAAAGCCTCACCCCCCCCCAAGCTGCCACGAACTACTAAAAAATGCCGTGGCGCAGCAATCCACACTAGAATCCGCCCGGAGCACGAGTTCGATCTCGTCACTACATCTGCCCCTGTTGACGTAGTCTCGGGCGAGTTCCATTCCTTGGCCGCCACTCCGTCATTCTTCTTGACCACCGGCCACCATCCATGCCAGCCAAGACGTGTCCTGCCCGAATCCCACTGACTTTTCTTCTTTCCACAGTTTGATGTCATTAGATTGCCTGAGTTCTCTCATCCACGTGCTTCTCTGTCTCTCGTTATGAAGTCCAAGCGTGTACCCCCCTCTCCAAGTTTATAGTCAAAGAGTTTTTATTTATACTGGACGATTCCGATGAGCTATGAAAGCTCTTTTTCACAGACGTTCCAGTATTTCCGACGTTATTTCAACATTGATATTTTTTGCGAAAATAATCTTTTATTTTGGCAAAAAATATAAGGAACCTTTCAAATATTTTTTTTAAAAACCCGTGAAAATGTTAGTATTGGTTTATGAAAAATGTACTACGCAAACACCCTCCAACTGAACGGAGGCCCGTGTGTCTGTGGCCCCAGAGTGCCAAAGTCATCCTGCAAGTGTGCTCCTGCTCTAATTACCACGCGTGACCTTCATGGGCAGGTCAATTAAAACGCTAACATATGGGGGGGGGGGGGTAGGGGAGGTTGTTTCTAATTGGCGATGGAGACGTCACCTCAAAATAGGGTATGGATCGTGCAGCAGACTACGCCTGCAATTCATATTCATATTATGGGATTCTTTGTCGGGGCTGCGGAGTGGTTAACAACACCTGTGCCTCACGGCAAAAAGTTACCTGGGTTCGATTCCCGACTCGGGTGCCTTTCGATCTCAATGTGTAACTATCTCAACCCCCCCCTCCCCCTCCGTTCTGCAAGGTACTCCGGTTTCTTCCCATAGTTAACAACGGCTTAAATAATTATCGGTGTTGGCCAAAACATCCCAAATGCAGGGCCCTTCCCGATAACCTGTATTTAGACCCCAGAGAAAATCAGTTACACTACGTACCGTTTAGTGATTCAACGTATTGTCATCGTCATGGACGACTGATTGCATGGGGGCCCCAAAAAAAATGGGTTTTACAAATGATAACCGGTGAGTGCTTGCAAAGCGAATACTGCACAACGTGGAAAAGCGACGCAGTTGTAGACAACCTAGACGGAAAATGGGAATAAACATTTGACAATTTATACATGAGAGGAGTTTGGGTTAGATCGCGTAAATATATAAATGTGTCGTTAAAACCCGCCACCACCCGACACAGCCAACTAGTAAGGGTTGTCACGTAAACAGAACGTGGCCAATGCGTCACTAGGACAGCATTAGTGTGTAGTGTATAGTGTAGTATACTAGTACAGCAACACCGGTGTGTTGGAGAGCCAAGCCACAACATTTACAATCCGAGTACGACGTTTCGCCAGTAATTACAACTAGCTTCATCAGGCGACAGACAGATTTGTGGAGAAGTCTTCCTGTTTCGTTCCTTATATCTAGGCGAAGATGTGTTGACCACCCTTCTGCGCTCTTACACAATGTGGGGGGGGGGGGGGCGATTACTGAGGCCACCTACATTGTGCACGCACTGAGCCGGGTGCTCATTTGAGGCCGAGTCGACCTAGGGGAGGTCCGGGACCGGTGCCGATAATCGTCACTGGGTGTTGGCCGGGTCACTCAGGTTCCTAGCGCAGCGCGCTAACCACTACACCACCGCTCCCCTACACACCACCTACACCCCACACACCTACTCGCACACACACCTCACCACACACAAACCACCCACACACACCACCCACCTACCCACAAACACACCATCCACATATTTACCCACACACAAACAAACCACACACACCACACCCACCAACCCACACACAAACCACCCACCTTACCCACACAAACAAACCACACACACCACAACCACCTATCCACACACAAACCACACACCACCCACCTGCACAACCCACACACACACCTACCCACACACACACCACCCATCTTACCCACCCACACACCACCCACCTAGACACACACCACCCACTCACCTACCCACACACAAACCACACACGCATCACCCACCTACCCACACAAACCACTCGGCACGCACACACAACCCACACACACAACCCACACTCCACCCACACACACCACCCACACCCACACACACCACCAATATAACCACCCACCTACACAACCCACCCACACACACCACCCACACACACCACCAATATAACCACCCACCTACACAACCCACCCACACACACCACCCACAAACACACCACCCACACACACCACCAATATAACCACCCACCTACACAACCCACCCACATACCTAACCACCCACCCACACACACACACCCCACCCACCTATCCGCACACACCACTCGGCACACACACACACACACAACCCACCCAACTACACGTACGTAGTAGATACAACCCTTGACAACAACTCCTGGTCCGCACGTACGCGCCTTGCACACTTCTTTCGCACCGTACGTCGCCCGAACCTCGCTAAACGTTCAGCTCGGGAGGTCCGTGCGAGTTCCAGAGTTGGAGTGATCAAGTCCCCCGTAACCCGTCGTCGTCCCCACGCCGCCCTCCGTTGTTACCGTGCGCCGCTTGAACCGAGGCCGAGGTTCCGGGTCGCTCCGCGTCTCCTCCGCCGCCGCCGCCGCCGCCGCCGCCACCATCGTGGTCAACGTCCCAACCTCGAAGGCTGAAAGATCCCGGGGGGCAACGCTTGGCTTGGACTTCTTCACACGGCAGCTGGTTTGTTGAGGTTGTTGCGAGAGAGAGGGTGGGGTGTGGATATTTGTTGCAGGATTAGATGCGGCCGAGCGCGTTCTGAAGAAGAATTAAAATCAAATGCGGCCCCGTGACGCGGGAGATCGTCACCGGCGTCCTAGACAGCTCGAGAGCGCTCGCAGGTGACGTCACGGTAACCCCTCCCACCGACCCCCCCACCGACCCCCCCCACCAACCCCCCCCACCGACCCCCCCCTCGCATCCACCGACTCCCCCCGTTCCCCCTCCCCCCCACCGACCCCCCCCACCGACCCCCCCCACCGACCCCCCCACCAACCCCCCCCACCGACCCCCCCTCGCATCCACCGACTCCCCCCGTTCCCCCTCCCCCCCACCGACCCCCCCACCGACCCCCCCCCCCACAGACCCCCCCTCCCACCGACCAAACTCAGGACCAGTTTCAACATTCAGTGTCTCATCGGCAGACTTTCTTGAACCAATTACAGTCAACGTGACACTCAGCTGACGTATACATCAGGGGGGAGGAGGGAGGGGGTGGAAGGGGTGGAAGGGAGGGGGGGAAGGGTGGAAGGGAGGGGGGAGAAGGGAGGGGGGGCGAGGGGTGGAAGGGAGGGGGGAGAAGGGAGGGGGGGAAGGGGCGAGGGGTGGAAGGGAGGGGGGGGGAAGGGGGGCGGGGTGAGGAGCTCCCAGCAGACACCGCGCGGCCGCTATTTTGGGCGCGCAAGGCCAACGCTGTCTTCGCGAGCAGCAGCAGCTGTTGTTGTTGTTTATCGTCGTTTGTCTTTACAACAACAAACCCATATTTTAAGCCGTTAATGAGTAGCGGGTCGGGCGTCCTCCCAAGTTGCGCCAAGTCGCTCAAAGCGTTCGCGTCTAAGCGAGCCGTCGGTTGAAGGCCGCGGCGTGGAGGCGGCGCCTTCCCGAGGCCTCCTTCGTTCCCCGCAGGTGACTTGCGATGGCGAACGAAAGCACGGTCGCCGGTCTTCCTTCGTGACTCGTCGTCGTCGGTCAAGTCGGTCGCGGTTTCTCCACTCGTCGGACGAAGGCTTCTGTCAACCCGAAGCCCACCGTTACTAGTCGCGCGGTTGGCTCCGTACGGTGCGAAAGAAGTTAGACACACAGGTGCAAAACTCCACGGAAAGTTTGTTTTGCCCCGTATCACAGTGTGGCAGACGAATGAGAATGGGGTTTTTATCCTTTCTGGCAATGCAACGGTCGTCTTAGGATGTTCGAACGCCAAATAGAAACCTTTTGAAAGGAATCAAGTACTGCATTAGCTGGTGAACATGCAAATAAACATGCCCTGCCAACACTGGCAGTGAGACTGGGCCCTGTTGTAGGCCAATCAGTTTCAAAGACAACGCATCATATATTGTGAGAGAGCATGTTGGTTTTCACGTTCACCGCAAGAAGAAACTGCGTTTGGTTAATGCAGTGCACGATTGTAGATTTGAAGCTTTCGTGACTGCAAGGATTCATACTCTTAGGTTCTTTCGGTAAAGTCACGTAGCTAAAATAATACTAAAATAGTAATAAATGGAAATAACTAAATTAAATCACGACGTTTTGGAAATTACACGCTACAGTCATTTTACTGGAGGTATGTCTGTGGTACGTGGGATTTGACAAGGGACGGCGTGTGGAGACATTATTTGGGGACGGAAACGGACAATGTCTATTTCACGTATCCGTCTCTGCACATACAAAAATAAATAAGCATTTTTCACATAACCTAACGGGCCCAAGGTCTTCGAGGAGTGCTAAACAACAGCAGGATTGACCCAGTATACAAGCAAACTACAGTATACCGGTTTTGATCATTTGAACGAGGACCCATCCGTTCCTTAGAAAATATCCTTATGAGACCATCCTGAGTCGAATAGAAAATTACTTAATGAGCAAGGTGCTGACAAAAAAAAACATTTGGTGGCAGTGGTGCACGGTACAAATAACAAAACAAACTCAACATTCGTCAATAACGAAAATGTCAGGAATTGTGTTTTTGTTTTATAATGTCATTCTTATCGTATTCACTCTACCTCTCTGGCCTATCTCTTTGTGCTGTGAAGAAGGACCATTGCCGAACTATCTCCTATTTTTTACATTTTAAACCTTTGTTATTGACGACTGTGTCGGGTTGTTGTCTCAGTGCACTGCCGTGTCTGATGACATTACTATATTATCTTAGTCTGTCTTCATTCAGATTTGGTAATTTCAACTCGTCAGAGTAATTCTTTGGTGGGTATGGTCATCGTCTTGCCTGATGATTTTTGTCCAGTCACCTCCTTAAAAATAAAGGCTCATTTGACAAATATTTTGGTCAGTAACCTTTTGAAGACAAGTGGCACTCCTCCTGTTGTGAACGCAGCACAAAACACAATGATAATGGGATGCTCTAGCACTGCTCGTGAGAACACAAACGACACCAAGCACAGCCAACAAATGCGTGTGCTTTACCCTCACGTTGGTACCTCTCGCCCTGCAGACACCGCCATGGAGGACTCAGCGGACAACACGACGGTGATCAAAGTCCTGAACTCCTTCCACAGCTACCTGTCCCAAGTGGATTTGAGCGGACACGACAACAACACCACCACCCTGTCCAATTCCAGCAATGCCCTGCAGAACCAGTACCTGCGCAGCCTGCAGGTGCGACTGCCAGCCCAGCCGGTGCCACTTTAAACTAAAACTATTTAAAACTATTTTTTATTTTAACGGGTAAGGCTCACTGAGCTATGGAGCTCTTTGTGAGAAACGACCTGGCCACAAATGATAGCTCAATAAAGTGGTTTATCATCATGTGGAAATTTATAGCAGCCAAATACTCGAAAATACATGTTTCTAAATGTAGAGGGAAAAATCGGAGGAACCAGGGAAAAATCCACGCGACCACGGGGAGAAGATGCAAACTCCAAATTTATAGGTGCCAGGATAGGGATCGAACCTACCACCGCTTGTATACCAGGCGAGGTAGTTAACATCTCGCCACCGAGGCACTTTGGCTCTTGTTAAGGCCGTGACACCTAAGAGCAACTGTCACCAGCAATCATCGCCAGTCATGGTTTCAGCACCGTTTTCGAGAGTGAAACGCTTAATAGCCCAAATGTGGATGAATCTGATCGTGGTCTCCTCGACAATATTTACAATCTGAGTATGATGTTTCGCTAGTAATTACAACTGGCATCATCAGGCAACAGCCAGATTTATCTTATGATGCTATTATGGTGTCTTCTCACCTGGTTAAACAAATAAACTTGTGTCGTGACTATAAGAGTTGACTTCTATCGATGAATCGTTTCAGCCGGTGAACATCCGGTAACATTTGCCTGTGCTGCTGCTTGAGACTAATGGTGCCAACGGCGCCTCGATTCGCACACGCGCAGGTGGAGGAGCAGGTGGACCAGAGCCACTTCAAGTCCAAGCTCTACCACCTGGAGTGCGAGAACCAGAAGTTGGCTCTGTCGGCCAAGCGAGCACGCATTGAGACGGAGCTGGAGCTGAACACCAGCGCTTGCAACTACGAGGTGACACGGCGGGGAGGAACAGCAGGGTGGGACAGCTCCCGTCTCGGAGGTTTCACACTCGCGCACGCTCCTGCACATACGTCCGTGCGTGATTCACGCGTGGTGCGTGCATGTGCGTGTGTGTCTGCAGCGCGAGTTGAGCAAGAACCGAGAGCTGGCGCTGAAGTTGAAGCATGCACAGGAGCGCGAGGCGGAACTGCAGGCCCAGTTGGAGGCGGCCACCGTCGCCGCCACCTCTCATCGCCGCTGCAACGCCGAGATCCAGCGTCTCACCAAAGATAAGGAGGAACTGCTGCAGACGCAGGAGGTAATGCGCGATGGCTCCTCGCTCGTTCACCCTTGCTGGCGAAACTTCCAGCGCACTTAAATTTACTATTTAATTCGTTATATATGCATTTTGTGTAGATGTTGTGATTACCACGCCATAGACGACTGGGCGGACGACAGGACGGCGTTCAGCGCTCATAAAATCAATTGGATCATCATTACACTCACTATTCACACCATTATCACTCTAAACGCATGTTGATTCTAAATGTGGAGGGAAAAACCGGAGGACCCGGAGAAAAATCCACATGACCACGGGGAGAACACCCAAACTCCAAGTATACAGGCGTCAGGGTCGGGATCGAACCCACGACCTCCTGTATACCAGGCGAGGTGCCAATATCTCACAAGAGAACATCACTGCAGCACAGCTTGGGATGAAGCAACCGGGGCCCAACACAAACGACAACGAGCCGCAAGGGGCTGCCAGGGCCACACGAGTTCCAGGATGTTGTTGGGGGACCGAGGCCCTTCAGAAAGACGAGATGTACATGCAGCAGTCCGAGTGGGGGCATTGTAAGTTACAACAGGAAAGCCAAAGTGATTTCTTGCTCCAATGAGAAATGTGGCGATGCTTATTCACTGTACGGCCCTGAGTCAGTGGTGGAAATTCCACATTCAAAGCACTGTTGTTTTCCCCACAAAGTGATAAAAAAATGTATCAACACCAGAGGGATGATGGGCTGAGTAAACATTAAGTCAGGATTTGAAATCGCTGTTTTCCGACAACAAGCGTGCCAGCTTTACTGTGGTGCGTGTGCGTGAGGGTGGCTTGCAGATCCCTTACAGTTGTACAACCACCTGGCCGGTCATACCGTAAGGCGTCTCCTTTCGCGCGTCGTGGTGTGGCGAGCAGAAGCTGAACGTTGCCGAGTCGAAGGTGCTGGATCTGCAGAGGGCGCTGATGAACACGGACATGAAGATGACAATCTTGTCCTCGGACCGCGACGAGGCCCAGAGTCGTCTGGACGAGCAAGAGCGGTATGGGCACGGCGATGTCGTGGCCGCCTGGCCGAGTGCGCTCGTTTGTGTCGAACGCCGTCGTCTGGTCTCGAGCACAGCGCTTGGGAGATGAGTGCGATTTTGTGCCGAGTGGAGTTTTGCGATCCGACCTGGACGTCATGTTATTCCCCCATACCCCCACCCGCCCCCCACCCACCAAAGACTGTGCCAGGAGGCGAAGGAGAAAGTTCATGAGCTGGAAGGGGTGCAGACCCAGTTCGTGGAGCTGGAACTCAAGAATAAGGTGGGCAGCGATGTGTGTAAGCAGCAAGGCATGCTGGGGGATAATTCGTTACACATGCCTGTTCAATCACACGGTGTGTCACAACAACTCTCATAGTCACGACACAAGTTTATTTGTTGAACCAGGTGAGAAGACACCGGGATAGTCTTGTCTCATTTTCTAGAGTGACCTAGGTGACTGACAATGTTATTGTGAACGGCCACTCTCCCCCACTGTGGATAACGGTGAGGGGTAACGGTGAGGGGTAACGGTGGGGGGTAACGGTGGGCTGTCCGCGCTTTACCAGTCCCTGGAGCAGCAGCTGCACAAGATGGAGGAGGACACGGTGGTGGTGCGGAGCATGCGTTCTCAGCTGACGCGGCTGTTGGACGCTGAGAAGCAGAACAAGGCCCTGCAGGAAGAAATCCGCTACCATCGGTAAGTGGCAGCGATGGCGGCTCTGTCGCGCCAGCGGCTTCCTTCCGCACGCGCTCTTGTGGCACTCGGCCGCCTGCTTCCGATGACGATTTTGAAGCGACGTGGCCGAGTGGTTGCACCTTTAACCACTTATTGCAGAGATTCGCGGTTCAAGACCCGCAGCGGTTTTGTTTGTTACTGCAGGCGCGTTGTCCGTAAATACTATGGTTGTTACTGCGGGTGCATTGTCCATAAATACTATGGTTGTTACTGCGGGTGCATTGTCCATAAATCCGAAAAAGAGTCGGCCTTGTTCTTCGCGATCTGAATTTGACATTTAAAAACTGAACCGCAAACTGCTCAATTGTAAATAACGCACACTTACAACATCGCCCCCTTCTGTGAAACTACCGCAGATTGTGCATGTGAAACATGGCGTCTCCTCCGATATTGCCTTGCGCTGTGAGAAATAGTCACGAATAGCAAACGTTCCAATGGGTTGGTGTGGTGTGCAGAGAGACACAGGAGAAGACGGCGCTGCTGAAGGAGGAGGTGCTTAGCCTGCGCTCCAAGACGGAGCGCTTCCAGCAGCTGCAGGAGCAGCACGCCCACCTGCTCGTGGAGAACGAGGTGGGGGTGGCTCCGCTATGGAGAAAGCAGGGGTTTGCTTTTCCACTGCACATTGACGAGCCGTGCCACTGAGGTCACCAGCAATCCGTAACATCTTGTATGTTGAACTACTTTCTCGCCATACGTAGCCAACCGTGTTAATCGGAGGTGCGGGGAAAGGACAACAAACTAAACACAGCAGCAACTCTGAAGAAATGAGTCTTCAATCTAGATTTAAAAGTGCACAGCTCCGGTGGCTTCCTAATATCGGTCGGAAGGCAGAGCGTTCCAGACGGCCGCAGAACCGGATCCGAAAGCGCGCGATGCAGTGAACGTCTTTGTTCGCTACGAGGATGACGAATGTAGACAGCGCAGCGACGCAGTGTGTTTTAGTTGTATTGGATGCTTTGGTCAAGTCGTTGGCGCCATTTAGTTCGACATTTTATCGAAATATTTAATCAGAAATGAATATTACAGAACTTTAAAAGAGGAACAGTAATCACAATGTAACAAAAATGTATACGATTTTTTTTATTATCATAGATATTTATATCTTATGGCGCATCGCCATATCATGGCTGCACCAGTGCGCCCCCAAAGCTGCGAAGGCATGAGGGTCTGAGACGCCCTAGATGGCTTGCTGCACAGGCTAGCGGCCTATTGTTTTTTTTTTATCTTGTTTTTAGTTTATATCATTTGGTGCTATATCTCATGTCTATAGTCTCATTTGCACCGTCGTTCAAATTTTTATAAAACCTGAATATTCGGCCACACGAGTTGGTTACTATGATGACATGTATTACATGGCTACTCGCTAGCCTGCGACATTCATCGCTTAACCTCGGCCAGTTTTTACCTCGGGCCATGGTCGGCGCCAGTGCCACCATGAAGATTTTCTGTGGTTCTTGTTCCAGGATTTACAGAACAAGCTGAAAACCTGGGAGTCGCTGGATCAGGTCACTGGCATGAAGGCAAAGTAAGCTCCCCGCGTACACCACCTCCTCACGCGTCGCTCCGGTAGTCATCAACAACCGCTCGCTAATGGGTTTCGCCCAAGCGGCCTGACTCACTGAAATATTCATCACTATTTCCCCGCGTTTGTGGGCATGTGTCTCCCTGTGATGGGTCTGTCCCACATCCTCCCCATCGGAGAGCCTTTGCCATACAACACTGGTAAAATTTTGATAAATTACTTGCAAGTTATAGTAATAGGTTTTTACCCTTTCAACTGGTACAAAAACTGACACCTTTATACAAGGCATCATGTTTGCAATAACCACAACACAAGCAGTCAAAATGCAGACAAAAAGAAACAACTCTGATGATAATGATATGCATCATCATCAGAGTTGTTTCTTTTTGTTTGCATTTTGACTGCTTGTGTTGTGGTTATTGCAAACATGATGCCTTGTATAAAGGTGTCAGTTTTTGTACCAGTTGAAAGGGTAAAAACCTATTACTATATTTTGCCACTGGTAAAGGAGGTCTCATAGTGTACTTGCAAGTTACTTAATTGGGAAGCGACATCGCAACATCGCCCCCCTACTGGCAGACTAATGCCCACTTGCGGGCCAATGTTGCGTCAACCTTATGCCGCACAGAGTCAGCTGCCACCAGGAATCCCGTGCCACAAGACGCTTCGGGATTTGCAATGGACTTTTACGGGAGACACGGTATAAATATTGAAGTGAAGACGACGATGATGATTCCTCCAGAGCGCACCAAGTCTCACGCGAGTCTCGCGGCAACGTTGCCGTGACGCTCAACAGTCAACAGCACTTGTTGTTGTTGTTGTTTGTCAGGAATCCGACCGATCTGAACAGGCAGCTGAGCTTGCTGCAGCACGAGCAGTTGCTGCAGGCGCAGAAGAACTCCAGCATGGGTGCCACGTAAGTTGCGAGCCCACCCCATTCTGCCCTCAACTCTGGCCGGCTCTTCCTTTCATTGTTAATGTAGTCAGCACATTATTTTATGTGCTGACAACCTGTGGAATTATAGTCAAGTCTTGATCTGTGAATATTTCATGTAGCCATTCTGTAAAGTCCAGTTGATGAAAGCATTTAAACGTTTAGTCCGCTCTTTGTTTTTAAATGTTGGTGTGAGAGGTGCATAATTTCTCTCACCCCAACATCAGATCAGACAAACCGTAAACTCAGTAAATTCTTTTATACACATATATAGCCACTTAGTGCACTGTCTCTAAGAACGTTACTAAGTTATCTTATTTCTTCCTCTTCATTCAGACTCGTTAGTTTCACCTCGTCATAGTCGGTCACTCTTTGGAATTTGGTGGGTGGTCGTAGTTGTCATTTTCGTGGTTGATGATTCATCCACTCACGGTCATTATTGACCCACGTAAAACGGCCTATTGATGAGTATATTCATCACTAACTGCACGAGCTAAACTAACACTGCTCTATTTTACTATCAATCGCTGGTGACGTCCCGCATTGCTTGGTCCGAGCAGCACTGTTGGCTGCGTACGGTGCGAAAGAAGTTCAATAAGCATAAGCACGTACGTACGTCTGTCGCACATCCCTCACGTCGAGTCGCGTCGCGTCTGTTGCGCGTGCAGCGTGCGTGACGCGGTGCGCAACCGCCACCGGCTGGAGGAGGAGAAGATCCGCCTGACGGCGCAGCTGCACGAGGCGGTGGAGCGCAAGCAGCAGGCAGATCACCACGCGCAGAACCTGCAGCGACGATGCATGCTGCTTACTCGGGTCCGCTCACTCAGGCAGAAAAATGAAGTCTATATGAATATCTATTCCATCTGTCAGAATATAGCTAAACCACCCTCCATTATCACTATCGGCTTTGGTAAATCCACTGCTTGATGATTAATAATAGTGAACACGATTCCGTACGTGTGCATATTTCACAAATTGGATGGTAATGGGAGCACTAGTGTAGCAGCTAGCACGCTGCACTACAGACCCGGTTTCCCAAGTTCCATTCCTGCTTACGGCCACCCATACCAGTGACGGTTATCTAAACCAGTGCTGGGTCTCCCCTAGGTCGAGTCAACTGCAAATGACTACCTGGTACGGTGTGTAAACATCAGTGCTGGCCACCCACCCCTTCGTGTGCCGTGCCGGCCTTAAAAGGTGCTACTCGCTAACAGCGCTTGCCCCAACAGTCTGTTAATGCTACACGGGGGGATCTTTGTCTTCTGGTGGGGGGCTGCGCACGACATGCAGGAGCGGGATGGGATGAGGGGCATCCTGGACTCGTACGATGAGGTCACCACCACCACGGGCTTCACCACCCAGCTGAGCCAGCGCGTGCGCGAGGCGGAGGCGACAGCGCAGCGCGTCAACGTCCATACCCTGGAACTCGAGGTAGAGCGGGGCGACTGGAAAACAGGAGAGCAGAGTGGTGGTGGTGGTGGTGTTGGGTCTGGAGTTGGTGGTGGGGAATATGGTGATGGTGGAGGATCTGGTGGTAAAAGAGATGGTTGTTATGGTGGTGGATGTGGTGGTGTTGAGAAGGGTATGGTGATGGAGGTGGTGTTGGTAGTGGCGGTCGAGAAGATGGTGGTGGTGGTGGTGGAGGATGTGGTGGTAAAGAAGGTGGGAGCGGTGGTGGTGGAGGGCGTGATAGTGGGGAGGATGGTGGTGTTATTGAAGTAGGTGGTGGCTTTGAAAGAGGTGACAGTGGTGGAGATGGTGGTGGCAAAGGTCATGATGTCCACATGGGAATTATGCCCATGCAGGTGATGGTTGTGATGGTGGTTGTGAAGGCAGTTGTTTTGCGATCAAGGCTTGTCATAACTCCCTTTCATTCTGATTGCTGATAACGTGATGTTTATGGTTGATTAGAAGCAGCTGGGAACAACGAAGATGGAGGCCTTTAACTACAAGCTGAAAGCTCAGAAGGTGAGCGTGTGGTGACCAAGATTTATATTTTCGAAAATATCGCCAAATCTCTGGACTCTGCGCGGGATGTTAGGCTAGTCTATTGAGAATTGGCTATGAAACGAAACAAGGGGCTGATTCGCATTATAATTTAAATAATAATCACACATGGGATGCACTTAGCGACAATCAGCATGCATACCTGATCGTTGAAAATGCCTGACGTTGATTCCGATTCGGAATTTAATTCACCCATCCGGTGATTCGATAACGTGTCATTACTTGCGAGTCGCAATTTTGATCCAAAAATCTTACATTTTTTAAATCGTATTTTTCCCCATCTCGTTTGTATTGTTTTACGTATATTTACATGTTCTGTCTCGTTTCTGCAGTCGTTCTTCGTCACCCTAAATAGACGCACGTATCATGAGCGAAAGAATAGATTTGAGTCGATAAATCGTTGCCTGTCGAATGTTGACGACGGACGGGCGGGGGACCGTGGTTGTGATTGCAGCTGGAGGCCGACTTGACTGTGGAGCGCAGTCGGGTGTCGGCGGCCGCCAGGGATTTCTCGCGGGACGAGGCCGACCAGCTGTGGTGATTCTCTCTCTCCCACTTCAGCAAACAAAAAATTTCTCGCTGTGGTTTTCCCACCTGATGACGATTGCTTGTGTTGCAATCGAAACGTCGTGATTTATTTTATACTTACGTGACTTTACCGAAAGAACCAAAGAGTTTAAATTATTGCAGTCACGAAAGCTTCAAATCTAGATTGAGCTGTGGTGAGCGGGCGCGTGCACCTTCCCCGGTCAGCGGGACATGGCAGAAACCGGCGCACTTGAGAAGTAAGGATATCCGATTGGTGATGTGAACGATTGCTCTGCCCATTAGCGGTTCCGTTACTTGACTAATCGGATGACGTGGAAATATCTGGGGGGAAAAATTACGTTCAGTAACCTTTTACAAATGTCAACTTTTATTTTTCAAACGCATTGTAAAGCAAAGAAAACATCCATTCAGTTAGAATTTACCCAAAATGGTTTACCAGCACGGTGTATAGATGCTTTGTAAGTGTTTATGTTTCTGCTATCGTGGTAAGTGTTGCGATGAACTGCTGATGTTTCCTTCATTTTCACTTCCCGTCTCGGGGTTAAACCCATTTTTTAAATCCTTTATATTAAGTTCACTTGCTTGCTTGCGCGCTTACGACCATGCAAATCTTTCGGTCGTTTTTTAACCCACTTCCCGTGATCCAATCGAGCTGACATTTTGTACACAGACTCGTTGTGCGTGGCAATGTATTTTCGTAAAAAAAAATTCCAAAATTTTCCACTTTTTAGGAAAAAAGAAAATTTCATTTAATTTTAAATACCAATGTGATAAAAATGAAATTCTTACTCAAGAAAAACAGAAATGAATAATAAAATAAAACCGATGCCACGCATATAAAGGATTTATAGTGAAAAACTTTTTACGGGTTAATTTTTTACCGAGTGAGCCCATATGGTAATTTTAGCTCCGTCAATAAAATGACATAGGCTAATACAATACACATTTTTTTGTTTGTTACATTTTTATTAATCTTTAATGCCCGGCAGGTGGTTTAATCGGAAATGTGTCACTCATGTGTCCCGGTGCAGCAAGAAGATCGAAGACCTCCAGGAGAAGCTGAACACCGTGACGGAGGAAAAGGGCGTGCTGGAGATGAGGCTGGAGATGCGAAGCCTCCAGGTGGGGCGGCAGCACTGGGAGCACACAACACCTGAAGAGGGAACAAAGAGTGGAAATTGGACCAGGCAAAGTACCCCAAGTGGATTTAAGGGTTATGATTCGGGGTCAGTGGAAAGCCGAGTACGCGTGGCTGGTTTGCTACTTAGTTATCGTTAGGGGTAAGTAAAAGCGTTAGTGATTGCTTGGATAGTTGGTTCGTGAAAGGGGTCAGGCATTATACTCGTGGCTGATTGGCTAATTTGTTGTGTTCAGAAGTCTTGCCGGGTACAGGAATCCCCTTTGCTAGGCTGTAGCAGGTCATTGAAATACTGTAATTGAAATATGATGCAACACAGGATGTACCGGATCATTTTCTGCAAATCCTCATGGTGACGAACTGTAGCCCCTCATCCTCCCTCCCCGTGTTGCGGTGGCACCGGCGTAGGGAGATTACGACCCGAGGCACACACGCGTGCTCCAGATGAAGATGAACCCACTCGCAGCGGCCCAGGAGCAGCACAAAAACGAGCTGCTGCGGCTACAGGACGAGTGCGACCGCCTGCGTGAGCGCGTGCGCCTGCTGGAGCAGGGGGGCGCCGTCGCCACAGCCGCCCTCCCCGAGCAGCCCGGCGACTCGGAGAGCGCCCTGCCCTCTCGCGTCATCGCTGGTAACGGGAGCGGAAGCGCACACGTCGTCGCCGGCGCCCGAGACGCACAGCAGAAAGCGTTTAAACGAGAGCGGAGCTCTGGAGTAGATGTATTACTGCTGGTATTCGGTTCAATTATTCGACTGTCCAATGTAAGTTTAAAGTTGCATTCATGAGACTTCATAGCTTAGGGTTGAGTGTGACATTATAGCACTTTAGTCAGGTCAGCGTGATGCCATTCCCATATCGGTCTATCCATCACTACTGTTGTCCAATTATTTTAAATAGTCGATTAGTGTATTGTCAGTTCGATTACTCAACTCACCAGATAATTCAAAATTACAATTGCAAAAAAGTATCACCTCTGTTCCCACTTGTGTCACAAGACGTGATGAACGTCATCACAATCATTAGCCTTGTCATGCTGGGTGTGGATTGTATGGGGGCTTCTGCCAGGGAGGGGTACAGGCTGCCGCATGGATATTGTGCAGGAGAAATTTCCAATGTACGCAGGGAACGGGAGGGCTCCGATGTGACAAAAAACACACTTAGACACGAGACAAAAGAAATGCTTATTGACGCCGCATTGACGAGAGGCGTGGGCAAGGTTGAGAACCACTGCATTAAGTGAAGAATGCCATGCTGAGAGTATGGTTCAAGCGTGACTAAGCAAAACAATGCAATGACTGAGATGCTTTCTTTTCCCCACGGCGATGCAGATCTCAGGAAGCAGCTTGAGAGTGCAGAACTGAAGAACCTGCGTTTGAAGGAGGTGTTCCAGATGAAGATTCAAGAGTTCCGGAACGCCTACTACTCGCTCACAGGATACAAGATGGACGGCTCCACCGAGGGACAGTACAAGCTCTCGTCCATGTACGCCGAGAGGGAGAACGACTACCTCCTCTTTAAGGTGTGCGCCATGTGGTCGGTGCAGCGTGTGCAGCGTACGCACCGAGCAGTGCTGCCGCAATTTAGAATCGGTCATGGGGCTCAGGGGGCATGGCATTTGGGTGTGTTTATGGGCGTGATCTAATCATGTGTGAGAATAAGTATAACCCGTAAAAACAAAGTTTTTCACTATAAATCATTTATATGCGTGGCGGCTAGAGTCCTCTCGTCCTCTGGCTTGAGATGGCTGCCACCTATGGGTCAGATGATTGTCTGCCAGTATTAAGCAATTGGTAATTAAGTATTTAATTTGTTTTCCCTAAACAGTGTAAATTTTTGGAAAACATTTTCACGAACATTAATTGTCTCGCACAACGAGTCTGTGTGCAAAATGTCAGCTCGATTGGATCACGGGAAGTGGGTTAAAAAACGACCGAAAGATTTGCACGGTCGTAAGCAAGCAAGCACGCAAGCAAGCGAACTTAATATAAAGGATTTAAAAAAGGGGAATGGCTGGGGTTGGCATTAGGGATGGAGGTTGGGGGGTACAGTTTGGCTGCAGAACTTTTTTTTGTTGTTTTTCAGCAGAGATCGGCTGGTTTGGCTGGTGGTGTCTGTTGGCAGCCCAAACACTTAAGTCAGGATCACCACACACCGCATGTGTAGATTTGTAGAGCTTTGCTTTGAATGTTAGGCTCTCTTGGTGGGTGAGTTGATAATGGAGCCTTTCACAAAATTGTTCTTTTGTTGTGCACGTTTTAGGTGTGATTGCACACTTATGTTTTAGCGATGGGTTCCGTTGTGTAGTTTTTGTTGCCACCCCAAAATCCCTCTTGTAAATAAGATGTAAAGTCATAGAGTGCACTCCTGGATAAATGTTCCATAATCGTTATAATTATTGTAAAACCCCAGCTTATCTCGAGTGTGACATGTGTGACAACAATATCCCCTTGCATCTCTCTTCTTTCCCTTTGCCTCTTTTTCCCTTCCCCTCCCCCCCATCTTTGTCATTACCTCTTGACGTGTCCGCAGAACGCAGGGCAGATGCAATTGTTGGAAACGGAGTTTTCGCAAGGTTTGACAGACCTCATCAGTCTGCACCTGCACCAGCAGAAGAGCATCCCGGTGTTCCTGAGCGCTATCACGCTCGAGCTCTTCAGCCGACAGACCTGCCCCACCATGTCCCTCGCCCAACACCTGCCCCAATAATGCCCTACATCTGCCCACACCCGTCTCACAACTGCCCCACTTCTGCCCAAATTATGTCCTACCATCTGCTTAAACTCTCCCACTTGTGTCCCATACCTGCCGAACAATCCTGCCCCGTGCCTGCCCCGCTAATATCCTACACCTGCCCACACCTGTTTCAACTGCCCCACTCCTGCCCGGATTATACCCAATACCTACCGCACATATGCCCCAATTGCTTCATGGTTTAGCCATTCCGGTGCATATACTGGCAATAAAACATTGCAGCAAATCACCCTGAGTTGGTGGAAGTTCTCGCTGGATTTTAACACGAAGTCTAGGCAGACCTATGCGTTGTGTTCATTGGTAGGCATGATCCACTTTTTGCTGCTGCTGCTACTGTTTTGAAGTCATATTTTATCCACTATATGTCGAGTACTATTTTTTTCGCAGTACAACAAAGCACCTCTCATGTTCTCTTCGTAACCGAGCCTGAGATCTTCCAAATATCTGTTCGATGTATCTGGCTATGATATGAACCTTTAAGTCGATCAGGGTGGTGGGGGGAGTCATCTCGAAGGGCAGTAAAACCGCTCGGAGCCAGATTTGAGGGAGTCGCTCCAGTTATGGGGGGGGGTGCCCGATATACTGCACATAATACATTATTACTACTGTACCTTTCAATTGCATTTACAGGTAATTCATACCAAAAACTTGAAAGTGGATAACGGCGATACAGTACTGTACTTGCAATTCAATGACAGTATATTTTAATGCTATTTGCGATCAAGCAGAAGGCTCATTGGGTGTCGAAGTACATGTACATTAACTTTTCTGGTTGGTTTGAAGAGTTTGTAATCAAGTGAAAGAAGCAGAATAATAGCGGAACGTGGATGGGAGGAGTTTCAAGGGCCCTGGTTGACCAAATTCCACGGAACAGATATTTTACATTTTTTTAAGTTCACATCCATGATAAATAAACTACTGTATTGTACAAATAAATGTATGCCGATATGTTTCATTTTTGGTGTTTTCTCCCCATGTGCTATGATGAAGGGCCATTGCTAGAAACGTCGCCTGTTATATATTTCGCTTTTTAGGCTACTGTTGTTTACGAAAGTGTTGAGATTGGGTAGTATTTTGTTAATTCATAGCGCGCACAAAGTCCGGTACTTTGAGAAGTCACCGCGTAATAAAAAAAAACTCCCTGATCGAACGAAGTTAACGCGTGCGTCGTGACGTCACAAAATATATGCGTGCGTCGTGACGTCACAAAATAGATGCGTGCGTCGTGACGTCACAAAATATATGCTTGCGTCGTGACGTCACAAAATAGATGCGTGCGTCGTGACGTCAAAACTCGGCACGTGCGTCGTGACGTCACGCAATTGAATTAACTTGACCACGAAAACCGAATCGCAATGAAACACATTTCAGTGCACGACGTACACACACAATTGATATTTAAATCGATTTAAACTGACGAACATCTGGTTCGTTAAAAAAAATCCGCCTTTTAAGTCCTAATCCGTTTCGCTAATTAACCTCTGACCTCCCACAAATCAACCCGGCGAGCGTCACGTGATGTTTGGGGGGGGGGTCACGAACATCACGTGAAGCGGGGGAGGTGCAACGTGATTGCCCCACGTCACGTGATGTTGTAGGGAGGGGGCGGTGGGGGGGGGAAACGGCTGGACATCACGTGACGATGTGGGGGGTTGGTGGGGGGGGGGAGACCTTCCGTCACGTGACACTAAGGGGGCGGGAAATGGGCGTAACCCCTTTTCGTCACGTGATGTTGGGGGCGGGTGGGTGTGCTTCACCGCCGTCACGTGACACTGTGGGGGGGGGGCTGTCGCAACGGCAAGTGATAAAGATCCCCCGTATAGCCTTCACAGGCTGCTGGGGCAAGTGCTGCTAGCGAGTAGCACCTCTATGAAGGCCGGCACTGTGGCACAACGAGTAGGGGGGGGTGGGTGACCAACACACCACCACAGGCCGCATTTTGTCTCCCCAGCGGCGATGTTGTTACACTCCGCACCAGGTACTCGTTCGAGGCTGAGCCGACCTAGGCGAGTCCCAGGATCGCCTCCGATAATCAATTAATCTGTCACCGGCGGGGGAATCGAACTCGGGACGCCGTCTGCGAAGCGCGCGAACCGCACCGCCACCGCTCCTCCCCCCACACCCCCCCCCCCTACTACCACGTGACGCGCCTCCCGTCACGTGCCGCGCTGCCGACCAATGGGAGCGGGGCGGCCGAGCGGCGCGGCTTTTCCCGCCACCACGCGGAGTCGCCGGGGCAGCAGCGTTGGGGCCGGGCCGACTCGGGGTGAGCCAACTCCGTGGTGATGGTGCTGGTGGTGCTGGTGGTGGTGCTGGTGGTGGTGCTGGTGGTGGTGCTGGTGGTGGTGCTGGTGGTGCTGGTGGTGGTGGTGGTGGTGCTGGTGGTTGTGCTGGTGCTGGTGGTGGTGGTGCTGGTGGTGGTGATGGTAGTGATGCTGATGCTGGTGGTGGTAGTGGTGCTGATGCTGGTGGTAGTGGTGCTGGTGGTGGTGGTGCTGGTGGTGGTGGTGCTGGTGGTGGTGGTGGTGATCCTCGGGGTTTGCCGGGAGAATCAGGGGGGGTGGTGGGGGGTGAGCCGGGGGTGTCTGAATGACGGCTGCTGTGACGGCCGTGGCCTCTGCCGGAGCCGAGCAGCTGCAGTGCCGGGTAGGTGGTGATTGAGGTGGTGTGGTAATGATAGTGATGGTTGTTGTGGTTGGTGTTGTTGTTGGTGGTGGTGATGATAGTGATGGTTGTTGTGGTTGGTGATATAATGGTGATGTGGTGATGACGCTTGAGGGTGGTGGTTGTTGTGGTTGGTGATATAATGTTGGTGGTGGTGGTGATGGTTGTTGTGGTTGGTGATATAATGGTGATGATAGTGATGGTTGTTAGCGCTTGTGTATATGGCGATGTTGATGGTGGTGGCCCTGATAGAAGTCGTCTTGAATGCAGTTGAGAGTGGTGGCACCGCTGGCACCACACACACACACACGAGGTGTGTTGATGTTGTAGTTTAATTTAAATAGACGACTGCTGGTGTGGCAGGTCCCGGCTACTCGTGTTAGATCCGATACGCCGGGTCTGTTGAGGAGGCCTGGTTTGTGAGTGTCCGATCGGCTCTTGTTGATTCGGCTTCTTGTTATATTCCGGGTCTTGTTAACACGGGGTTATCGTGTGTTCGGTCAGGTATATATATAGCCCACGTCTCTTTAGAGAACAGCTTTGTTTGGGGTATTGAGTCGGGTATTTTAAACATGTTAAGTCGGACCTGGCAAGACCACCACGTGTCACCGCTGTCGTTTGTTTACTTTTTGTTTGCTCCGACGCGTCGCCGCTCTCACCGCTGTCAAGGAGCTGTGTTCAATCGTAGAAGTCTTCGTCACGAGGGATTTAAATCGTGAATTAAACCCTGAAATATTGCGGGTCAGGTTGGGCTGTGGGAAGAGGGGGGGGGTCCATGTCTCCGTGGCACGGGACGCAACGCAGGTGTTGGAGGCAATGTCTCATGGTGGCGGGGGGGGGGGTCGGTGTTGTTGTTATTATCACTCTGCTATTGTGTGTTTATTTTAGTTTCTGTTGAATTTTAAAGTGTGTGTAGTTAGGGGTGGTGGTGGGGGTGTGTGTGTGAACCATATTAATAACACACAACACTCAGGCGTCAATAAACACCCGCTTCAGTAGCATGAGCTCGGGGTGGTGGGTGGCTGACTTCAAACAACGTCAGTCGGTGCCGGTGAGCGGCTAGTCGACGAACAAACCTCTAGGGAGATTGTAAGCGACAGGAAGAAGAGACACGGGCAGGCAAGATAAGACTTATAGATTTAGAGGGACAGAGAGACATTCATGTGTGTCTGATCTCCATCCTCGTCCCTGGCCGCACGCCCCCTTCACGAACGCCGCCTCTCTCCTCCGCAGCGCAAGCGGCGACCCGCGCGTTGCCTCGTCCACCAACCCAACAAACCCCTCGCTTATCGCCTCAAACGTTCGCTAATAATCTTCGTCGTTAATTAATCGAGAGAGCGAGACCACGAGTGAGTAAAAGAAGCGAGTGGTTGTGGTGTAGCCAAGACAAAAGCGCGATCGACGCCTGCGTGATGACGTATTGGGAGAGAGCCGCTCCGACTACTCACGGCGCGACGTTCATCCTCTAACAACAACAACACCACCACCATCACCACCATCACTTCAACAACAACAACAGCAACACTTGGGGCCACGCATGCGAACGAGACGGATGTGCAAACCTCCACGGAGTTTATTGTTGTTGTTGTTTGGTTGTTGGAGGGGAACGTCGGTCGCGTTGCGTTGGCTCGGAGGCGTCCCGCGCCATCGCCAGCCATGGGCCGCGCCCGTAAGGCGACTCCGAGCGGGTGAGCAGATTATCAACAAAAACCACACACGGGACATTAAAACACGTCTCTCATAGAGAGTGTCCCACTCGGGGTGGTGTCGTGTGTGTGTGTAGGGAGGGCGTCTCTGTGTTATCGTCCGCGCGGGGTTTGATTGAGGAAAGGGGAAATTGGCGGCCGCGTCGTTGTTTTTGCGCGGAGTGGAGTCGACGCGATGTCGTCGTTTTTGGCCGCTTTGCTCGGCTCGGCTCTGCTCGCCGAGGGTTGTTTATGTTCGTGTTGGGCTCGCGTCTAAGTCGGTCTTGGCTGATTGTCGCCGGTGTTTGGCGAGGTGAGAGCGAGTGAGCTTGGTGGTGGTGGTGGTGAGGGAAGGTTGGAGAGGAAGACACGCGCCGGGCTTTGGAACGGCCGCGGCAGCCATGTTGAGAAGAAGGAGAAATCGCTTCCAACTTTTCATCTCTCCTTTTCAGCAGACGGGGACGTCGTCAACATCGATCTCGTTTTCATCAGAGGACATCGCAACATCGTCGTCGTGGGCAGCAGCAGCAGCGTCATTAACAACATCGCCGCTGTTGCTTGCCGCGTGTAACAAGACGCACGCCGCTTGCTGCGTCTGGCTGCGTGCGATGTGGTGGTGGTGTTGTGTGTGCGACTTGGACTCATAAAAGTTTTACTTTTGTAGCCACGGCTCGTCACGTTTTGCGATGTTTTTTTTTTAGATGAGGTGGTTCGTGGTGACGACGATCGATCTACGGTTGCCGATACGAATTTAATGTTGTCGCTGTTACTTTCGCCGCTGTTAACGCGATGCTGCGATTGTGGTTGTTGTTGGTGGTGTCACTGCTTTCCAGGTTCACGATTCGAACGATGCTGTTGCTGCTTCTAATCATGTCGATGCTGTTCTTATCGATGTTGTTTCTACGACTGCTTTAGCATCGAATTGTCGTGCGACTGCTGATGCTGTTACTGCTGGTTGTGTTTGCTGATTGTAATGGTGTGGCCACGGGTGATGCTGTTGCTACTACCGATGCTGCTGAGCGATGCTGTAGCTGCTAACAATCGCTTATTTTGATTTGTTCTATCCTTTTAATATTGCTGCTGCTGCTGTTATTGCTTCTTAATGCTATTACGTCTAACGGTGCAATTGCTGTTGGCTTTTAACGGTTTTGCTGATGTTGCTGCTGGTGTCTCTGTGGACATTTCAAATAGTACGCTCCTACCGATGATGAAATAAAACATTTCATCGATAGAGCGCTTGTATAAATACCTTCGCAACTCAAAGCGCACTTTTCATCTCAACAATTCCTGTGCCCTGCTGCTGCAGTCTAACCAAGGAGGGACCCCCAGTAGCACGGGCAGCTCAAGGAGGACGCCACCTTGATAAGATGATGACGATGACTTGCGCCACCACGAATTGAACTCCCTTTTGAATGCCTTCTTCCGCTGCCCGTGCTTTTGCTTCTCCCGCAGAATGCCAGGCAGCACCGGCGACGCGCACGCAACTCCAGCCGGGCAGCGCAAGGGAAGCAAGCGAACTCCGGCAGCAGGGCAGCAGCAGCAGCAGCCACGGCCACCGTCACAGCAAGGCAGGGAGGCCTCGCTTCCTTCATCCCTTCTCGGGCAGCAGCAGCATGCAAACCTTGCTGCTGCAGACACCAGAAGAAGCGGCCCTCGGCTTCGTGGCGCTTCCCGCCCGCCGGTCAAGAGAGCTCTAAAAGAACCGCAGCAGCATGGGCCCAAGGTCAAAGGTGAGGGGACAGTCTGTGTTGACCATCGCCGTGATTACAGTAGACCTCACCTATTCGCGTTAAAGCTGTGAGCTTCTTGGTTAATAGTAGGACTATGACCCTTTTTTTTACGCTTCCAACAAAATTGCAATCTATTTGTTTCATGAATTAAATCCATGTTGTCTCATTTGCATAGTTTCTCAGTCGTGTTTATTCGTTCATGGTTATATGCGGTTTTTCAATATAAACCGTTTCAGATATCACTAGTCATTGACGTTAGCCATGGCTGGGAACCGAAAACTTTGGCTGCTGTGTTATTACCGCGGCGCACTAACCACTATGCCAACGGTCCACCCCCGCATACGAATCGGTGTACCCATTTCTATTTCTGCGCTTTCCCTCGTTTTGTTTGCTGCAGGTGGCGAGGGGAGCCCCGCGGTGAGCAACGGCGTCGGCACCGTCAAGGGCTCTGGGGCCAAGGCAGGCCCCGGGCCGTTGCCTGTGGATAGTGGGGGCGGCCGCGGGGCCACAGAGGGGCCAGACGCAACGCAGAAGAAGCCGAGGCGGCAGTGGGAGCTGTGGAGTGCCGAGGATAAGAACACCTTCTTCCAGAGCCTCTTCGAGGTACGAGGCCTGGGCCGCGGGGGGTGTCCAATGAACACTCACCGAGCGTAGCCGGCGCCGCGGTAGGGAACCAACACGGCGCCTAATGGTACTCGCGCCCTCCCCGCCGCCCTCTTTGCTACCTGCGCCTCCTCTCACTGCAGCACGGCAAGGATTTCGAGGCGATCCAGAATGACATCGCGAAGCGCTACATGAAGAAAGGCCACCCTGCTGCGGGTGCAGTGAAAAACAAGGAACAGGTCCGCCACTTCTACTACCGCACGTGGCACAGCATCTCCAAGCACATAGACTTCGAGAATGGTGAGTGTCTGTTGTGGGGGTTGGTGAGTGTCCATGGTGGGGGTCGGTGAGTGTCTGGTGGGGGTTGGTGAGTGTCTGTCGTGGAGCTCGGTGAGTGTCCATAACGGGGTCGGTGAGTGTCAGTGGTGGGGGTCGGTGAGTGTCCGTGGGGGTTGGTGAGTGTCCGTGGGGGTTGGTGAGTGTCTGGCGGGGGTCGGTGAGTGTCTGGAGGGGGTCGGTGAGTGTCTGGTGGGGGTCGGTGAGTGTCAGTGGCGGGGGACGGTGAGTGTCGGTGGCGGGGGTCGGTGAGTGTCGGTGGCGGGGGTCGGTGAGTGTCGGTGGCGGGGGACGGTGAGTGTCGGTGGCGGGGGACGGTGCGTGTCGGTGGCGGGGGTCGGTAAGTGTCCGTGGTGGGGGTGGATGAGTCTCCATGGTGGGGGTCGGTGAGTGTCCATGGGGGTCGGTGAGTGTCTGGCGGGGGTCGGTGAGTGTCTGGCGGGGGTCGGTGAGTGTCTGGCGGGGGTCGGTGAGTGTCGGTGGCGGGGGTCGGTGAGTGTCGGTGGCGGGGGTCGGTGAGTGTCCGTGGCGGGGCTCGGTGAGTGTCGGTGGCGGGGGTCGGTGAGTGTCTGGCGGGGGTCGGTGAGTGTCTGGAGGGGGTCGGTGAGTGTCTGGAGGGGGTCGGTGAGTGTCTGGAGGGGGTCGGTGAGTGTCTGGAGGGGGTCGGTGAGTGTCTGGAGGGGGTCGGTGAGTGTCTGGAGGGGGTCGGTGAGTGTCCGTGTTGGGGGTCGGTGAGTGTCCGTGTTGGGGGTCGGTGAGTGTCGGTGGCGGGGGTCGGTGAGGGTCAGTGGTGGGGGTCGGTGAGTGTCCGTGGTGGGGGTGGGTGAGTGTCCGTGGCGGGGGTCGGTGAGTGTTGGTGGCGGAGGTTGGTGAGTGTCCGTGGTGAGGGTCGGTGAGTGTTGGTGGCGGGGGTCGGTGAGTGTCCGTGTTGGGGGTCGGTGAGTGTCCGTGGTGGGGGTCGGTGAGTGTCGGTGGTGGGGGTCGGTGAGTGTCCGTGTTGGGGGTCGGTGAGTGTCCGTGGTGGGGGTCGGTGAGTGTCGGTGGCGGGGGTCGGTGAGTGTCGGTGGCGGGGGTCGGTGAGTGTCCGTGGTGGGGGTCGGTGAGTGTCCGTGGCGGGGGTCGGTGAGTGTCCGTGGTGGGGGTCGGTGAGTGTCCGTGGTGGGGGTCGGTGAGTGTCCGTGGTGGGGGTCGGTGAGTGTCTGGTGGGGGTCGGTGAGTGTCTGGTGGGGGTCGGTGAGTGTCTGGAGGGGGTCGGTGAGTGTCTGGTGGGGGTCGGTGAGTGTCTGGTGGGGGTCGGTGAGTGTCTGGTGGGGGTCGGTGAGTGTCGGTGGCGGGGGTTAGTGAGTGTCTGTGGTGGGGGTTGGTGAGTGTCCGTGAGGGTTGGTCAGTGTCTGTGGCGAGGGTTGGTGAATATCCGTGGTGGGTGTTGGTGAGTGTCTGTGGTGGGTGTTGGTGAGTGTCTGTGGTGGGTGTTGGTGAGTGTCTGTGGCGGGGGTTAGTGAGTGTCTGTGGCGGGGGTCGGTGAGTGTCTGTCGGTCAGTGTCCGTGGTGGGGGTCTGTGTGTCCATGGCAGGAGTTAGTGAGTTTTTTGTGGTGGGGTCGGTCAATCTCTGTGGTGGGGGGTCGGTGAGTGTCCATGGCCCGGGTGTGAGAGTCGGGCTGGAGAGTTCCATCGTCAGTGGCAGCTGTCCCATAGCGCAGTGAGTGTCTCTTACGTAAACTGAGGCCTCTTTGTGTCCAATATAAAGTGTCGGGAGAAATAGCGGTTTATCTGCAAAATGTATTTGATTACATAATTTTTTTATTCCTCGATTAAAGTCTGGTTGTGGCATTGGTATTTCATGAAACAATCATTCCCATGTTTATTGCACGTAAAAATAGTTTTTACATTTCCCTATGTTGGAGAAAACCCCATGTAATGTAATATCACAGGAGTGCTGCTGAGATGTATTTCTTGCGTCGCGTTTGGAATTGGCGGGCTGAGAAGGAAAACGGAAAACTGCCCTCGTTTTGAAGAGTGACGGCCCTTTTATTTCCACACACTCTTCCGACATCTCACCTCGGTCTTACACTACTACTTGTCTCCATGCAATCTTCTACTTCTCCCTTGCCCTCTGCTCTCCAGTGACCCTGTTCAGCTTTCACTCCGCGGGAGGTTCTTATGCTGCTGTGTTTGCCGGTTGTGATTGCGATTTCCGTCCTCTGCTCGGCAGTTTTCTGCCGTGGGATGGCGAAGTCTTCCCAAGAGCTCTACGGGCTCATTTGTTACGGCGAACTGCGCAAGAAGATGGGTGGATGTGAGTACTGCGCTGGTCAATAATATTTATGTTTGTTTTGTTAATTTCACTCGACAGTAATCGGTGAAAGTAAGGAAACCCCCACAGTGTGCTGTGCTGAAGATTCCAAAAACAGTGAGACCCTGATCATAATTCCCTGCTCTGTCCACTGCTGGATGAAGTATTACCCAAGCCGTTGCCTTTTAAATGTAAAATTATGGTGTAGGATGTTAAATATAACATTGAATTATTTATCGATAAAAAATTATTGTTATGCTGACGGTAATGCGTCAAATTGTCCAATAAAGAAAGGACAATTTACACCATATTCAAAATATATGCAAGCGGTACCGTTTGGGCCAACGTAATGAATGAGAGCGCAACACAAGACAAACGTGGAGACCGAGGACGCCATGCAATTTCCCGATGAGCGAATTAGAATCGTCAGAATTAATTAAATAGCAGCGGGAGGAAGAGTATTGAAAAAAAGTTATGGTTCCTCTCGCGAGGGTTTTCCTTGGTTGTTTTTTCTTTTCTTCTCCATTTGAATACATCCCGAGCAGCGGTTGCTCTGGGTGCCTACTGTCGTGGGCCTTTGAAGGCGTTCCTTTGTCACGCTCACACCCCTTGTCGCCCATGCCAGGTATGCACGACAGGAACTCGGCGAAGCTGAACGAGCTCATTCAGCTCGGGTGAGTTTGACGGCGCCACGATGCCGAATGCACTCGCACGTTCTAAAATAGTAATAAGAGTGAGAGGTCATTGGCGCAGGACTGAAACTCCTTGCCCACGCCACCGCTGCTGGTGCAAGGACCTCCGCCAGAGAGGAAGCTCTGGAGAGCCCCCTCTGATGGGTATTTTGACTTACTCTACCACGCTTGGAAGAGGCCAAAGTATACCCACACTTTACACTAACTGCACGCGACCTGCCGATCGATTGTGGCATAACCGTTTGGTGTGGACTCAAGCCGGGGGAATTTTTTTTTAACGTAACCCATTTTTTTAACTGCCGCACCAGGAGATCAAACCAGCGGACTCTGGATTGCTAGTCCAGTGTGTTGACCAATACACCACGGCAGCACCTGATGGAGTTATATTTATGAAATATTTTGATCGTTTTGAGTTTTGTTGCATTGTGACGAACGTTTGATGAGCGTTGGCGAACTGTGATCGGTTGCGCCGTCCCGTGTTGCGCTGGCAGTGTCACTACGCTGCGCCACAATGGAAGAAAGCTGCGCATCAAGGCCCCCATGTGCCGGGCGCTCAAGAAGATCTGCGACCCTTACGGTGAGTTGACGACCGCTGAGTCCAACCTGCACGGCACATTGCTGTCAGGTGGACGGAGTTACACTCGTAACTTTTGTAACTCCTTACCCACCCTTTCGGTAAAATCTGCCGATTCAGTGTCCATTTTGAAATCACGCCTGAAGAAGTATTTGTTCAATAAAGCTTGCACGTGGATTATGAACACGTGGATTGGAGAAGATACGCAGGTTAATGGCACCATAAAAACTGTTGAGAAAAGTAATTGGGCCTGGGCAAGACACGTTGCTCGAAACGACGATGGACGATGGTCGAAAATAATAAATAAATGGGGCGGCAGTCAAGGAATGGAACTTGTTTCAGAGAATGTTCACCGAGGAGATGTGTGCAGGTGCTTGGTGGATTATTGCATCGCAGAATCGTGAGAGGTGGTAGTTGGCTTACGAAGGCCTTCATCCATCGGTGGATTGATCGTGGATGACGATGACCGCGATGATCATAATGAAATCTTTACTGATGTTTCCTTAATGAGCAATGAGTATTTATCTGCGTGTGTTTATCTCACGTTTGTCTTGGGTTTCGTCGGTACCATGCATTGCGTTGATCTTCGAGTGCTCTGCAAGACCGTTGTTGTTCTGACAGGCACTGCCCTATAAACGCAGCATTGTTGTTGTTGTTGACGCAGGCATGAGTGACGAGATAGAGCAGAAGAGGCTCAAGTTGCCCACCAAGGTTTGCGTGGAGCTGCAGCCGCGCACCAACAGCGCCTGGACGCGCGTGCAGAGCGTGGCGCACAACCCTCGCCTCCGGTGGGTTCCACACTGTCCTGCCCCCTACACGGCCTACTGTGATAGTGGTTGTGTTGCTTGGTGGTGGCGGCGATGGTGGTGATGTTGGTAGTGCTGATGGTGCTGCCAATGGTGTTCGGGCTTGATAGTGATGTCGGTGAAGGTGGCGGTGGTGCTGGTGTTGATAGTGATATGTACATGATATCAGGTTGTGGTGAGAATGCTGATTGGAGTGAATAATTATATATTTGTGATGATAGTGAAAGTAATTGCGATGGCGTTGGCTGTGATGGTGTCGATTGCAGTGTAGGTGATGAAGATTATGAATGTTGACTTTAGCAATAGGTGTTATATTACCGATAGCAATGATGTTGATAATGCTGTTACTGCTGGTGCTGCTATCACTGGTGATGATGAGAACGTGCATGATGCTGTTGGCTGTAATAATAACCTGGTGCTGCTGACGGCATAGGATGATGGTGGAGCTCCACAGGAAGGTCTCCCACCTCATCGAGTTCCTGAAGGAGAAGTGGGCGCCCAAGGAGACAAGAGTTGTATCCTTAAAGTATGATTATTGTTACGAGGAGAGAACTTGTTGTTCTGCAACGGAAAATAGACACATCTGTCATTTTCACACTCTTCTCACAATCTTCTACTCGGAGCACTATGAATATTCAGCTTTTTTACGTCCTAAATTTGCCAAGATCGATTTTGAGTCGACATTGAGCACGACTTCTCCTTGACCCCGCGATCACCCCCGCCCACTCAGCGTATCTCCTTGCTGCAGCAGCAGCAGCAACAACAACAGTCAGGCGAAGCAAAGGCACCTACGACATCTTCTTCCACAATGACGTCGACCTCGACAACGACTTCATCCTCCTCAATGGTGACGTCATCGTCCTCTACGACGACGTCTTCGACAATTTCGTCCTCAACGACGTCATCGCGCTCGACGACGACGACTACGTCATCGCCGTCAACGTCCTCGACGGCGGCAGCGACACCGGCGGTTGCGGGTTGCCTCCCACCTGTGGAATCGTCGCCGCCCGACGAGCGTCCTCAGCTGCGGCTGTTCCCTCCGGAGGGGGTGGTGGTGTCGCCGCTGCCATGCGTGGCGCGGGTGCGGCACAGCCGCACGATGTGCACGGTGCACTGGCAGGAGCAGAGCCGTGTGCGCGAGCCCTACGTGCCGCCGCAAGCGCAGCTGATGCGTTCGAGGCCGCAGCTGCCTCGCCGCTTCACTTCCGCAGCCGATGCCACTGCCGCCAGCAGCGGCGGTTGTGGTGTCCGCATCCGTTGCCAAGGTGAATGTGCTGACACTGGCAACTTGTGCGGGCTGTCCTGCCAAGGGATAAGGATTTGCATTTATAGGCCGCCATCAATGCTTCAGCATCTCTGGTCGCCCGACACCACGCCTCATCTCAAAGTTTCTATTGCCCTACGGCAGTCTAGCCTAGGGCACCCAATTCATTAAAGCGAATAATGGTCATGAAAGTGTTGGTTGTGGTGTTCGTGGTTGGAATGAGATGGTGATGTTGACTGTTATGATGCTGATGATGGCGATAATGTTATCTCTGGTATTGACGATGGTGTTCATGTTGGTGGTAATGTTGTCTGTGGAGACGTCTTTTTCTCCGTGTGACACCCAGACTTCAGCGCAGCCGTGTCCTCGCCCCAGACCTAACAAGCGCCGTTGTCTTGTCACAGAACGGGCCGGTCCCTGGTCCTGCTGGTACGACGGGGAAGGGGCAGCGGGGGTCCCGTGCTGGGGCATCGGGGCAGGAGGGAGGGGGGGCAGCAGCTCGCATGCGGGAGGTCAGCATGGCTGAGCCGGCGGGGCCCTGCGTGGAGAAGGAGGCGTCCGGGATGACGCAGACAGCGACGGTGGAAGCGTCAAGCGCGACCACGCAAGGTGAGCACCGCCCTGCCATCTGACGCGAGCAAACGACCCGCACCAACTTAAGCGGTTTCAGTGGTTCGTGATTGGCTTACCAAACCAAGTATCCATTGGAAACTCTCGCAGAGCAATGCATTGCCCGTGTTATAGAATGGCCGATAGATTTCACAGAACTGCTGAGATTCATTGAAGTGACTTTTATCAGTTACACACTATGGGGCACTGCTCTTACGTCACACTATGCAACAGATAAATCTTTTTCGTATGGAAGTCAAACAGATATTTATTTTTCAGTTGAAATTTTGAGTCAAATGATGTAAAAATGTGGTGGTTTTTATTTGTTTTTTCACTTGAGAAACGTGTTCAATTGCTGTGGCTGAAACATGGCTTTGAAGTATGGATGTTTACTATTGCTGATTCTGTGCTCTGGCGCATGCGTGTGGGTTCAGCAGCAGAACCGATGGAGGTTAGTGAAAAGGATCCAAGCGGTGGCTACACCGCTCCACGCGATCCCGCCGACTCCGAGCCGGACGTATCGAGCGCGGAACCGGAATCAAAACCAGAAGTTAGCACCCGCTTGCAGCTGGTGCTGAGCCCGGTGACGAACTACGAGGAATACTCTCTGATGGACCCCGTCCCACGCTACCTCAAGAGCTGCCGGAGCCTCGTTATCCCCAGCGACGAGGACGAGCGGGGTGCGCCTGCAGAGCCGGCATCGGACCGGCTGCCTGACGAGGAGTGCTCGGTGCAGCACGGCGCTGGCGCCGGCATCGACGCCGACCTCGCTCCGGAGGTGCTCGCGGCCACGGCAACGCTCAATGGGGTGGAGGAATCTTTGCCCGGAGTTGCTGACGGATCGGCTGAGAACGGCGCCGACGCAATTGTTGGCGGGCACTCGCCGAAACCGGCCTCTCCCGCCGAGGCCACCGCCAGTAGTGTCGCGGAGGTGGCGGCACAGGCGCTAGAAAGTGGCGGCGCCGCCATGGACGATAACGACGGTAAGAGGGACTGCGGGACTCCGGCAGTAACTCCGGCGGCCAAACACAAGCAGCTTCCGGAGCCTCGTGGTGGCGGCGGCAAGCGCGGGGCGGAGACCGCGCGGCCAAGGTCCACGCCCGACCCTCGCAAAGAGGAGTCTGCCGCCTTCGCCGAGAAGGTGTGGCGGGAGGGCTGGGGCGGCTCCAAGACGCTCACCCTCGCCGAGGTGTACGTGACGCTCGGCAAGCCCGAGAAGCTGCTCCTCGAGTACGATTGGGTTATGCCTCAGCTGCCGCAGCCGCCTCCATCTACGCTGGCCGACAAACCCACGACCGCAGATGAGGCACAGGCACTGGAGACGGCGGCGACAGCGGCGGTAGCCGGCAATGGTGCGGCCACGGGCCCCGTGGGCCAGACAGAGGCGGCGGTGGCGGCGACGGCGGTGCCGGCGCCAACGCCAACCGAGACCATGGTGAAGACGGAATCGACAGAAGTGAAGAAGCAGCCGCCTGTTGTGCACATGCAGCGCATGCTGAAGCGGCTCCTGCAGCTCGTGGTGCTGGAGGCCAACCCCAAGGTGAGTCGCGAGGGTGCTGTGGGCCGCAGCGAGTGCAAGTGTGTACACGAGTGTGTGTGTGTGTGCTCGCGCGATTGTACGCGTGTGTTTTCTGTGCACATGCCCTGGTGGGTCCTCACTGTAACAGCTACCTGGACATCTCCCTCTGTGCTATGATGGGTCCTGGGAAGGATTATTCAACATCGCCTTACCAGGCACGCTGAGGAGAGCCCTCTTCAGCATTTGTTTCTTGATGTGGTTGTCCCACCGAAACGTCGTGATTTATTATTTTATTTCTATTATTATTTCTATTATTTTTATTATTTATTTTTGCCTACGTGACTTTACCGAAAAAACCTAAGAGTATGAATCCTTGCAGTCACGAAAGCTTCAAATCTAGAAGGTTTACGGAGCCCCATTGTGGCTTCAGACTAGGGTGGTCCTGCACAGGCGCCATATTCATTGTCCAACTGCTACAGCAGAGGTGTAGGATGGAATTTTTATGTGGCCTGCCTTGTTCGTAGGCCAGGGATTTGGGTTACTCTTCGTGCTTTCCTTAGAGCTGCGTGGCTGCAAGCCTTCGCCATTACGTGTTCACCTTGGAGTGCAACAGGGAAGTCAGCTGGTCCCGACAATATTGAACATGTTCCTTGACCACGTAGTTTGAGACGCTTTCTATGGCTGTACTAGAGAAATTTTGCATCTGGTCCAGATGCAATGGGAGGCTGATCGATGCCTGGCTGTTAAGGGATGGCTGCCTGTTGGTAAACCATGTTATGCATGCGTATGATCTGGTAATTGCTGCTCACTTTGAGAAGAAGTTGGAGATGCTACTGCTGAACCTAGAGCACGTTACAAAGAGATGGGGCCTTATCCTCAGCCTTATAAAAACAAAGCATTAAATATTCCACCCCTTCAACTCCCCATGAGTGATGAGGCAATTGTAGACAGTGGGCAAATGTCCATACCTGGTCAGTTGTGACCAGCATCAGTTTGTGGAAGCTATCTGGGCTATCACTATATACTATGCTCCCCGTCTTCTCGGCCACAGTTATGCCCTCCTTTCTCTCTGCTTGCGAAACATGGATCCCTTTGAAGGAACATCTGCGCCGATTTGAAACATTCAGGCTGACCTGCCCTACAATCCATCGTGGATTTAACTCGTTTACGGACCTATTCCTTTTTATGGCCACAGTGGTATTAAGAAATGTGCTGAGAGTTTTTGTATTGCAAGTCAGTGTTTTACCTTACAAATCTGTTTCTGCACTCACAGTTAGGCGTGTAATGATTCACCCGACCTCCACAGCAATTCGATTGTCACAGTTCAGTTCACTCATTGATTCTTATTTGCCAAGCTTTTGTCATTCCATTGTGTATTTGTCTGGTGTACATGTATCTTTGTGTTCTCCATATGTGCAGAAATGTTGGCATACAATTAACATGAACATCACATCACGCACACATGATCCAACTGCTACAGCAGAGGTGTAGGATGGAATTTTTATGGGGCCTGCCTTGTTCATAGGCCAGGCATTTGGGTTACTCTTCGTGCTTTGCTCACAATTATAAAGGACCTTCATGATGGTGATGTGCTGCGTGCATCTTCAGCATAACAATAGATTTTGATCTGTGCATTGTGTCGTACCAACTCAATATTTACGCTTTGTATTGTGCGATGTACGAGAAGTTCAACGTACATACATACTTAACAGTGAGGTAATGCGAACAACACGAAAATGAACGGTTTCTTAAACTGAACCGTGACCTGGAAACCCGCCAGCAGTTGAATCGCTCGGAGGCCGATTCGCTTGCGCCCGTGATTCCCTGCGACCCGGGCTCGTCGTTGGCCAGCGCAATCGAGGTGACTTTCGGGGTGGTATATTTGTTGCAGGTTCATCGCGTGCAATCACCCGATGGGCTTCACTTGTCGCCTAGTAAGGCCGGCGGCGCAGAGGCGGGTGGCGGCGGAGGCACCGGCGGCAGCACCAAGAGCCCCGGATCGGCGCGGGCTCATCCGGCACGCGGTGCGCGTGGGTCAGCTGGCGGTGGCACCAGGTGAGTGTGGTGATGATGATGATGATGATAGTGGTGATGGTTTGTGCAAAGCCAAATAAAAAATAATTTACCAGGCGCAGATTCGATGTACATGACCGTTTATTTGCAGTAACATTGCTACTGCAGATTAGCCAGAGCTTTGCGCTCAGCATTGGCGTCAACGGAGTTCGCAGGTGGAGAAGCTGGTGGATTACCTGATAACAGGATGGCACAGGAGAATGCTGTTGGCTTGTTAAGCAACATGCAGCTCTTCAGAAACATTCCGTTCTTGAAGAAAGCTCTAAGGACGTGCAGCAAAACAATACTCTGGGTACAACCAGAAAACACAAATCGGAGAACTATACAGCCGAACTGGAAACACCGACTACGTAGTAAAACCCACATTGTGCCCCATTCACACTTCTCTCCGTTGCATCACCTGTCCCTTGGTTTATGCTGCAGGTGCGAGGAACGTGGCTAAACCGGCCACGGCAGCATCCTGCACGGAGCCGGAGGCCGCGAAGACGACCGGGCGCTCGGACGACGATCTGTTCCGAGTCCCATCGGCGCTGCCCCCTGCCAGCCGGTACGGCCGCCCCCTGTCGCCCAGCAAGGAGGCGGAGATCACGTTCCGGCAGCAGCTCGACTCCATCAACGTGAGCCACGCACCTCGGCGATGTCGGGAGAAATCCGTGGCAGCCACGGCGTGACCGGTTTGGTAATCTGCGGAAATTATAGTGAAAAAGAGTCGTGTGCAGTATTACTTAATTTAGTTTTAATGTTAAAATTGTTCTTTGTTCAGCTACACCTGGACATCGAGGACACAAATCGAGGGGCAAACACCTCCTCCGATTTCTCCTGCGTCTTTTCTTTCCTCGTTATTCTCATCCAAAAGTTCCATTGTTGCTGTGGTCGGCTGCTCTGAGTTTTTTCCTCCACATGCTTTTCTGTGCCTCTCTTCTCTCGTCACACTTCCACCGTCCTCTTCGCGTCCCCTTCCACCGCATCCTCCCACCTCACCCGAGCCGTCTCCCTCTACTACTCCCGCCCTGTGCTGGATTCGAACGGTGATATTGGTTTTGTGTTTTTCTTCGGACAGCAAGCGGAGATCTTCCTGCCCCAGCATCGGAAGCTGCGAACCCGCATGCTGCGCAAGCCGCTGGTTGTCCAGGTAACAGCTATTCCCAAGCAGCCACAACAATTGCAATGGTTGTACTGATAATAATAATGATGGTGATGATGATGGTAGTGGTCGTGTTTGAATTGGCTGGTAGTGGTAATTGGAGTGGTTGATGGTGTTGTTGTTTGGAGTGGGTGTTTGTGATTAATGGTGGTGGTGATGATGGTCGTGGTAATATTGATGGGAGCTGTTGGTTGGAGTGAGTTGTAATGGTGGTGGTGATGGTGGTAACGATAATGGCGGCAGTGGTGGTAATGATGATGGTGATGTACGGGATGCCGAGACGTGGCGTTTGCGCGTGCCGTGCAGAGATCCCTCATGCCGCGCCCGGCGGGACACTCGCTGCGTCACATGTATTCTCTCGCCATCGTGCCCAGCTCTTCGGTCGCAGGTACGCTGCGCCATTGGTTCGCGGTGACGTCAGCAGTCGGCTGCGCAAAACATGTGAACGAAGACGCAACCCAAAGCCAAATGAGCGATGGCCTTTTTCTTGACAAAATTTGTGGATAGAAAGAAAGAAACTCCCCCTGGATTTTTTGCCTCCTAGTTATTTTATCATGTTTCCCTGGTGTGTAAGCCATATTCCATTGAATCAACATAGATGGCTCCCTCTCATGCACCACACCAGAGAGTGAAATTGCTGCAGTGCATTTTTATGGGGCTGTTGTTAACTGCTTTCAATAGGTTTCCTCCTCAATGCAACTTAAAACTAGTTCTCAGGCAATTCGATACTTAAAAAAAAACTATATATTTTTTAAATCTTCCATTGCATCTTTAAGTGTAAAATTTCTCACATTTTGGCACAACCTAAGAAAAACAAATGGAGTGATGTAGCCCTTGTAGATTCGTATTTCTCTGCTGTTTATCGTGGGTTTGTCCATCATCATGAGTTAGAAACTTAATCCGTGAGGAACAAGACACTTGGCACTTCCGTGCAAGTTCTACGTCAGTGCAGTGACCTCATTATACTGGTAGGAACCTCCTGGTTACACCAGCCCACAGGTGATTATTATGTCCGTCGTGCAGGGAGGGGCTGGGTGGGGAGGGAGGGGCAGGGTGGGGCTGGGTGGGGAGGGAGGGGCTGGGTGGGGAGGGTGGGGAGGGGCTGGGTGGGGAGGGTGGGGCTGGGTGGGGGGTGGGAGGGGTGGGGCTGGGTGGGGCGGGGCTGGTCACCCCATGGTGCCCTTATAAAACTCAACGTTTAACCTACTCATGCCGGCTTGTGCCCGCCCTCACAGTCGGGCATATTTGCGGAATACACCACGCCGCCGTCGACTCTGGCCATTGACCGAGCAACCCAACGTTCCTACCAGCTCCCTCCGCAGGAATGTGTTTGGGCACTATGGCCGTCACGCCTGACAGGAACCTTCAAAGTTTATTTTCGTACAGACCAAGCCTCACATGCGTGTGACATAGCCTAGATATGACACACAACCCAGATGACACAGAGCCTAGGTGAGGCAAAATCTAGGTGATGCACAGCCCAGGTCAGAATCTTTGGAGAATCGGAAGCTTTATTTATGCTGGAGAAATCAGGTGACGCACAGCCCAGAGATATTCTGCTGTTGGAGTTAATGTAGCAACCACTCACATGTATGCATTTACATGCAATGGTGCATACATTGACACCAACCAACATCTAGTTACAGCCTTTAAGCAGAATTACCCTCGGAACGTTTTGACACACGCTTGTTTTTATACATGCGGTACACGTGTGTGTGCGTGCTCACGCTTGTGTGTGCGTGTGCAGGCACGGGGATGTTCTCACCGTTACCGCCCCTGGCACACCCTCCCAACGACCCGAAGGCCAGCAACTTGTCGAGTGCGTATCCCTTACCGCTGTCCCCTAATGCCTGACGTGGACATTGTTGCCGCTGTTTGTTGTCGAAGAGGCGATATTTTAATTCACACTCCCATTATGTGCGCACAAGAATGTGTGGTAAAGATGACAAACCCGGTGACGCCGATCGGTTGCATTGCTGTTCGCCGAATAAAGGCGCAGCCTTGCGATTGCGTAGACATGGGTGGACTACACGGGGTGAGACAGTCACTCAGTCACCCACTCAGCCACTCATTCACTCAGTCCACCCCAATACGCAGCAGGACGCGCAGGTGGAGCGTGGCGTAGATAAGGGTGGACTCATGACACTTCTCAAGGAGATGGGCCCCCTGCTGGAGGGAGCTCTAGAGAGAGCCCCTCCATTGGGTGTTCAGGCCTACTCTTTCATGCAGGCCAGACGTATTGGAAGCTATGGGAGTGTACCCACACTTTGCCCCACCACACCCGACCCGCAGACCGACTGACTGTGCTTGTACCCATTTACTGCTGAGTGGACAGAGGTGGGGAGGATGGGGGTATAATGGACTCGCCCCCTTTTTGCAACTGCCATGCCGGGAGATCGAAGCAGTGATCTCTGGATTGCAAATCTGGTGTGCTACCCATTAAATCACGGCAGCTGCCCACTCGCTTTGTAACGTGCTAATTAATCTTTTGTCCCCCCCCCCCACCTACCTTCCCCATTCTTGCTGCCTCCCTGTCGGCTGTCCCCCTTCTCTCTCACCAGCTGCCATCGACCTGGCCGCCAAATCGGCGGGGATCATCCCAGGCAGCCCCATCCGCGAGGGCCTGAGCGCGGTGACAGGGCCTGAGCTTTCCTCGGCGGCCTTGCCGGGTTCCGACGGGGCGGGCCAGTACGGGGGCCAGAGCGGCGGGATCGAGCTGCCTGGCTGCCTCCAGGTGAGGGCGGTGACGTCACTAAGAGGCAACCCCCCCCCACCCACATTTTCTTAATGGCTGCGGTTAAGTGTAGTCCCATCACTCACAGTTTTTCTGGGTTATTGGGCGGTGCCGGTGCCAGCCTTGGCCACCGCGGAGAGCATTTGTGCCAAACTTTTGCAGCTTCCGCGGCGCTCGAAGTGATCTTTGTTGTTCAACGTCAAATCGGTCGGCCGAGCGAACTTAATCGTGGATCTACTTGAGTCTACGGGTCTCTTACCAGAGTACGCAGATCTTCTCCATAAGTCCGGCATTAAGGTCGAGGTGCAGTCTGGAAATTGCTTGCTCATGTTACTGCTGGCAGAATCGCCTCTGCTAGACGGAGCTCAGGGGAACCCCCCCTGAGGGTATATTGGCCTACTCTTCCTCACCGGCAAGATGATTTAGAAGCGGTGGGTGTAGCCACACTCGACCTGCCAATCTACTCTATTTATACTGCTGCGTGCACAGAGGTGGGAGGGATTATAATACACTTGCACAGCATGTCTTGTGTGCTAATCATGACAGTATAGCAGAATTCCCAGGGAATTTAAGGAGTTGCCTAATTATGACTGTGAAGTGCCATCCCTCGCTCGCATCGCCGGTCGCTGCCCAACGCGCTTTTGCGTGAGGTCCAAATGGAATCCATCTGGCAACCCAAGATGCCATCTCATAGCTTTCCAAGCTCAACGTTCATAGTTGTCGATGGTTGGTTTTCAAAAGTTGGTATGAAATAATACTTTTACTTTTGGAGCAGCTTTGACTCACGCGCGCCCATTTCATACGTGCGTCTATTCGAAGTGTTTCAGTTTTGTTGACCCATGGACCCTGACCACAGGACACGGGAAGTGGCGGCAGTCGCCGGGTGCCGTTTGTCACCCTGTCCACGCCGTCTGAGGGGCACAACATCACGCCTGGCGGACACTGTCTGGTGAGGATTTAACCACACGCAGTAGAAGTAATAATAACAATAATGATGATTTAAGAAACGTGCACCATTTTTTCATTGGCCGCACTGAGAGGTGGAACCTGTAACCCTCTCTATTGCAATGTCCAGTGCGCTAAACTTTGCACTGCGGCAACTCGCCGCTAGACCGTCAGCGGCTGGCCTAGTCTCCGTTTTTGATTTTCACGCAGGGAATGCCTGACTGACTCTCACGTCTTCTCAGGAGGATCCTACATTGGGGATGTTTGGCCAGGAACATTAATACAGAGTAGTTAGTCTTCTTGGTTCTTTCGGTAAAGTCACGTAGAAGGGAAGTAATAAAATAATAAAAATAAAACATAATTATTACTTCCCTTCTACGTGACTTTACCGAAAGAACCAAGAAGATGAATCCCTGCAGTCACGAAAGCTTTAAATCGAAACAGAGTAGTTGGCTTTGTGTTATTGTAAACTTGAATATGCGAATACAAACTCATCATGCATTTTAGAGATAGATACTCTATAAAGTGCACATGGATGTCTTTACAAACCCTCACACAGCCCAGTGGATTTAGGATTTTGACAAAGGTGCGTGACTCATTGCGCGCTTTTTTAATCTCTTGAGAAGTTAAATCACGCGCCCCGGATGTGTCGCACGCGTGGCAGAACTTCGAGGACGCTGGCACGTTGGCTATGGTGGGGCCTCCGCCGATGCCGCACGTGGAGGGGCCTCTGCTGCCGTCGCCGCCGCACGTGCCGTTGCTGCTTGAGATCTCGCTGCCCGGCCCACCAGACGACTCGCTGTCGCAGGGCGGGCCCCACTCCCACATCGGGGACTCCATCATCGAGCTCGCCATCGGCTCGCAGCGCTACATGACAGGTGCGGCAAGCGCCAGGCCTCCCAAAGTCACGGCGAAAGGCGGTCAGGGGCTGGCCCAAGGGTCGGCAAACTTGCGGCTCTTTAAGAACTGCTTCGTGGCCCCCGACGCTACAGTTGCAAAGTAAAAAAAAACTCTCCTAATTATTTTCAATAAACGGTGAACGTTTAAAAGCCCAACAATGATTAGTAATGCGGCTTTACAGATAATTGTCCGTGTGCTGTTTCTTAAAATAGCGATGACAAAAAATATGATTTGACGTTATTAATTCAGTAGCGTCTTGAATTCGCGTGCATTGTGGCTCTCGAAATATTGAGTTTATATTACCGAATTTGAATAAAATGTCTCTTGTTATTTTGGTTGTCCACCCCTGGGTCAGCCAGCGTGACACCAGGACGTCACGCCTGTCTCCTTTCTACTGGCTCGTTTGTGCCGCCTGTTTCGCATGTTCCTCAATTACATTATCCGTAATAATAGGGTTGTTCCCCTTTTTTCTGGCAACAAAACTGAAACCTTTTTACAAGGATTCATGTCTGCATTAACCACAATACTTGCAGTCAAAATGAAAACAAAAAACACACTCTGATAATATATGCATTGTCCTTGAAACTGATTGGTCCACACCAGAGACAGCTTTCTTTTGAGCCTCGTCTCAATTGGTGCTCGATTAGAGGACACTAAAAGGCGTATGTACGCCTTTTGGCGTCGAGGCTCAAAAGAAAGCCGTCCCTGGTGTGGACCAATCAGTTTCAAGGACAATGCATATTTTATCAGTGTGTTTTTTGTTTGCATTTTGACTGCAAGTATTGTGGTTAATGCAGACATGAATCCTTGTAAAAAGGTTTCAGTTGTTGCCAGAAAAAAGGGGAAACAACCCTATTATTTTATTTTGGTACTGGCAAAGGAGGTTTAATGATGTACCTTGTCCGTCTCATATGTTGTCTGTGCCTCTTGAATCCGCTTTCTTGGTTGTACTGCCTCATTTGTTCTGTCTCGTTTTGTTACGATGGTGCTGCACAGGTGACGGGAAGCTGAATGGCATGGACGGGGACAAGCCGCTTGCGTCGCCCCGCAACTGGATGGGCTCGCCGTCGCACGAGCCGCAGTGGTTCGGCAGCGACGTGGGGGACGTGGGGGACGTGTGCCTCGGCGGCCTGCTGTGTGCGTGACCAGTCTCCTTTTCAACATTCGCTTTCTCTCAACAAAACAATCTATGCAGTCCAATACATCATCGGCAACAGCAGTAACGTTATCCGCAATAGCCTTATCGTCAGCATCGTCATTGCCATCCACAGCAGAAAAATCGACACTTGCTCATCGTCGTCCGTCACCATCGCCAGTAGCAGCGGCTCTCTAAGTGTGGTTTTACTGCGTTGTGAGCAATGTCAAGCGGTACCTTAGGTTCTTGATTTACAAGACGCACATGTTTCTCGTGAATTGCAAGCAGAGGTTGGGGTTGCATTTTTAAATCCACAAAGTGCGTGCGAGCTGATTTGTATAAATTAATAATATTGACATCAGGCGGCACCTAGTTTTGGGGTACATGTTACTTAGCGGAGCATCAATAGTCCAGAGAACAAGGTAAAGTCAACTACCATTGGAACCTCATTTGCCAGTAAAAATATGATAATTGTTTTTTTACCCTTCTATCTGGCAACAAAACTGACACCTTTTTTTACAAGGAGTCATGTTTACATAGACCACAATACCTGCAGTCATAATGCAAACAAAAAACATAACTCTGATAATGTGCACTGTCCTTGAAGTTGATCAACTTCAAGGACAGTGCACATCAGAAAAAAACACGTAACTCTGATAATGTGCACTGTCCTTGAAGTTGATCAACTTCAAGGACAGTGCACATCAGAAAAAAACACGTAACTCTGATAATGTGCACTGTCCTTGAAGTTGATCAACTTCAAGGACAGTGCACATTATCAGAGTTATGTTTTTTGTTTGCATTATGACTGCAGGTATTGTGGTCTATGTAAACATGACTCCTTGTAAAAAAGGTGTCAGTTTTGTTGCCAGATAGAAGGGTAAAGAAACAATTATCATAAGTCAACTATTGAGTTTTAGCGCCGGGCTCGGTGACGTTGTGTGCGCAGATGCTAATGGCGGTGACGACGGCATCCCTCCCACCACAGCGAACTTCAGCTCGCCTGACAAGAGCCAGCGAGCGATCCAGCTGCTGAGCCACTGCGCTGCCAACCCCGACCTCGTGGCCTCTTCGCTCCTGGAGGGGAACGTCCACGACTCGTACGCGCCGCGGCCCCACGTGACGGAGGTGAGGGCTCAGGTCAGCGGGGGGGTGGGGGGGCCTTGGGCTGCGTTCCTTGCCAATGGTAATGTTGGTTGTAATCTCCTTTGTGTTCTTGGTTCTTTCGGTAAAGTTACGTAGAAGGGAAATAATACAAATAAAACATAATCAAATAATTCTCACGACGTTTCGGCCACAACGCAAGCAGCCGTCCTCAGGTGAAGACCAGGTCTGTCGGGGAGACAGCGTCTGAGAATAATTTTATTATGTTTTATTTTTATTATTTTATTATTTCCCTTCTACGTTACTTTATCGAAAGAACCAAGAAGATGAATCCCTGCAGCCACGAAAGCTTTAAATCTCCTTTGTGTAGTCGAGAGTTAGTCAAGAGCTGGGCTATGTGGCGGGCGCGAGGCATAAGCAAACACTTAGTGCTTCAAGCAGCTAACGTTTTCTTTCAAGTTACCCCCCCCCCCCGCATTGTCTCCAGCACGTGGAAATACTTCCAAAATGGAATTGACCAAAAATCCCCCACGCAGGACCCTGAAAGTCTAGAATACTCGGGATAAGTTTTTTTTACAGATTGTATTTTTCGTTCAACTCTGAATGTCACGGCTTATTGGCCCATGCAAGTGCATTTTGAATAGGCATATAATTATTAACCCCACAGCAATTTGATGAATTGTTGTGATTTGGGAGTTGTAGTTCGATTCAAGAAGCAATCATTTATTTTGTTTTTTATATAGTTTATCATGTTTTCCTGTGTCGTTTATACAGTTTTGTATGCTCTTGTCAGACAAAATGTAACATCATCGCACGTATGCAGTAGGTGAAACAATGGGCAGGTTTATTAAATCCCCCCAACCTTTGTCCACTCGGCAGTATTAGGCCCTTGGTTGTGACTCATCCCAGGCTTGACACTTGCTCAACTGAGCCGGCATAAAGGCCACACTCAACTTGAGCCAGCTCTGAACATGGTTCCAGCCATGCTCCGGATTTCCATGACCGGAGCCATTCCATGGCTGAGCCACTGATGCATCTTTAAAAGCAACTGAACGGCTCAAGCTTGAACTGAGCCTTGTTCGAGGCCAAACCAGAGCTGAGCTTTCATTAAGAATACAGCCCATAGTGTCTGCACCACAGTTGATCGGCAGGTCCCCGTGTGGTTGGGTAAAATGTGACTACTCTCACCCCTTTCAAGATATCTGGCGACCATGAAAGAGTAGGCCAAAATACCCTCTCAAGGGATTTCTAGAGCTCCCTCTCGTGAAGGCCCTTCTGCCAGCAGTGGTGTAAGCAAGCAACTGCAGGACTCTACAGCTTTACCTTTTGTTTACTTTGCAATGTGCGTGTGTGTTGTCACGCGCATCTGCGTGTGTCGCTGTGCACAGGCGGACTCGCCGCTCGCCAGCATCATCTGTGAGAGCGGCGTGGACTACATTGCTCGTTTCAGCGACCTGGCCAAGGAGGTCTCCAACTCTGAGCCGTTCGCCTCCACGCACTCTTGACACCGGGCTCCTGCTCGAGCGAAGGGACATGCCCACTGGAACCTCCCCGCTCAGTCGATGCCACGGTGATGCAGCCACAGCCGCCGACGGCGAGCTTCGCCGCGGTGGTGGGCGGCTGGCGTTGGAGGGCGTTGATCAAGTGTCTCGGGCGCTGTCTTGTCGTCGTTACATCAGTGGAAGGAGGGCGGATCGGTGGCGGTCATGAGCGGGCCGCTTTGAAGGCCGTCGCCTCCACGGCTCCCTCCGCTGCGATCGATGATCCGAGGGGGCACGTGGCCGGTGAGGAGGGGGCGGCCGGGGGGGTCCCCATGTTCTATCACGTCTCTCCAGATAATTGTGTATCTTTCACCTCCGAGTTAACTTAGAATGTGAATTTAAACTTCGTTGAGTGGTCGCCCAAGTAAGGGGCAGATGTACAATGTGGAGTATCCCTGCACGCCTCCTTCCCAGCTGTGCCACATCTCGTGGTGAAGCAGTTACAACCTGGGCAAGCCAGTCTCATGGTGGCACAAGTTCTTAGCCAAGTGGCACTTTTGTTTCCGTCCTCTTCACCTCCAGGCTCGAGGGACCCTATATTTTTCACATGCTACTTTTGCACTTGCCCCACCGTGTGTATCAACTCGACACCAACAATCAGTATATTCCTGCGTGAAGAGCGGCGATGGCGGCTGAGCTGGGCAGGGAGGGTCCTCTCCTTCTGGGAAGCGTTGGGTTAGGGGCCATCCATTTCGTACGTACGAAAAAAATCTCAACTTGACCCCTCCCCCCCCCTCCCTGTACGCACACGTACTTTTTACACCCCCCACAGCTGAAGAAACTGAACTGTGGGTCATTTGAAGGCCAATGTAGACAAATAATTATTATTGAGGCTTCACATCCCCCTCCCCCCCCATTTCCTATGCGTACATACATTGTCAGTAGACCCCCCCCCATATGCAAGCGTACACATTTGGGTTAACCCCCCCTCCCCCCTCCATGCGTACGTACTAAATGGATGGCCCCTTAGGGAGGAGTGATGCGTCTGGACTTGTGGAGCTGGGGTATGAGACGATGTCATCATGGGGAGTAAAAATAATTAGTGGCCTCTGTTCTTCAGTCCGGAGTGGGTTATTTTATCTTGGAGAAAAGTTATTTCGTTGGACATTTTCATGAAGTCAGGTTGCTCGGGTTGTTTTAAATGGGTGAGCGGCATTCGAGAATTCGCCTGAACACTTGTTGGACAAGGCTGGACTTTCACTTCAACATTCGGCGAGCAGCCAAAAAAACCACCTCGTTACGCGAACGTGAGCCTCAGCCACGCCATACTGGTGGCTTAATCAAAGCCATATCTCTGCAACTGGTTCTGTCAAACACCTTAAAGAGAGATGCAAGCCAAGCACCAAAGCTCTTTGTAGATACCCACTTCGGCCGTGCATCCTGGCCTGCCCGACACGACTTCGAAGACATGCTAATGGGAAGGAAGGCTTTGAAGATGGCTTTAATGACCGCCTCGTCACTGTGGCGTGCCAGCTGAACTCTTTAATACGTCACTGCATCGCTACGTCGCTCTTGGAAGTCAAATTAAAGTCATTTGTTTCGGGTTGCGTCTCTCGGTGACTCTTGGAAAACTGTTGGGCACCGAGTCGTTTGTAAATGCGATGATTTTAAGACGTCGTATGGCGGAGGTGGCGACCGACTCCTGTTGCTGCACCGGCCTGGCCCGACCTGGCCCGCAGCCTCGTGCATGATGTGGTCGCGCCGTCAACAAGTGAGAATTGGAGGCCCGAGTACAAAGCGTTTTCCCCTCTTCTGTCGGGCCACCCGATGCGCACGCGGGTGCGTGTGTCTGTGAAAATGTCACTTTGGTTTCAAGAGAGTCGCGTTTCCTCAAGAGAATGTGAAGCAAGCTACTCCCTGAGAGTTGCGAGCCAGGGCCGCCATCCTGAGTAATCAGTATTAACAAGCACTCTATTCATTCTCTTCGTGCTGGTACAAAAGCATTGAGGGCATCTGCTCGTACATTTAGAATCGGGTTTTTTGTATTATGTTAGGTTCTTGGTGCAAATACAGTGAAATCTCGTTAATATTCGTGCGGGGACTGGGTATTTTCTTAACTTGTATTGAACTTTAATCTGAAATGACAAGAAAAGATCGTGGACAACTCTGCATGTCACCAGTTACAGTTGTCAAATTTTTTTGTAAACTCAAACCTACCGACTAAAGAAATTGGTGGATTGTTTGCCTTGAGTTGACCAACGCACGATAAAAAAAAAATGACATTGATTTACAAAGTGACGTGCCCGCTTCAGTGACCTGGCCGCTCCAGTCTTGGCTGGCAACAGTTTGCATGGCGTTGTCATAGCCAAATAATTGCAAAGCGAGCACGGTCCAGTCGGCTTGGCATCATATATCATGCTGCTGCTGCCACGAATTTAACTACGAATTACCACAACTTCGAAACGGCAACCTTAAGTCCGAAATGCATGTTAATGTGAAATACATTATTCCGGAATAGTTTGGCGTGTCGTAAATCTGCCGTACGTTAATGTGGAAATCGCCTTAATGCGATAGACGTTATGACGAGATTTCACTGTGTAGGGAAGATGTTGTTGAGGACGATGCATGTAATGTGAGTTTACCTAAACCGAGCACCGGGGTTCCGCGATGGGCAGTTGGCAGATAGTGCTGCAGGGATTACTTATAGAGGGGGGGGGGGGTGGTTCGATGGGGTTATTAGTGGGTTAGGCGGTGAGCAGTTAGTGGTCACAGCAATACAAAGCCAAGGATGTGGCCTTCTCAACTTCCATTGCAGAAAAGCCACTCGCCAAAAGCGAGTGCAGGTTTCACTGAATAGGAATCGTCAGTGCGATATTGCCCCCCGTGACATCTGGCTGCAGGTTTAACTCTTCCCATTGCGGGGGTGGAGGGTTACATCAAGCCACAACTGAACCCACGTTCCTCAGCCACATTAGAAACACGTGCAGCGAGATACGTGTGCAAGAAGATCAATGTGGGCACCGTTACGAGGTTATAATTTATGTACCCCACGCTTTCCTGATGATGCCCGTTGCAGTGAATCACATGTAGAGGGGTCGTACTAAGTTAATCGTGGTCTTCCTTAATATTTTCAGTAAAAAATGTGTTTATTTTTTAACTTATTCTGGAAAACGCGAATAAGCTGCCCTGTCAGCTGCGCTTGGGTGCCGTAAGGCCCCGCAATGCGTCCGGTATTTATTATATCCCCCCCCCTCGAATACTTCCACCATCACCACCTCTTAAAAGTTCACGCAAGGTCGCGTGCCGTTCTGTCGGTTTTAATTTATTTGCGTTGGCTTCTCGACAGATGTACAGTTTTGTAAGGAATAGCATTTGTACGACGATTCGTTCTTGACACTTTACGAGTTTCGCTTTTTTTGTTTGTTTTGCATTGAAGGAGATTGGGGAGCGGGGTGGGGAACGGGATGGCAATGTTGGGAGAATGTCATCTTGGGAGGGGAGGGTGCCCTTGTGGATTCTTAACACTACAATCCCTCATGCACGTAGGCGCGTTCAGTTGAACTATTAAAGGGTTTAATTCAATCCTTGAGTTTGTGTGTGTGTCTCGCTAATTCAGCTCCACTCACTCGCTGGGTGCCCCCCCCCCCCCCTTATCACTCTACTACCGCTTTAACCACGGTTACCGTTATCAGGACACTTCACTCATTGATTCCTCCACTCACGTTGAGGACTCGGTCGACCAGACCACTGGCCGTTTCATCTCCTCCAGTGTTCAACCACCACCAACCACACTGCAGGTCACAACACTGCCTGATTTTCCTCACGTATTGCTCCACTGTGTATTGGAATCTATACCTGTCAACCGCTTATCATTGCCTACCTTATTCCAGACCAATTTAGCCCCTTATTAATCTCAACGTTCACCCTACAAAGACCCACCACGAGCGAGAAACACAAACAAATAGACAAAAATGTTGCCCGTATTGAAACGGGTGTACGCCGTATGGACCTGAAAACTCAACTTCCCTGCACAAGAATACGGGTAAACCGCATGGGTTGACAGCAATGGGACTGCCCTCCCAATCATCGTCTTCAAGTTCCAAACCCAAGCTCGTATCATCGCCACGCTCAAATAAAAAAATGTTTCGCACTCGCATCTTTCACTGGACGCACTTGATAGTACGGTGCTGTTGTTGCTGGCTGCTTTCAGTTTGAGGCCTGTGCTCAGCGACTGGAGAAAAATGCATCAAATGCGAGATCGGAGTGTGTGACAAGGAGGGGGTGCCCGGTTTGCATAGAGGCATTGGCGTTCTCTAGTCCTGACATCGGTGAGGCTGGACCCTAAAGAAGGCTGTCTCTGGTGTAGGCCAATCAGTATTAAAGACTACATATAATAGCACAGCATGTTTGCATGTTCACCACAAGTACATGTGGTTAAAGCAGACTTGATACCTTGCAAAAAGGTTTCTATGTGGTGTTTGAACATCTTAATAAATGTTTTATTGCCAGAAATGGTAAAACCTATTATTTTTCAGGCATTGGTTGGTTTACACGCGGGGTGATGTTGAGGTGGAGGCAGTGGAAAATTGCATGAAACCTCTTCCGCGAACATCACCATTAAGCGACACTGATTTAAATGGAAAGCTTCGGGATCTTTTTTTCACTTGTATTAATGTGGTAGCTGTAGGGGGCAACTCGTGGGGCCGAGATTGGGCCACTGTCTCTCCTCCCCGTGTCCGCCAGTGCTGCTCGTGGCTATGGTTCTGGAGCGGTATCGTAGCGGTGAGTGCGCTCGGCCACGAACCCGATTCCCGCTCAAGGCCACCAACACCAAGTGACGGTGACGATTCTATTTGAATCGGTCTTGGGCCTCCCCCGCGTGCCCTCTGCCCGCTGGGCGGCGCGTGACTTCCAGACGGCAAAACTTTATTTTTTCTAAAAAAAGTCGGTGACTGGCAGAGTGGAAAAGAGCAAAGTCTGATTTAAATGGGGGGCGGGCACGAGAGGTGACAGCACGGATTGCCGGGGGGAGAGTTCCAGAAAACATGGGTAGCAGAAGACGATGAGCAAACTCCCACTTAAAGGAAGAGGTGGACAACGCGGCAGGATGACATCTCGAGCAGAGCCAGGGAGTTTCAGAGTATTTGGCTGATATAAAAACACATTCCTCCTGCGGAGGGAGCTGGTAGGAACGTTGGGTTGCTCGGTCAATGGCCAGGGTCAACGGCGGCGTGGTGTATTCCGCAAATATGCCCGACTGTGAGGGCGGGCACAAGCCGGCGTGAGTAGGTTAAACGTTGAGTTTTATAAGGGCACCACAGGGTGACCAGCCCCTCCCCACCCAGCCCCACCCCTCCCACCCCCCACCCAGCCCCTCCCCACCCTCCCCACCCAGCCCCTCCCCACCCAGCCCCACCCCTCCCACCCCCCACCCAGCCCCTCCCCACCCTCCCCACCCAGCCCCTCCCCACCCAGCCCCACCCCTCCCACCCCCCACCCAGCCCCTCCCCACCCTCCCCACCCAGCCCCTCCCCAACCAGCCCCTCCCCACCCTCCCCTCCCAACCCAGCCCCTCCTCACCCTCCCCACCCAGCCCCTCCCTCCCCACCCAGCCCCTCCCTGCACGACGGACACAATAATCCTCTGTGGTCTGCTGTAACCAGGAGGTTCCTACCAGTATAATGTCCACCTGCATGATGCGAGAAGCCACTTTCGTTGAGCTATCATTTGTGGCCAGGTCGCTTCTGAAATAAGTAACATTAAAAAAAAATTTAACACACTTTTATGAAATGTACTAGTAATGGAAGAACTCCAGGAAGTGGCCCCGAAGCTTGCCATATAACGTAAGGAACCGTGGCCAATTACAGCCAACGTCAGTTTACCGTGGACAATTAGACCCAAGCCGAAATATAACATGTAAAAAATGTTTTAAAATATACAGTATATTTTTGTTATGATGCGCGGTGACGTCACGAACCGTTACGTCGCGTGACCGCGTCGGGCTGCGCGGTGACGTCACCGCGCTGTGACGCGGTCACGCTGCTGCGCGGTGACGTCACGAACCGTTACGTCGCGTGACCGCGTCAGCCGCGCGGTGATGTCACCGCGCTGTGACGCGGTCACGCTGCTGCGCAGTGACGTCACGAACCGTTACGTCGCGTGAACGCGTCAGACGCGCGGTGATGTCACCGCGCTGTGACGCGGTCACGCTGCTGCGCGGTGACGTCACGAACCGTTACGTCGCGTGAACGCGTCAGCCGCGTGGTGACGTCACCGCGCGATGATGTCATCGCGTAGCCCCCCCCCGTTATAAGTCGCGGCGCCGGGCAGCCGGCTCGCGGTGACGTCACGGGGAGTCGTGTTGAGAGAGACAGAGAGCTGCAAGATGACGACCACCACCACCTTCACGGGACTCGACGAGGCCAAGCCAAGCTCCAGGTCGGCTAAACCTCACACGCACACGACTCCTCGTACACCTCCGTCGCCGTCATCCTGCACGTTGATGTTGGGGTCGCAACAATTCGCGGCGGGTGAGGCGGGTGAGGGGGGGGTCTCGATGCCGCTGCCGCTGCGGAGCCCGCAGGGGCCGATGGTGCGAGACGGGGCGCGGCCACCCCGGCGGGACCCCCCTCGCACCTACAGCCACAGCACCACCACCATAGCCACACCACAACCACACCACCACCTACAGCCACACCAACCACCACCATAGCCACACCACACCACCCTCAGCCACACCACCACGCGCCACATCACCCTCACACCACCCCAACACCACCACCATAGCCACACCACACCACCCTCAGCAACACCACCACCCACAGCCACATCACCACCCCACCACCACCCACACCACCACCCACACAAGCCACACCACCCCCACACACTACCCCCACACCACACCACACACACCACCCCTGCACCACTGTGGGAATACGCGCCAACCCAATGGGTGCCCCCCGCCCGTCCGCTACATCGATTCCGCAGACCCGCTCGTCGAACCGATTCCCAACGTTGAAATTGACTCTTTAAAAGCGGTAAATCGGTGGCTTTTGTTGTTGTTCGGGTCAAACCCCCCACCCCGTTGACCTCGTGTCTGCGTTCGGGTCTCGGTAGAGTTTGCGCAAGACGCGCGATGGGGATTTAAAATGTATTTATAACGAGGCCGTTGTGGATCGATTCTCTTGTTCACGCGAGTAACGGAATCGTCACGCGCCTCCTTCTTCCCGCGTTAAACATGAAAGAGCCCTGGGGTTGGAAAATGACGGCAGCCGTGGTCACTCCACTGCTGGATGATGACCCCTTCCCCCCTCTCTTAATCAGCATCATCTCGCCATACCCCGTCCGTCAACCCCCTTATCAGTGCCCTTGGATTATTACAGACCAATTAAGACCTTATTGGTCACCCACGTTGTCCTTCTAAATCGCGACGTTCATCTCACAAAGCCCCATCTACAAGCGAGAAACACAAATAGACGCGTTCTGTTTTATTGTTGCCCGAATTGTGAAACGGCCGTACCCCGTATGGACCTGAGAACTCAATTTCCCTGCACAAGAATGCGGGGTCAAGAGTGTGGGTTGGCACGGTTATGTCTCATTGCCACGCGATTTAGTGTGACACAATGAACACGTGGAGGCTTTCGCGACCCATATCCATAAAATATTACCGTGATCAAAAAATGTGTCTCTACTAAATAATGAGTCTCTCTCGTCCACGCTGTTGTGGAACAATAAAGTACTGTACCGGTCACGTCTTGAACGCAATTTCGCTGTCGGCCCGTGTCTTTGTAAGCAAAGCTCGGCCCTGCTGATGAGACCCGCTAGTGTTGAACCAAAGTCCGTGGCCGTGCCACTGATGGGATTAGTAAAACGACTTACTGTACTACTGTATGCCTTCTTTAGTTTGTTAAACAATTACATTTTGAGCGGTCATTGATGGACGCCCGGACGATCGTGTGATTTTATTTTATTTGAGAAATACAATTAAAGCACATTTTTAATTTCAATAACATCTCGACAAACACGTTACAAATTCAGACATTAACTTCGCCATCATAAATTAAACGTCGCTTTGAACTCGCGTGACCCCGGTTTGATTCCCGACTACGGCTCTAACATCGGGGGCATCTCAAGCGAACCTGGACACATCGGTTCCCACCACCACGGCCACCATCAATCCACACTCACCAGCGTGGTGAAGTATGGTCAAACAAACCCCCACCCCACCCATGACCGAGACGGTGTGGGGAGGCCTTCATCCAGCAGTGGATTGACAAAGAGATAAAACGGTGCATTCATATACGCAGGCACTGTGGGTTAAGATGTATAATTAGTCGTGCGTTTACGTTAGGCGGTCGAGCGGGGAGCATTTAAATGGCAAATCGGTGTGGTAAATTGAACCATTCGACGTCCGAATGAATGACTACGCTAATGGACGAGAGTGCACGTGTGTATTTAAAGGTCAGATTTACACGAATGTTGAATGATTGAAGGTTTATTGAAATTTTCCTGCGTTTTGAGGAACCGAATGAAGGAATGGTTAGCTCAATCTTTGATGGCCATTCGCTTTTGAGAGGAGAAGGAATAACGGAACGATCTAATAATTAAATTCGATGATTCCGTGTTTTTGCGTGTGGGGGGGGGGGGATTAACGGGTGTTGAAAATAATGAACTACCATTTTCTCTTTTTTTTACGCAATAGTCGAACGTTATTGTCGGGATGAATGGGGTTGCTGTGCGATTAATGGCTTGATAATGGTGAATAAGTTGTGCCAGATGATTGGGGAGGGGGTGGGGTGGGAGAATGAGAGGAGGAGGAAGAAGAAGAAAGAGCCCTTTTGGTTGTGGTGATTGCCTGTTCCGGTGACACATCCCTGCATCGTGCCGCGCCCTCCTCCTCCTCCCCGTTAACACTCCAGGCACGGCTCCATCCCCACGTGCCCGACTCTCCACATACACAGATGCGTGTCTGTCTCGCCCGCCCGCTCGCCAGACACGATGCTGTATTTCTCTCTCTCTCGTTGTCTTCTCGCCCGTTGTTGTTCCACTATTGTTGCCCTGCTGCCTTTGCAATTCGCTGTGGTCGTTGTTTTTTTTTTTGGGGTAATTGTTCCGTGGCGTTCGTGGACCTGGTGGTGGTGTTGCGCATTCGATGCTGCGTGCGATTTCTGCAGCGGCCTTTGTCACATACTGATGCCTAATTGGGATGTAACTTGCCACGGACGGTGGCGTGTGCAGTATATATATATTTTAAATTATGTATACTTGCCATTAACAATTCTATATCATTAAGGGTGTTGTGTGAAGTAATTTGTTTTTATTGCACGCGCGATTTGTTTGTGACCTCTGGTACCGTGTTGCGTTTATCGTCATCACCCATTGTGTCTACACTGCTGGGTGAAGGCCTCTTTTCACCCGCCTCCCACCCCATTTGCCAGTCCTCACGGGGGTGCTGATTTGCTCCGGGTTATCCTGCCCAATAAATAACAATGCACAAGTAGTAGTTGCATTGTGTCACTTGAGACTGCCTTGCCCTGGCTGCTGTAGACAAAAAATAGATTTTGTCTCGAGTACAAATCAGCATTTCATTGTTGTGTATTCCCATTTTGTAGTGTAATATTGTCTTGCTGTATTGTTTGTAAACGTTGTGTTTGGTCTGCGGTCACTACCGTACTGAGCGGGTCCCCTACGCCCCTTTGTTCTGGCGCCCAGAGATGTTCCGTGCGGTATCTGCCATAAATAATAACGACGACGACGAACATTGACGTGTGCAAGAAACATTCTGACTTCAACATGGAACGTGAAACCACCGACTTCCTTTTAACGCTTATTCCGTGAACCCCCCCCCCAAAACCTTGCCTCTCATCATCAGCAGCGCCGTGCCCTATTTCACTCGGCTCATCTTTTGTTTAAACATTTACCGAGTCAGCCGGTTGCCCCCCCCCCCGCCGCCGCTCGCTCTCCGCCCCCCACCAAACGCCAGGGATTTTGTGGCTGAGTAGCGCGAGGAGGGGGGGGGGGCTCCATTTGCTGGATTGTAACTCGTGCACAGGCTGACGAGCTGCCCCCAACTCTCCTCGAATGACACGAAGCAAATGTTAATGTTTCGTCTACCTCGGCAGTCCGCACGTACACACTCAACGGGGTATGTATATGTTCCTTTGTTATCCTAAAGAAGCTGGTAATATAGGGTAATACATTGCTAGATGCCCCGCCAATTAAAAATGGAGACGTTCTAAAGAAAATCTGTTTTATTTCAAAGCCTCTGCAGGATTCCCACTTCTGCATGTCTCTCACCTCCGGAAATCTTCCACCTCCGCATGTCCCTCGGCTCCGCATGTCTCCCAACAAGATATCCACGATCTAGAAGCATGGGGTTCGCTAATATCCAATCGCCTGTTGAGAAGATTTTTTTGAAAGAGTTTATTTTAGAAATCAATGGGCTATCTCCTAGATATGGAGTGTGGTGTGCTGTGATGTGTCTTGTCTTGTATTGTATCATCATTGGCAGCTCAGTCTAGTGGGGAGGGAAGGGGGCAAGGTGTTTTAGCTTGTTTTAAACTAAACCAAGTTGCACTGCAATGCTGATGGTGGCCATTTTCATTGGTGGCTTTGCCTGGGGGCCACACAGGTGCGCGGAAACAGACCCCTAATCTCGACCTCCACACCCACGCGGTGTGGTCAGCCGGCGATCGCTCACGATCTTAACCGAGCTGGAAATGGGAAAGGTGCGGTAAACGTTACCGGCAACAGCAAAGCGGAGACGATTATAGCAGTCGCCAAGGCAGTTTTAAAATGGTTTAACTTTTTTGTGTGTCTGCCTCCCATCTCCGTGATGGGAGCGGTTGCACAGCGGTTGGGGCGCTGCACCACGAACCCAACGAGCCCGAGTTCGATTACCACTCATGGCCAACACCAATGACGATGATCTTATTCAGTCCTGGGCCTCCCCGAAGCCGATTCTGCCTCAAATGAGTACCTGGTGCGATGAGTGAACATCGCCACTGGGGAGACAAAGGCGGCAAGGTGTGGTGCTGGCCACCCACCAACCCCCTCGTGTGCCGTACCAGCCTTCATAGGTTCTCGCTAACGGCACTTGCCCCAACAATCTGTTACGGCTACATGGGAGATCTTTGACTTTGTTTGTCAGCCTCCATGAAGTGAAGCCCGCGTGTCCGTGTCACCGTATCTTTGTCGATCGACATTGTTATGTCTGCTCACCAACCGCCCTAACATAAATAATTAATTCGAGTGCAAACCATTGGCACAATTCGCGTATGTCAGAATAACGCCGGGACCAGGAATTTCGGATTTGCTGCTGCGTTGGCAGTGGTGCACAAGCGCAATATAACAAACGGCAATAACAACAAAAAACTCGACACGTTCGTCTGGTAACACTGTGCGTTGCCTTGAAACGAAAAAGTATTTCACAGGTGACGTTTCCTGCGATGGCTCTTCTCCACGGCGCATGGGGGTGCCAGGCCCCATGGTATTAAAAAAAAAGGTGCAGTCTTCAATCCATTGCCCGAAACCTCACCCATTGTATACCTTTTCCTCTTTGAAGCAGGAATTTAAGCATAATTTTCCGAAGGGTTTTTTGTTGTTGATGCGTCTGTGTGTGTGTGTATATGCCGATACACGTGTGCGAGTGCAATTTTATGCAGGCTCACCTTCGCGCCTGCGTGTGTGCATCTCGTTGTGTGTATTTGTTTTTGTGTGTGTGTGTGAGCGGTAGTGTAGTGGTTTGCGTGCTGCACTACGGACCCGGCAACCTGGGTTCAATTCCCGCTCACGGCCAACACCAGTGACTATTATCTAAACTGGTCCTGGCCCTCCCCTAGGTCGACTCGGCCTCAATTCAGTACCTGGTCCAATGCGTAAACATTGCCACGAGGGAGACACGAGGGAGACAAAGGGTGCTGGGCGTGGTGCTGGCCGCCCACCCCCTCGTATGCCGTGCTTCATAGGTGTTCGCGAACAGCACTTTCGCTAACAGTCTGTTTCAAGGCTATATGGGGGGGGATCTTTGTCTTTGTGTATATTTCGTGTAATGAGCTTGCCTCTCCGTGAAGCGTCTTGTGCGTTTGCATGCAGACGCGCGTGCGTGTGCATTTTTCTCATTGTTTGCCGCTTGCGTTGCCGCGACCTGCATTTCTGCCGCGCGTCACAGGGTGCTGAAGCCACCTGGCGGGGTCTCTAGCAACATCTTTGGACCGGTGGATGATGCAGCGGCGCCGTCAGGCGCTCAGAAACCCAAGAAGACGTACTCGAGCAGCGTGTTCTCGGGCGCCGAGGAGAGCCAGCCCATGCAGCGCCGTAGCAACCCCCCAGGTGCTGCCCCCCTCCCCCCCCAACTGTCCTGGCCCCTGAGCCCTCAAACTTGACCCCGCCCCCCCCCAACCCTGACCCTTGACTCGAAGTCGAACCCGTCGTCCTGAGCCTAATCCCCAGACCCGATCTCTCCTCTCTCAACCTTCTGTAGCGTTCCCTTGTCACTAAAAAGGAAAGGCGCGATTTCCGTCACTGGTTCAATCGCCCATTTTTTGAGTTTCATCGAGTCGGCTTGTGTGTTTGTAACAAGATAATTATGACAATTCAAGGGACAAAAATGAAACGAGGCTGTACGTCTAAATTCGGTTGAACCTCCTAGGCAACGCCCTGGGCCTGCTCGCGAGCGCACGGGAGTCGTCGAACGCGTTGCTCGTGCTCCTCCCGAAGCTCTTCCCGTTTTTCTCTTTTTTTTGGCGTTTTATTTCCGGAAGCGTACAGTGGCTTCGTGACAAAGGCCAAGAGGGGCCCGGGCATGAGCGCACCAAAAGCGTGCGTGCGTTTGCCAGATTTTATTGCCGTGTTTGCCCCTTGGGCTTTGCCTTTTTTTATATAGGCGCCAGCCTCCGCCGGAGCGACCGCGTACGTGCGCGACACGGCGTGTGAACTTTAGCCAAGGAGCTGAAACTCGGTGATGCGATGGCAAAGCCACGGGTCATGGGGGTCCAGGCAGTAAAAAAATAAAAGCTAATACCCCCGTGAACGTCTTTTCCTTATTATCTATATCAAGAACGCGGGTAAATACGTGCCCCCGCCGCATGCGGAAGCGGCGCGCATTTCAACCTGCGCTCTTGAAAGTAGAATTTGACAAAGACGCCGGCGGTATTAGGGTCGGGGGTGCTGCTGCGGTGTAATTGGTTGGCACACGCGGCTTGAGACCCAAAGGTCACCGGTTCGATCCCCCAACGGCGTGGGAGTTGAAACAATGGGCACACGTCTCTTACATCCCTCGGTTCCCCCCCCCTATCTACCCAGCAGTATAAGCAAATGGTCACACCAACATTAGTCATGAGGTGGGTACGCCCACCTCTTCCAATACCTCCTGCCAGAGTGGAAGAGTAGACCAAAACATCTTGCAGAGCGACGTGCAGCTAATGCCCTTCCGCCAATGTCTCCACAAGTTAGACAAGTCACGGCTGCACCGTTATATCGAAGGCTTGTGAGAGTTGGTGACACCTTGGGGAGGTCATCATCCAGCAGTTGATTGATCATGATGATATATATTTAATTTGGGTTGTTTGAGATGGAGACATTTCCCCATGGGGGCTCTTGCAGTGAGGTAACATCTCGCCACACGGAGAGATAACGTCACAGAAGCACTGCCGAAGTCACTTCGTTACCAACGCTAGGGGCACTCGCTTTGTACTTGCCCTTTTTGGAGGGTGTTTGTCACGTGTCGGTGCAACCCGAGCACTTTTATTCTCAAAGCTCTCATTGCCGACCGGTCCGCGATCATCAACTAGCTCCAATTGAGAAAGGGCGGTTTAATCGGGGTTCAAACCTGGGTTTTCAGCGGTGCCGGCTCTGTACTCTGACCACAGTACAAGGCCTCTAAGCCACCCAGCCACTTCGAGCCTGTGCTTTTTTGTTTATTTGCACGTCGGAGAAACAGCTGCCCCTGACAGCTGTTCAAATCTGTGCGTGTGTGTGTGTGCGTGCGTGTGCGTGCGCAGGTGGCAAGAGCAGTGGCATCTTCGGTGACCCCGAGCCGGCGCAGAAGCAACAGCAGCGCAGCAACCCGCCCGGTGGCAAATGCAGCGGCATCTTTGGCGACTCCCAGGCGGCCGGGAAGGCCAGGGTACGTCGCCAGCTCGTCGGCGCACCGTCACATACATATGTTACGTCGCTAGCATCACGTATGTTACGTGCGCGCATGAGTTTTCAGCTAACTACGGCCGTCATACTTGTGAGTGTAACGACGCATCGATATAAATAGATTATCGTACACACGTTGAATCGTGCACGCAATTATTAGTCTGCTTTACCAGTACTTTAACAACACAGATCAGGCAATGGCGTGAACATCGAGTTCACACAAAAACAGCCATTGGGAACACCGAGAGCATTAACTGAGGTCGTCAAGATTCCCAATTTCAGGTGCGGATAGTGCACACATCCACGAGGTGACTCGTGTCAACTCGTGTTCATTAGTCTCCAGTGGCTACAAACGTCGGTTTGCATCACAACTCTGAATTCGTCACAGTTCGTCGGATCGCGAGGTGTGTAACAGGTGGGCGGGTTGCAGAGCCTTAATGTCCATGTGCCGCGGTGGTAACGCCGCGTCGTCACCGTGTGTCTCGCAGGATGCGCAGGACGGCGGCGGCGGTGGCTCCAGGGCTGGACAGGGCCCCGGTGAGACTCCTCGGCTGTTGGCGGCGCCACCCGCTTTTGAGTTTTTCTTTGATTTTCGCACTTTGATGCCCGTGCACCCGCGCACCGGCGGTTTGCTTGTGTCGCGCTCTGGCGGCGCCCACACACTCACGGACGGGGCCTCCCCCGAGGGGCGAGGGCTGGGAGGGGCTCCCGTCCCGCTTTGGCTGAAGGTCACGCGATTGCTTGCTGGTCCAAGCAAAAACCCCCCCATGTTTTTCTCAGGTTATGTTGCGACGATACAATTCGTATTTTTTTTTTATAAATAAATGCGAGCTCCTGTTAGTCCCTTTTCAGATAAGTTTGCATCGTTCGGCCTGTATTCTTAGTTGTGGCTCAGGCTTCGTCTTCTGGCTCAATTGAGCCCGACGCAAAGCGTTGCTCAACTTGAGACGACTCTGACTGTCTCGGCCATGAGCGGGATTCCACGAACCAAACTTTGTGCCAAGCGACTGCTGAGCCGCTCACTCAGTGCAGTCTTTGAATGCAACTGAGCGGCTCAAGCCTGAGCTGAGCCAGGTCTACAAATTGGGCTCCAGTGGATGGTCGTGGTGTAGTGTGGGCAAGGGAGAAAAGTCAATAGTAGTGTGTGGTAGTTTTAACACGTAGGCTTTCGCGACCGGTATTATTCAAATAAAGGTTTTTGGGTTTGATCGCATTATTTATAAATGTGTCACAACCCTCCGCCACCCTAAAGCAGTGAACTATTTGTCTTTTGTCAACGTGACACATTTTTTACTGATTGGCCGTGTCGGGTGGTGGAGGGTTGCGACACATTTATAAATAATGCGATCTAACCCAAAAACCTTGATTATGGGTGGTAGTTTACTTAAATTTTCCATCTGCTTTGGCAAATTTAACCTTTCTGAAAATATTAAACCACCTAGTGACTGGATGAAAAGTCAAATTATTTTTAAGGACATTAATAACCCATTTCATCGGCCGTTGAGCCAACCACGGTCACTAATCTGGCTCTAAACTCGTTCCACAGTTGCCGACTGTCGGTCATCGTGAGAGCGAGCCGATTTTGTAGGTGGCGCGGTGGAAGTCGCCCTCCATGCGGAGATTAAAATACCAAAACGCCGACGCGGTTTTAAACTATCGGCACGAGATGCAGCGATGCAAACGGAAGTGCGGAATTTAACATTCCAAACCGCACGATCGTGGGGATAGGGTTGGGGGCTGAGCGTGGTGGGGGGGGGGGGGCGGCGGAGGCTTGGCTACGAGTCACGGCTTTACGGGCTGCGGGTTGAGCACTCGGTCCTGCTGTGGTGGTGCCACTTTTGATTCCCACGTTTATTTTTGCAATGGAGTTTGTGGCGTCACGACTGTTTTTATTTTTGCCCCCCCTTTTTTGTTCTAGTTGGCTCATAAGTAGACGCGTGAAGGTAATTATTACGCGCACGGCCTCTCTCGTAGACTCTGCACGCATTCCTCTCCCCGCCCGCCCCCCCCCCCTCCTCCCGTGGTCGCGCAGAACGACTGCTCATCCAGCATGGCCGTAGACGTCGGATTTGTGTTTTTCTTAGTTTTTGTTGGCACGCATTTTGTACGAATCGTCGGCATTCCCTCGCTTTTGTCATACCCTCCATTTGACCCATGTAACAGCTGCATGCGTCCACCGTGCCGCGTAGCGCACACGTGCGTCCGCACGGGTGTGCTTGCTGCTGAAGGCAAAGAGAAAGTTTACACGGTCCATCTGGTGGCTTGTTGTCAATCGCACCCCTCCAGTGGCGAAAGAGGTATAAACGATACCTCTTTTTCCACTGTACATCTGGGCCATCCCAAGCCAGCCTGGCGCGGCCAGGTTGTTTTGCCACTGCAAAAGCCGAGCTGTGTTGCATACGTCACTCAATCGCACGTAATGAATGCGTCATTAGCCCTGCCCCTTGGCGCAGCTTGGCATTGAGCAATATTCGGATGTCTTGTGAGACCATCCTTTTGCCAGTTCGGTTCTGGATTGGCATGATAAATAGCCAGTGGAAAACCCACCCATACCGTGAAGTACCCAGCGCTGGCTTGGATTGGATGTGCTCGTGGGGCTGGGGTCCTGACGCTAGCTCGCATATTTGTTGCTTGCGCCAGGTCTGCCCAATCAAGCCCTCGGCTGGCGTTGTAAACTTTGCCCCTTGCCGCGCATGCGGTGCGAGTTGCTTGCCGAGTGTGGTGGGATGATGATGGTGGAGGAGGAGGAGGCGTTGTGTGTATGCATGCCGGCTGACATTTCAGCTCTTGTTGCAAGGCTGGTCGGCTGCCTGGGTTAAATTCATCGTTGAGGTTTGCCTGGCTCTGCTGGCGGGCGGTGCGCCATCCATCACCGCGAGAATCCCCTCGGTGATCGGTGACTGCTGATGCCGCGGTGCGCAGAGCGCGCTCCGATCATTTGCGGTCAGGGTCAAGTTTTCGGCTGAGATTGGAGGGCCGGCAATGGGGGAGAAGCGTGCCTATTCATAGCATCAACTCATTGGCTTGCTGTGCCGCATTCAGCATTGAATGTCCTTTATTTTGCAATTAAAAGTACATCTTCTGCTTTTCTTGGAAGGTACTTTTTGATATTAGAAACTTCAAAATCTAAAATAATGATCCGAGTTGGGATTTAATTGTTGCTGTTAATGGCCACAATTTAACATTTTGTAATTCGCAGACAAGAGAAGTGGGAGCACTCATATTCTGCGACCGCAGCTGCCTTTTCCAAGAAGAGAATTAGAATGGAAATAATAACATTTAAAACGTGTTTTTTTTGCGTGTAAACATTGTCGGTTTAAGAAGGCTTCACAAATAACTGCCGGATGTCGTGTCCGTGACCCAGGAGTGGACGGTGAGAATGGCCAAGGCAGTAGCACCGAGAAGGAGCAGCAGCAGGAGGTGGCGGCGGCAGCAGCAGCTGACGACGACGAAACAAAACCCAAGACGACAGAGACTGACGTGGTGAAGGAACCCGTGGACACCCACGAGCCCCGGCTGGGACCCCCGCCCAGGGCGCAGACTCGCATCAGCCAGCCGCCCGGCGGGAAATCGAGCATCTTCTTTTGCTGAACGCGTAGCAGACGCGGGGCCGGTTGGGGTCACGTCGTTGTTTATTCGGGTCACACCTGACCCCAAGACCGGTGGTTTGGTTACCGGGGGGGATGTGTGTTAGGCTGCACCACTGCTACGATAGGTAAAATAATAGACGATTGAGGTAAAATTCACGATCGCAGTTTGACAGGGTACACGTTAAGAAGAATTTTGGGAGGTGTTTAAAAGTGAAAAGGGGTGTTCTAGAACCAGCTGCGCCCGAGATCGGCACGTGGCCATCGATCGCAAGGTGACGGCGCTGGGGCCAGTCGCGTAGCGGAGTGTACCGGCCCACCCTGGCAACCAAACCATCGTCGTTGCCAAGGAGATCCTTCTGTCCCTTCTACCCTGATGCAACCCCAAGTAATTGGATTTAAACAAATTGGCCTTGACAGAAACTGTCAGGCGTATGAAAAGCGCTTCGAACATGACGTTACTAATTGATGTAAAGTCTGGTTACTGTTTTTGTTGACGTTTTGGCCGTAAAAAAGGCTTATCCATTAATGCGCTGGCAATCGTTCAGTCCTCGGCTGGATCTCTGTGCCCAAAGCTTCCTACACGCCACGCTGCCTGGTGCCTTAAACCCACGCGGCTGTTCTGTGACGGGTTTGCCTTTGTCATATTTCCAATTAAAAACATGACAAATTTTAATGGGATCGAACTCTGTGACGGTATTAAATTCATTCATATTAATCGGCAGCCATTTGTACGTGCTTTGGTTTTTGTACTTTTATTTTTTTAAATTCTATCTGCGAAGTTGAAGCGTTGCGCCAACGGGACCACAACTGAACCTTTTGAAAGATTTGGTGAAAGAGAATACTTTGTAGAATTTAAGAGGTGACGGAAAAAGGAAAATAAACTGAGCAGGCCGAGGTTCGCTCGGCTTGGTGCTGATATTCTCCTGCGTTTGTTTACATTAGAATAAAATGCGACGCTTCTCTCCTGGCAAACGTAAAGCTCGCGCACGTATGCGGCACCGCGTTCTCTCACTGCCCCCCCCTCCGCTGCTGCCCTCGCTACGTTTGGCCAAACTCGCCGCACCTCTTGCGCTCTCAACGCTTTGCTGTGCCTGTTCCTGTGCCGTCGCCGCTACTTGGCTGCTGCCCATTGCTTGCTTGCTTGCTTTTGATGGCCGCACCTTTGCTTGTGTCTTGCTACCAAATAAAGCTGCTGCATTTACTGCAAAATGTCATCGTGTCGGTTTGTGTTGGTCTATTTTCTGTTTTGACAAATAAAAAAAAGTATTTTTTCTGCCTCCTATTAAAAAATTAAACTTTTTTTATATAGAGGCAGAAAGAGGAACACGTGGATTTACAGAACGTACGCTGGTTTGACGATTCAACGGGTAAGGAAATGAACTTGGACAGGACGCGTTGCAAGAAGGGATGGTGGCCAGTGGTCGAGACGAACTGCGGGAGTGGAGGCTATTTTTCAAAAGCGACCTGGCCACTAATGATAGCCCAACGGAAGTGGCTTATTGCGTGAGAATTTATAGCAGCCAAATACTCTAAATGCACGTTTCTTAATGTAGAGGGAAAATCCGGAGGACCCATAGAAACATCCACGGGGGGAGAGACATGCAAACTCCACAGCAGGCGTCAGGGTCGGTATCGAACCCACGACCTCCTGTATACCAGGCGAGGTAGTTTGACATCTCGCCACCGTGATATCGTCTGCAAGTCGAGGGGTGATGTTATCTGGTGTCTCCAATTTAAGACATTTTTCAAATTTCTACGGTGACGCTGCCACATCTGCCTACACTCTTGATATGTAACATCGCGAGATCTTTGACGTCCACTTGTTGAGCGGATGGCGAATAGAACGTACAACGTGATGACAACATACAGGGAACACCTCTACTTACACACGAGTTGGCTTCCAGAGATCTTCGTAAGTCGATTTGTTCGTAAGTCCAACTTTTACACCTGCCGATTCCAAACATGATGTACGGCATGTACACGAAACCTAGGGAGAATGGCTTTTAAATTCCTCTAGATGTAGATGCCACTGGTTCTGCAGATGTAGATGCCACTGGTTCTTCACGTTCTGCAGATGTAGATGCCACTGGTTCTTCACGTTCTGCAGATGTAGATGCCACTGGTTATTCACGTTCTGCGATGTAGATGCCACTGGTTCATCACGTTCTCATATATAAGATTCCACTGGTTCTTCACGTCGTTCTGCAGATGTAGATGTCACCTGGTTCTTCACGTTCTGCAGAGATAGGATGCCACTGGGTATTCCACGTTCTTCATATTATATGCCACTGGTTCTCAGTTATGCAGCTGTAGATGTCACTGGTTTTTCACTTTCTGCAGATGTAGATGCCAACTGGTTTCTTCACGTTCTGCAGATGTAGATTCACTGGTTCTTCCCGTTCTGCAGATGTAGAGTCACTGGTTTTCCGTTCTGCAGGATGTAATGCCACTGGTTCTTCACGTTCTGCGATGTATATTCCACTGGTTCCTCACGTTTTCTGCATATATATAATCCATGGTTTCTTCACGTTTGTTTCTTCAATTGTAGATTGTCACTGGTTATTCACGTTCTGCAGATGTAGATGCCACTGGTTCTTCACGTTCTGCAGATGTAGATGTCACTGGTTTTTCACGTTCTGCAGATGTAGATGCCACTGGTTCTTCACGTTCTGCAGATGTAGATGTCACTGGTTCTTCACGTTCTGCAGACGTAGATGCCACTGTTTCTTCACGTTCTGCAGATGTAGATGCCACTGGTTCTTCACGTTCTACAGATGTAGATGCCACCGGTTCTTCACGTTCTGCAGATATCGATGCCACCGCCATCATCTATTGCGCGGCGGTTGAACTTACGAATCTCGGTCCGAACAGGCAACTACATAACAAGACGATGTCTAAATGAGACGATGCCACGACGCGAGGTTGCACTTTGCAGACGCAGCAGGTCACGCGGCTTTCGACAGTGTCAAAGGGGTTGTGTGGTGTGGACTTGGGAGTGCATGAGGACAGCATTTGAGTGTTTTGTTGATGGATAAGGGAGTTCTTTCACGGGAAGGCCATTATCACATGACGAGGTTTTTTCTTCATTAGAACACCGTCTGCTCAGAGGTCACTCACAACAGCCCCACCTAGTGGACATGTCACGGTTTACCCCGTATTCTTGTGCAGGGAAATTTAGTTTCCAGCACTTTTTGGTTCTTTCGGTAAAGTCACGTAGTTAGAAATAAATTAAAACAAATCACGACGTTTCGACCGCTTGTGTTGCGATTTTTTTAATTTTATTTCTACCTACTGTGACTTTTTTGAAAGAAGCAAAGAGTATGGATTCCTGCAGTCACGAAAACTTTAAATCTAGATTGTGTGTCCAGGTCCATACGGCGTACAGCCGTTTCAATACGGGCAACAAATAAAATAACGTGTGTCCATTTGTTTGTGTTTCTTCCCTTGTCATGGGACTTTGTAGGACGAACGTCGATGTTTATAAGGGGCACGGGGGTGACCAGTAAGGTCTGAATTGGTCTGTATACGGTAGGGGTTGAGTGGAGGCGGGGCTTGAGTGGGCGTGGCTTGAAAGGGGACGTGGCTTGAAAGAGGAGGGGCTTGAAAGGGGGCGTGGCTTGAAAGGGGAGGGGCTTGAAAGGGGGCGTGGTTTGAAAGGGGCGTGGCTTGAAAAGGGGAGGGGTTGAAAGGGGAGGGGCTTGAAAGGGGCGTGGCTTGAAAGGGGGCGGGGCGAAGGCGAGCGAGTGGCGGGAGGCTCCGTGTGTCGTCGTCGTTGTTGTTTGACCGTCGCCGCCTCCCGTTTTGCTGTCGATTATCCGGTTTGTGGTTGTTTTGGCGGGTGTTCATCTGCCGTTGTTTGTTCTTGTACCGCGCGGGCTGTTTAACGAGCCGAGGGTCGGTGGCGGAGTCTTGAAGAGGCGAGCGGGCGGGCGGGCAGGGGGCTGTCGTGTTGAGTGAGGATGGAGTGGTGAGGTGGTGAGACTGTGGTGAGTGAGCTGTGTGTAGGGTGGTGAGGGTAGGGTGGTGGAGCTGTGTGTGAGGTGGTGAGGTAGGGTGGTGTGCGAGGAGTGTGCATGGTGGTGAGGCTGTGGTGAGTGAGCTGTGTGTAGGGTGGTGAGGGTAGGGTGGTGGAGCTGTGTGTAGGGTGGTGAGGTAGGGTGGTGGAGCTGTGTGTGAGGTGGTGAGGTAGGGTGGTGAGTGAGCTGTGTGTAGGGTGGTGAGGGTAGGGTGGTGGAGCTGTGTGTAGGGTGGTGAGGGTAGGGTGGTGGAGCTGTGTAGGGTGGTGAGGGTAGGGTGGTGGAGCTGTGTGTGAGGTGTGAGGTAGGGTGGTGAGTGAGCTGTGTGTAGGGTGGTGAGGGTAGGGTGGTGGAGCTGTGTGTAGGGTGGTGAGGGTAGGGTGGTGGAGCTGTGTGTAGGGTGGTGAGGGTAGGGTGGTGGAGCTGTGTGTGAGGTGGTGAGGTAGGGTGGTGAGTGAGCTGTGTGTAGGGTGGTGAGGGTAGGGTGGTGGAGCTGTGTGTAGGGTGGTGAGGGTAGGGTGGTGGAGCTGTGTGTAGGGTGGTGAGGGTAGGGTGGTGGAGCTGTGTGTGAGGTGGTGAGGTAGGGTGGTGAGTGAGCTGTGTGTAGGGTGGTGAGGTAGGGTGGTGTGCGAGGTGTGTGCATGGTGGTGAGGCTGTGGTGAGTGAGTTGTGGGTAGGGTGGTGGAGCAGTGTGTGAGGTGGTGAGGTAGGGTGGTGAGTGAGCTGTGTGCATGGTGGTGAGGCTGTGGTGTGTATTGAATGTTGAACTTCTTTCGCACCGTACGTAGCCAAACCGTGCTAATCGGAGGTGCGGGAAAGTTTGGCTGAGGGTGAGCGTAGGGGTGGTGAGGCTGTGGGGGGGTGTGTGTGGTGAGTGTGAGGTGTGTGCATGGTCGTGAGGCTGTGGGGTGAGGTCAGTGTGAGGTGTGTGCACGGTGGTGAGGGCAAGAGTAGGTTGGTGAGGCTGTGGGGTGTGGTAAGTGTGAGGTCTGTGCACGGTGGTGAGGCTGTGGGGTGAGTGTGAGGTGTGTGCACGGTGGTGAGGTTGTGTGGTGAGTGTGAGGTGTGTGCATTGTGGTGAGGGCGAGAGTAGGTTGGTGAGGGTGTGGTGAGTGTGAGGTGTGTGCACGGTGGTGAGGGCGAGAGTAGGTTGGTGAGGTGAGGTGTGGTGTGAGGTGTGTGCACGGTGGTGAGGGCGAGCTTAGGGTGGTGAGGCTGTGGGGTGAGGTATGCGGTGGTGAGAGTGTTGGGTGGTTGTGTGAGGGTGAGGTGGGGTCGCGAGTGCGTTGTGGTGGTGGTGTGTGTGGGAGTTGAGTCAGGCTGTGGGGATGGTGAGGGTGGAGGGTGAGTTTTGAGTGAGGAAGTTGTATGGTGAGTGTTGGGTGAGGGGGTGTTTAATGTCTTTATGTTTTGTGTGCTATTAGGGGTGGTATAATGTCAGTACATTGAGTGTGATAGTCATGTGTGTGTATGTAATGGTGGTGTGTGTGTGTGCGATGGCGCAGTTGGGGGCACAGGTGGTGTATCAGCCAGTCATCTCGGTCATCTCAGTCAGTCGACCCGTGGCACCTGGGTCTGCCCCGTGACCTCCTGCCAGCGGGCGTTTGACACTTCACGTGGCCTCAAGGTGCACATGGCCTGGCACAAGCGTCGTGGTGACGTCACCGCCACTTAGTGGCGAATGGCGGGTGTTGTTATTATATATGCTGGCCTTCATAGGCGCTCGCTAACAGCACTTGTCCCAACAGTCTGTGACAGCTCTACTGGGGGATGTTTGTCGTCATCTTTGGTGTATGTGTGATGGCCGAGTATGAAGACAGGGCACACGGTGTGTATGCAGGTGGAGTGCTGCAAAAGGTGTGGTGGGGCTGAGCTAAAGTTCTAGATTTGAAGCTTTCGTGACTGCAAGGATTCATATTCTTAGGTTTTTTCGGTAAAGTCACGTAGGTAAAAAATTTTAATTAATAAAAGTAAAATAAAATAAAAATCACGACGTTTCGGAGGCAACACAAGCTTCCGTCTTCAGGTGGAACCGTCACAGCACGATAGCTGTATCAAGTGAGAGAAATTCCAAGAAACAGTATTTGTATATATACTGGTTGAGCTAAAGTGTTCCGTAGTCGTGATGGTGGGGCGTGGTGTGATGCACGCCCATGGACAGAGCGAATGGGTTAAGGTCATGGGGTCGGCAACCAGAACAGATACTTTTTTTTCGAATTCTGTAAAACAAAAACACAAAAAAACTCAATATTTCAAGAGCCGCAATGCACGCGATGAATATGAGATGGCGGCCCTCAAACAATGTTAAGAAGAGGTTCTTACAGAGCCGCATGCGGCTCCTGAGCCGCGGGTTTGTCGACCCCTGGGTTCGGGGGTGGTGCGCCACCAGGCTGACGTGAACACGCCTGTCTGTGTTTGTAGCAGCTGAACCGCCTGCCCGCACACTCCCAGCAAGATGAGCTTCCCTGCCCACGATTGGAAGGAATTTGCGGAGAAGGATGTGGACGAGGAGGAAGAAGAGGCGGCGGAGGGGCAGGGTGCGTAATTTTTTGTGTAAAGTGTGGCTTCTCCCACCTCTTCCAAGACATCTGGCCAGCATGGAAGAGTAGGCCAAATACCCTCTAGAAGGGCCTCTGTAGTGCGGCTTCCTCGCCCTGGTATGCAAGAGGTTATGGGTTCGATCCCGACTCCTGACATCTGTATATTTTGAGTTTTCATGTTTCTCCCCGTAGTCGCGTGGATTTTTCTCCAAGTCCTCCAGTTTTTCCCTCCACATTTAGAAACATACGTTTTGAGTAATTGGCTGCTATACATTTTCACACGATAAGCCACTTCAATGGGCTATCATTGTGGCTAGGTGATTTATGATTTCGCTCAGTGGGCCTTACCTGGTAAAATACAAATAGTTTAAGCAATTACAAGACTGCAACTTTTTTTGTGTCTTTTTATCTTGGGTCGGTGCAGGTAATGGGGGCCCCTCGGTCAGCCGAGACAGCCTCGTGTTCCTGGTGGACGCGTCAGAGGCGATGTTCATCAAGGAGGAGGACTCCGAGCACAGCCCCTTTGAGATGAGCATCAAGGTGAGCGGATCTGGTGCCACGGTGGCGAGATGTTAACCCTGACGCCTGCGGTATATTTGGAGTTTGCATGTTTTCTCTCTCCCTGTGGTCGCGTGGATTTTTCTCCGTGTCCTCCGGTTTTTCCCTCCACATTTAGAAACAATGTGCGTTTAGAGTATTTGGCTGCTATACATTTCCACGTGATAAGCCACTTTGTTGAGCTATCATTTTTGGCCAGGTTGCTTCTGAAACAGAGCTATGGAGCTCAGTGGGCCTTTCCTAGTAAAATAAAAATAGCTTAGTTTTTCTGTCTCTTGCAGGCGCCATAGCCGAGCTGAACAAGGGCAATTGCCCAAAACGTCCCCTGTTTAGGCCACGGTATAATTGTCAATTGTTGAGTTTTGTTGTTGGTTGTGCACCGCTACAAACGCAGCAGCGGCAGAATGATTGGTTCAATTAAACCAGCCGGCACGCTTTCCATATCTGGCCCACGGGCCAAATGTTCTCCCACGCCTGGTTTAAAGTTATCTTGGACATCCGAAAAATATAGATCATTATAAAGGGGCATTTTTAATAGATGTTTTTGTTGCCCCTATTGTCCGTTGTGTTGCAATTGTGATATCGGAATGATGTTAACGGGGCGAAGAAATTTCCATTCGAAACTTGCACATTGCTAAAGCAGTTCAACGCCACCTCCGCATCAGGGTTCCTTCCTGCCCATAACAACTTCACGTTAACTCGATCCCCTTGACTCCCTGGCCCCACCGCGCAGTGCGTGCACAGCGTGTACCTCTCCAGGGTGATCAGCAGGGAGCGCGACCTCCTGGGGCTCGTGTTCTTCGGCACAGAAAAGCACACCAACGAGCTGTTCAAGCACGTGTACGTTTACCACAGCCTCGACATTCCCGGTGAGCTGCTGGAGCTGCACCCGCCATCGTCACAGTCGTCGTCATCGTCGTCACTTTGATCACTAATACGTCGATTTTCGCGGTTGTGCTGCGTATCTCTTTGATGTGCTTTCAGGGTTTGTGCTGCGTGTTCATTGTGTAAATATCAGCGCTGGGGAGACAAAGGCGGTCGGGCGTGGTGCTGGTCACCCACCCCCTCGTGTGTCGTGCCGACCCGCCCATACTGGACACCTGTGAAAAAGAGCTTCATATCTCATCGGATTCCTCCAGTCTATACAAAGATTCTGATTTTAATAGGTGCTCTTTAACAGCACTTGCCCTAACATCCTGAAAATGCTATTTCCGGGGGATCTTTATCTTTGTGTGTGTGCGCGCTAGGCGCAAGCCGCATCCAGGAGCTGGCCCGGCTGACGAGCTGCGACGTGCGGTCCAAGGTGGAGTCGCTGCTGGGTCACTCGACCGACTTCTCGCTGCGCGACGCATTCTTCACCTGCTCACAGCTCTTCAGCGCCTCCAAGGACCGGCTGAGCCACCGGCGGGTGTTGCTGCTCACGAACCAGGACGAGCCGCATGCCGACAATGCGGAGCGAGCCAAGCTGGCGCGCACCAAGGCCGCTGACCTGCGCGGCATCGGTGAGTCGACTGCCACCGTGGACGTGCCGATTAATCGATTAGGCATGTTTTTCCTCTACGCTCGTGGTTCGAGCGTGGCGAGATGGTAATTATCTCGCCTGGTATGCAAGAGATCGTGGGTTCAATCCAAACCCTGATATCTGTATATTTGGAGTTTTCATGTTCTCCCCGTGGTCGTGTGGATTTTTCTCCGGGTCCTCCGGTTTTTCCCTCCACATTTAGAAACATGCATTTAGAGTATTTGGCTGCTATAAATTCCCACGTGATAAGCCACTTCGTTGAGCTATCATTTGTGGCCAGGTCACTTCTGAAAAAGAGCTATGCAGATCAGTGGGCTTTATCTGGTAAAACAAAAATAGCTATAGTTTAGTTTTAGAGTGAACGACACGGAAGAAACGGAGACACAAAAGCACGAACCGAAGACAAAGTACAACCGAGACGAAAAAAAATAATTGATCCGTAACTTTGAATCGTGACAGTTCATTGATACACGGACGGATGGGGATCAATTATAACACACGCGGGTCACCGTTGCCGCTCTCCATTATTCACACACAAGCCTCAGAGGAGTCACATCGCGAGTCGTTGCGGGGGGTGGCGTGAGGTCGCGTTTGCCCTGAGCCCTCCCCCGCCATGCGGCGCTGACGCTTTTGCGCCCCGCGCTCGTGGCCAGGCGTGACGTTGGAGGTGCTGCCGCTGGGCAAAGCCGGCGGGTTTCGCATGGACGCCTTCTACCGCGACATCGTCAGCGAGGAGGAGGGGGGGGGCGGGGACCCCGGAGCGTCGCGCGACCCGGCGTGCCGCCTCGGCGAGCTCCTGCAGGTGGTGCGCACCAAGGATTATCCGAAGAGGGCGATGGCTCGGTGGGTTCCCATGCGCCAGGGGATGAGCGTTTGGCGGCCGTCTGCGTGTGTGATTGCTATTCTATTTCGTGTTTCGTTTTGTTGTCCTTCCCCCCGCACCTCCGACGAGCACGGTTGGCTACGTACGATGCTAAATACGTTCTACGTACATACGTGTGTACGCACGAATGGGGAGTTGTAGTGTAGTGGGGAGCGGTGGTGCAGCGGTTAGTTCGCTGCGCTACGAACCCAGTGACCCCAGTTCGATTCACGCCCACGGCTAACATCGGTGACGATTATCTGAACCGGTGCTGGGCCTCCCCTAGGTCGACTCAGCCTCAAAACCTAGTGTGATGTGTAAATATTGCCACTACGGACACGAAGGCGGCCGGGCATGGAGCTGGTCACCCACCTCCTCGTGTGCCGTGTTGGTCTTCATGGTTGCTGCTCGCTAACAGTACTTGCCCCAGCAGTCTGTTCAAGGCATTATGGAGGTCTTTGTCTTTGCAGTGGTAGTGTAGCTATTAGCGCGCTGCGCTTTGAACCCAGCGACCCTTAATATGATTTCCGCTCACGGCGAACACCAGTGATGACTATCTCTGAACTTGCCCTGGGCCTCCCTTAGGTCGACTCAACCTCAAACGAGTACCCGGTGCGATGTGCAAACTTCAACACGAGGGAGACAGGCGGCCGGGCGTGTTGCTGGCCACCCACCCCTTCGTGTGCCATTCCAGCACTTGCCCCAACAGTCTGTTTCAGCTACGTCTGTCGTCCTTGTTCATGCGTGCGTGAACCAGGCTGCCGCTGAAGCTGGGCGAGGGCTTGAGCCTGGGCGTCGCCGTGTACACGCTCACGCGCACTGCCCACAAGTCCTTTCCCGTAAAGCTATACCGCGAGACTAACGAGCCCGTCAAGGCCAAGAAGCAAACCTTCCACGCCAAGACGGGCCGCCTGCTGCTGCCCAGTGACACCAAGAAGTCACAGGTGAGAGGGCAGGCGTGGCGAAGGTAGGTAGTATTAACCGTAAACTACCGCGCCGTCTCTTCACGTCGGAGGTTAAAGATCCCGTGACGATGTTCACAGCGTTGGTGTACGGTTTTTTTTCTGCAATATTTTGCTGTCTTTTCTTGGATTTTCTGTTTGCACTTAGTCACATATTCACTTTAAGATGTTTGTTGTTCATGTTTTTGTTTGTTGCGGTTGCACCCGATTCAAGAGCCGAATGGCTCGCAGGGCTATACCTAATAAATGAACTTGATAAAGGAGTAAACATCACCACTCGGGGAGACAAAGGCGGCCGGGGGTGGTGCTGGCCACCAGAACCTCCTTTGTGTACCATATCGGGCTTCGTAGCCGCTCGCTAGCAGCACTCACCCCCGCAGCAGGCTGTTAGGGCTACAAGGGGGATCTTTTGTTTTTGTGCGGTGCAACATCAGGTGTACGGCTACAGACAGATCGTGCTGGAGAACGAGGAGGTCCAAGAGGTTAAGAAGTTCTTTGACCCGGGGCTGGTGCTCGTTGGCTTCAAGCCCATGGAGTATCTCAAGAAGCATCACCACCTGCGTCCCACGCAGTTCATCTACCCCGAAGAGAGCCTCTTCACAGGTGTCCAACCCTAACCCTGACGGCCGGGATACACGGGAGGACATTTTACAGGATTGTGTTTGTGTGTGTACATGTTCATGTGCATTGGTGCTTGTGTGCGTGCGTGCTTGTTTGGGGAGCAGTAGTGTACTGATTTGCGCACTGCTTCACGAACCATGTGACCGGAGTTTGATTCCCGCTCACGGCTAACATCAGTGACAAATATCTGAACTACTCCTGGGCTCCTAGGTAGACTGAACCTCACATTAGTACTTTTTTGCGGTGTGTAAAACATCAGTTAAAGGCAGCTGGGCATGGTACTGACAACCCTCCCCCTTGTTTGCCGCGCTGGCCTTAATAGGCACTTGCTAACAGTACATGCCCTTAGTCTGTGAAAGGCTTCACAGGGAAATCTTTCTTTTGGCTGTGTGCGCTTGTGCCTGCCACAAGTGCTGTGGTGACATCACCGTCAGTTAGTTGCGAATGGCAGCTTGTTGTGTGTACACGTATAAGTGTGCGAGTTGAGGTGTGGGTGTATGATTGTGTACGCATGTGCACTCGGCGTGGGTGTGTGCGGATGCACGTGCGTGTGTGTTGTGTGGTGGCAGGTGGGGAGCGGTAATGTAGCGGTCAGCGTGCTGCCCTTTGATCCCAGCAACCCGAATTCGATTCCCGCTCACGGCCAACACCAGTGACGCTTATCTGAACCGGTCCTGGGCCTCTTGCCCTAGGTTTGACTCGGCCTCAAATGAGTACCTGGTGCGATGTGTAAACGTCGCCACTGGGGAGACAAAGGCGGTCGGCGCGTGGTGTTGGCCACCCACCCCCTTCCTCGTGTGCTCGCCAACAGCACTCTTGCTCCAAAAGTCTGCTAAAGGCTACACGGGGGGGGGGGGGATCTTTGTCTTCCTTGTGTAGGGAGCGCGCGTCTGTTCACGGCGCTGCTAACGCAGTGCCTGAAGCGCGGCGTGTGGGCGCTGTGCCACTACACGCCGCGCCACAATGCGCAGCCGCGCTTGGTGGGGCTGCTGCCACAGGACGAGGTGAAGGAGGAAAACGGCGCTCAGGTCACGCCGCCCGGTGAGAGCCGCCGCTCGCTGTCGCGCTCGTGTGATCGCGACAGCCGCTCCTTCAGCAGCTGCGTTCGGCGCCATTCAATTCAGAAGTTCCTTATTGTGTTGTCTTGTTTGTTCTGTTCATGTAACCTTGTTCACTTCAAGAAATTGAGTAACTTCTTATCGAGTACACCCTCTGTTGTGCTGCTGCTGCTGCTAGCTGCGCTTGGCATTTTAGGTCTGTGGATCTGTACTCGTCAAATGTGATCAAAAATAATGTTTACGTTTATAAATCGTCATTGTTAAATAACCACCGCGCTCGACTTTCACCCGATTGTCCGCACCTATTTCAGCTTTAGTAGCGTTGATTCTTAAATGATTGTCGGGTTAGGTCATGTATTGATTTGGCCATATCTGTTGTAAACTCCCACCCCCCCCCCCCCCACACCTGACAAAGCCAAACTAATGAAATTTGCACTTGTACAAGCGATTTGACGTGCCAACTATTTTTGGTTCAGCTCACTGATAATTTGAATAACAATTCCCACAACCCAATTCAGCAATTAGACACGATCTTTCGCTTGGAACTTTACAAAGCATCTTCAGCACAATATCCAGAAAGTCAGAAAAATATTTAAACGGCAGAATATAATTATTTTTGTTGACGGCCAGTTGGGGGCTTTGGGTGTGTGCTCAGCAACTCCGATTTAATATTAAAACTACTAAAATCAATTTTTTTTATTATACCAGGTAAACCCACTGAGCTATATCATTCTTTTTAAGAAGTGACCTGACCACAAATGATAGCTCAATGAAGTGGCTTATCAAATGGAAATTGATAGCAGCCAAATACTCTAAACGCATGTTGATTCTAAATATGGAAGGAAAAACCAGAGGAGAAAAATCCTCACGGCCACAGGGAGAGAGACACGCAAACTCCAAAATATACAGCAGGCGTCCGGGTCGGGATGGAACCCACGATGCCCTGCATACCAGGCGAGGGAGTAAACATCTTACCACCGCGGTGCCCCAACCCCCCCCCCCCCCGCTGGCACGCACGATGCCGAGCGCAGGCTTCCACATTCTGTTCCTGCCGTTCGCTGACGACGTGCGCAATGTGCCGAAGCTGGAGGGTGTTGGCTGGGCCAGTCGCGAGCAGGTGGACAAGATGAAGGCCATCGTGGAGAGGCTCAAGTTCACGTACAGGTGAGGCGGGTCATGGGGGCGGGGGGTGAGTCGAATCCATACCCAGCTGCTCTCGGAGGGTTTATTTGTGTCTTTGCGACACCGCGCAAGACGGTGTGGATTTTGATAGCGTGTTAAGTGAATCTCAAAGACGTTGCATGGAAAACGGTAGCGCATTTTTTTATTTTGTAGAAAAAGGAAGAGGCAGTCCGTCTGAATGGGCAGAGGGTCCAAAGGTAACATTTGCATCACCTTTGGTCTGCAAGTGTTGTGAGCGTAGCAATTTAATTTGAATTGATGAACTAGTAAAATAAGCCTGTGCATCTGATTCAGCGTGTAAAAAGTAAAGATGAATTATTCATGGGCCATATAATAAGAGACCGATCTATATGTACGTTTCTTTGTGTGGAGAATGTCTAGATCACTCCACCAAATTCTACGAATGCGATAAGTTAAAACGGTTAAAACGTGCATCATAGCTAACTCTTAGATCCATATTCTGTATTCCGTTCCTCCAGAATCGTTATGTAGTGTTCCCCTCTCCTTCGAGAGGCGCTGACCCATCTATATTTGTGTCTGTGTTTCCCTGACGGCGGCAGGAGCGAGAGCTTTGAGAACCCCTCGGTGCAGCAGCACTACCGCAACTTGGAGGCGATGGCGCTCGACCTGGAGATGCCAGAGGCCATAGTGGACTACACACGTGCGGGCACCCACCCGCTCGCTCGCTCATTAAATTTCCTTGCTCAACCACTCACCCACTTGTCTTCTCACTCGCTTGCAAGCTCACCCACTTGTGTGGTCACCCGTTTACCGGCTCACTCTTTCGCTCGCTCGCCCACCCACCCGCTCCCTCTCCCACTTACCTGCCCACTCATTTGCTTACCTATTCACTTGCTCAACCAATCACCCGCCTAGCTGCTCACCCGTCAACTTGCTCACACACTCAACCACTCACCCGTTTACTCATTTGCCCGTTTACTCATTTGCCCGCTCAACCATTCACCGGATATCTTGTTCATCCATCACCCATTCACCAGCTTTCCCACTAAACCAACCGTCTGCGTGTGTGCGTTTGTGTGCGGCTGTGTATCTGTGCGTTCTGCCCCCATGTCTTGTCTGTGTATTTGTGCGTGCATCTGTGTGTGAGTGCACCTGCTTGTGCGTGCGCATCTGTGCACGCATCCATGTGAGCGCGTGCACCTGTGCCTGCATATTTATGCATCTGACCATTATTCCTGTATTCTTCGTGTCTGTATGTGGTCCTGTGTGTGCATGCGTCTGTGTGTGCATTCGTCTGTGTGTGCATGCGTCTGTGTGTGCATGCGTCTGTGTGTGCATGCGTCTGTGTGTGCATGCGTCTGTGTGTGCGCCACAGGGCCCCCCGTGGAGCGAATCGAGGAGCGAGCCGGCACCCTCATCAGCGAGTTCAAGGAGCTCGTGTTTCCCCCGGGCTACGAAGCGGGACAGCCCAGCGGCGTCAAGCGCAAGTCAGGTGAGGCCGGCCAACCGCCCCCCTCCCACCTCTCTCCTCCCCTGCCCCCCTGCTGCCTTCCAGCACCCCGTTTAGCCTGGTCCTGGGTTTGTAGTCAGGAATCCTCCATCACTTGGGATAAATGCGCAGAGAGCCCGAGACGAAAGAAATCCCAGCGTAAACGATATCCAAGTTACAAAGGCTTCGTGGCATCGACCCACGTTTCCTGTGCACGTGACGCAGCCTGGTCTAACACGTATGCGGCCTACGAGAGCTGTCTGCGGCCGGACGAGTGAAAAACTCGATCGATTGAGCAAGGTTTATTGTGGAGCGACAGTCTCATGGAGGCGATGGGACAAGGAGGAAAGGACCCGGAGAGGGACAGAGGCATAGAGAATGGCAAGACAGAAAACATGGAGATGAGACGTTGTCTGTCAAGCGATTTGTTTGAAGCCTGGATAAGGAGAGTAATGACGACGGTGATGATGATGATTTTCATCCGCGTGTTGCCGATTTGACTCCTCGGCCAGAGGCAGCCTGCTACCCCAAATCGGTGATGCAGGCGTCAGATGACACCACTTAGACATGTGATGAGTCGCCCCACCCCCTCAAATGTTGAGTCACAATTCAAGAATTGATTCTCATTTGTTTTGTTCTTATGTGTTCAGTCTTGTTCACCCCATTAGCCCAAAATGTACCATTAGCATGTAATTTGGATAAACCCATCAAAATTTCTCACGTACGCAATCGACGCCCGCGTCGCGAGCGTATGGATTGATTTGAACCGATGGCCTCGTGCTGACTTGCCAACCACCCCTCGGTGCCAAATGACCTCTGCTAATTTAAATTTGTATACAATTTGTACCAGCGGTGAGAAAAACAGATAAGCCCAAGGTGGAGCTGGTGCTGAGTAACGAGGACGTGCGGGCGATGGTGCTGGACGGCTCGCTGGTGCGCCACACCGTGGCAACCCTGCGGGACATCTGCAAGCGCTTCCAGCTGCGCCACCCGGGCAGCAAGAAGCAGGACCTCATCGACTCCATCACCAACTACTTCAGCAAGACCGAGCCGATCTAAGCTCACGGTGACACGTAGGGTTGTCGTCCCCTGTCTCTAAAGCAGAGGCCGTTGCGGATCGGTGACAAGGCGAGGTGGGCATCGTGTAACCTGTGCACGTGGCGCTTGGGGTTAGGGATTCGGAGTTAAGGGGGGTAGTGTTGGGGGTTAGGGATTCGGCGTTAAGGGGTTGTGTCGGGGGGTTAGGGATTCGTGTCGATGATTGTAGACCGGAGTTAAGGGGTCGTGTTGGGGGTTGGGGATTCATGTCGATGATCGAAGTTAAGGGGGGTCGTGTTGGGGGTTAGGGATTCGTGTCGGTGGTCGGTGCCCGGAGTTAAGGGATGTTGGAGGGCGTTTGAGACGGGATAGGCTTATTGGATAGCGGTGAACTCGTGTGTAGTTTGTGTTTGTTTTTTTGTCTTTGTTGAACACTTGGGTAAACAAACGTGTTGTTTAAATCTCCAGTGTTTGCCAAATTAGTGCACGGACGATAAACATTTCTACAAACATTCATTTTTCACTGAATGTGGTTTAGCCTTTTTTCCCATCCAGTTACACTCGGTCGGAACTCTTGTTACCCCCTGGTTGGGGTTCTGTGCAGCATGTCCAGTCCCTGTGTCCGTCATTTCATTTTTGCATTTCTACTTAAAAAAATAAACACGTTCAGCCTCATTCCCGTGTTGTGATGGTGAAACGACTGCAGGCCTTTTGCGCGTCGCGATCGTGCGTCCGTTCGTTTGGCGGCCCGCAACAATCGCACCAGACTCGGGACATTTGCGTTGCGTCCAAACGTTTTATTCCCCGGAGCCATTGTAACCCGTCACCTCCATTAAAGTGCTTTCCGGAGAGACACGTGTCTCATTCCCCGTCCGTTTGGCTTCACTCGCGCACGAGTAAGTGGCAAAAAAATAACGGCGCTGCGCCGTTAGCGCCAAGACCCAAGCAGACGACGCTCGTTGCGTGGTGTCGCCTCTGGCGGTAGCTGCGTCACAGCCCAAGACGCAAAAAGCTGTGCACCGGCCAACCCAGTGGAGTTCCTTTGAGGATTCCCGACATCGAGAATGTTTTAAGTGCTCCTCTCGACTTGGCTCTGCGGTTATTGTGCAAAATCAAGCGTAGAATTTTCCCCGACATCTCCCACGAGCCAAGCTGTAGCAGAGCGACGAGACGACGGTCACCGTGTCGGAACGCGCCAGCGGCCTCACTCGTTCTCCACGCGCAGCAGAGCTCCTGTCGTCGTCACGATCCTGCGCGCGCCACAGGAACCAGTAGCAAATTCCCTCTCTTAAATCGTGTTTCATACGCGTCGTGCCTTTAATTGTACGGTAAAGTCTGCAGGTAGCATCACCTGTGTGGCTGCTGTAGCCGATGGGCAGTGTAATTGTGCACGTGGAGAATGGATGGGGCTAGGGTTTAGCGTTCGTGGTCGGGTTAGGGGTCGCACGGTTAAGGGTTAGAGAAAAAACAAAACTACTACCAGTGTTTGACAGGTTGAACCGGTGCTTTTAACAATATTGGAGTGCAGTGGTCACTCGCCGGGGGCAAGGGGTAGCGGTCATGGGGCAGGGATCACCGTCAATGGTGGTGCTCACTGACCGCTTGACGGCCTGCGCACCCACGGCGTCGTGCACGAGGTAGGGGAGGCCGAGCTGCCCGGCCGTACGCATGGTGCGCGCCTCCAGGTCCGCTTGCAGCAGCTCACCGCAGCGTGACTTGCGGATTGCAGCCAGCACCGCCTTGCGGCCTGCCCACCGCCCACACCGCACAGAGTGACACGGAGCTGTGGCTGCTGTAGCTTTCTGTGGCTGTATGTATGTTGAACTTATGTCGCACTGTACGTAGCCAACCGTGCTAATCGGAGGTGCGGTGAAGGACAAACTAAACACAAAAAGCAGTGTGGCTGATGCAGCTGCTGTGGCCAATGCAGCTGCTGTGGCTGATGTAACCGTTGTCGCCACTGTGGCTGGTAAAGCTGATACAGCCGATACAGCTGTTGTGGCTGATGTAGCTGGCCTAGCTGCTGTGCTTGACTTCGCTGTTGCGGGTCGTGTGGCTGCGAGCGGAGCCAGTGCTGACCTCTGGTGAGATGTTTGATGAACTTGCCGAGGCCAGGGATGGAAAGCCACCAGCTGCCCACATCTCGCACCGTGAGCAGCCCAGCATTCACGAGCCGCCTGCAGGGGAGAAAGGGACGGGCACGGTGAAGTGCTGAGTGGGGGGGGGGGGTCATAGGAATCCTGGCATCCCACCACCCCCCTTCGTGTTCGTGAGCAGCGGATCGTTTGCACTTTGTTGATGTCGGGTTCATTTAATCGGCTGATGACAACCTGTGGAATTTTTTGTCCAGTCTCAATTTTGATTTAATTAGTCATTCTCTTAGTCCAATTGACTGAAGTAATTCGCTGTTATTTAATGTGGAAGGGGCAGTTACCCTCCACACAAACCCCCCCCCCCCAATAAATAGGACAGCCAATTGGTGAACTCCGTTAACCTTGTTGATATACATACATAGCCAATTAACATTTTTGGGCATCCTCGGCGTGCTAATGTCTAATAAGTTTACTAAATTATTTTAGTCTGCGTCTTCATTCAGACAAGTTCATATCGTCTAATAATCACGCTTTGTTGGATAGTCCTGTCCTCATGCTTCATGATATTCGTTCGCTCGTAGTCACCGTTGACCAAAATAAAATAAAAACCTTTAGCCGACGAAAACTCTCGTCACTTAATTCCGCAATGGACAAAACGACCGCTCACGTGATGTCGGCATCGCGGAAGGAGAGGTCGTGAAGCAGGCGAGCGCGGGACACGGCGGGGCCTTGCGCGGCGCCCACCACCTCGTCCAGGAAGCGCACCGCCACCGCCTCCCAAGGGCGTCCTCGTACCGCCGCTCGCACGCGCTCCTCGAAGTCGGCGCGGAAAACGACGGCCGACGTCTGCTCGCCCACGCCCAGCGCAAACACGCAAACCTTCCCGCGCTCGCGCAGCTCGTTCTGTAAGGGAGGGAGTGGAGTAGCATGGGGAAAAGATTGGGGGAGATGAAGGATGTGGGGGTGGGGGGAGAGAGGGATGGATACCTGTGGTCCTGCTTTTGCTGTTTTATCAAGTGAATGTCGGTCTGGCCGAGCGACTCGGTGAGCCCACAATGGTCGTGTCCGAGTGCTTGTGAAATGTACATTTAGAGTCCGAGCTCCGGTCAATCACTAAACCAGGTTCGTGGGTAACGTGCATTTCACAGGACAACCTCTTAGCCGAACAAACAAAAAGACGGTGTACCTTTTGAAAACGGTGCACATTGTGTATTTTTGTGTCGCTGAACAACCCTTTCCATATCAGGGGGTGGATTCCCCACGTCGGGTACCTTCACCAACCCTACACTGACGAGCGTGGTGAAGCACAGTCACACATTCTCCCACTGTGGAAGTCTGTCTCACCAGCTGGCGGTCGGCGGCCGTGCGGTCGCTCAGCACACTGTAGAGCTGGTGCTGGAGCACGATGGGTGGCAGCCGGTCCTCGAACAGCTTGCGCGGGAACAGATCGGCCAGGTAGCGCAGCGCAGCCTCGGTGTCGTTTGGCACCTCTGTCGGCGGAACCACAGCGAGGCCACCACAGTTGGGCGGTTATGTAAATGTATTGGTTTGTTATTTTCTCCCGAATGAGTGCACGTGACTTTTAATTATGTTGCTTAATTGTCCGTGGAAGAAGTATTAACGATTTACCTAAATCGTATCCACATGTCTCCTTTTGGCCCACGGAATGCACGAGGCGGGAAAGAATTTTAACTCGTGATCCCAAACCGTGACACTTCATCAGAATGGAGCCGAGTGAATTGCTAAATGCGTAGCGAATGAGCCAGCCAGCATATCGAACGCATGGCCATTAGCGATGGTCGCTGAGCTACGAGGCATCCGCAAGGCGAACTGATCACCAACAGAGGTCCCGAGTGAATCAATCCACTGTCAATTGCGCGCTGCCTCTTGTATCAGCAACAGCTGTCCATGTCCGTTGGAAGACGCCTCCGACTAAAAGCGGCGGCGCCAATTATGGAAGCAGGAAAGCGGAGACAGTCCGTGGGCCCGGTGCATCTTATTTCACTCGTTGATACAGTAACCACACGAGGTGGTAAAACTTAGCAGTGTTTTGTTGAATAAAAAAAAATATTGTGACAATTGACTCACGTGAATAGATTAACCCATAATTATTATTGACCACAAAAAGCAACTGGGGTGGCAAGCAGTGGCAAAATGGTTTGCACACTGCGCAAAGAACCTGCCGATCTGAGTTTTAATCCCAAACATGACGAATACCAGCGGTGATACCTGGACCAATCCTGGACCCACTTTTCACCAGCCTGTACTGTTCAGCATTGTATTTGTGATCGTGCGAAGTTAAGAGATAAATTTAACTTGCAGCCCTTTGACAGTCCACTGTTGAATCGAGGTCTTCCCATGCTGTGTCAGTCATTTGAGTTGTTTTTGACCATACTTCATGGGGAGGCGAGGACCGGAAACCGGTCCTCGCCTCCCCATACGTAGCCCCACTCTGACGATCGTGGTAAAATATGGTCAAACATTTCCCCAAGGGTACAAATAGGGTTTGGTCGTTTGGAATGTAAATAGGACTTTTCTGTTTTCTTTCATATCGTGGGAAATTGATCGGTAACGTTTACTTGATCACCTCGAGGTCGGTGAGCCAGTGATCGGCTTCAAGAAGAGGGATAGGGGCTGGGGTTAGAGAAGGGTTTAGGGGTAGGAATTGTCCTACCCTACCGATTGCAGCACTATTTCTCTCCCCCCCCCCCTCCGGCACCTCCGATTAGCACGGTTGGATACGTACGGTGCGCGAAAGCAGTTTCAACATCCTGTAGACACGAAGTACGTACGTACCATCGATGGGAAGGTCCGCGCCGTCGGCTCCCCACAGCTCGGCGTCCCCGCTACTCTCGACCGCCGGGCGCGACCTCTTAGCGCGGAAGGCGTCCGGCAGCGTGGTCCGCTTGCGGCTCATGGGATCGCCGCCTGCCTCCAACCGCAAACACGCACGTTCGTGACAGCGGTCACACCAACGACAACTCAGCCTCGTGGCGAACGCTGCACTTACGGCAGAGTCGCCATTGTTCCATGACCAACGTGAGGGTCATCACTATTTACTGTGACGTCACCGCCAACCAACCAACCAACCACCACCACACACACATCGCCTTTGGTTCTACGCAATCTTGAAGCTGTGGCACGGACGAACAAGCGTTTGCCATGGACCGCTGTTACAGTCTCGACATCGTCATCATCGCCACCCGAGATTTCCCCCTTAGTAGTCGACCTCTGGGGTGTGATTTCAGTCTTTGGTAGCCCGCCCTCCATCCCCTCCCCCCACGAATATTATCGTCCCATCATCCATCGCTGAACTGCATCGTCCGAATAGGATCTAAACAGTGCTTTAAATTCCGCACTTTATAACAACGCTTACCGCCACCCTGCGCTGATGACTGCTGCAGGACGGTACGAAATGATGCGTCCAAACTAATCACCGCAAACTTCCAAAAAAAATTGGCGATTTCCCCTCCCTTATTTTAAATCAAATGTTTTTTTTTTGGGGGGGGGGGGGGTGCGTCTTATAATCGGATAGGTGTACGTGAAAAGGTTATGCAAATCTTTATTGAAGCCGGCAACAAGTTTGGGGTGCGTCTTACTTTTCGAACGGGTCTTATAAACCCCAAGATACCGTAACTCAGCTCCGACCCCGAATCTCCGGCGCGCTTCAGGATTTTGTGTCACGCGCAGCGATGAACGCAGCGAAGTTGAACCGAGTGAGGGCAGCAACGCGTTCCCCGGCACCCATTTAAGTCAATAACGTCGATCGAGCTCATTAAATCGGCCGGTGGGTGCCGCCAGACCGGCTGACGTTGACCGTGAAACTGCAGCCAAAACGCAACTTTGGCCCGGGCCACCCGCGTGCACCACTCAAGGCCTCCTCTCCGCACTCCACAGGCGCCGCGAGGCTCACCGCGGTGGCGGCGTTAGTCAGTGGCTCGGCTCCGTGTGACGGGAGTTTGTCGACTCTAGTTTGGGCTTAATGAGAGCGAGGAGGAGGAAGAAGGGAGGCGAGCGAGCGAGGCGAGCGAGGAGGAGACGAGGCGTCACTCGGCCACGCGTCAACCACTTCCGCCTCTCGCGCCACTTCCTGCCACGTGACGCAAGGTAACCAGGGCGACGAGAGAAAACATTTTTTATTTTAAAGGTCAATTTTTTTTATTTAAAAGTCAATTTATCGAGTGCTTGTGTGAATTTGTTTCAATTTATTTTCACCGAGTGGTAATAAAATTAATTAATAAAATTTGTCGATTCCCCCCACCCCCCCCCTGACACTAGTAGAGTAGGGGGCGATCAGTGTTGCCGCTGCTGCGTTGTCGCATCAGAGAAGTGGGAGATTGGCACGTGGCAGAAGATTTAGACGACAAGGTCGTGATGATGATGACGATGGTGGTGGTGTGCAGGCAGCGATGAGAAGGAGACTGGCACTCATCTTCTTGGTTCTTTCGGTAAAGTCACGTAGAAGGGAAATAATAAAATAATAAAAATATTATGTTTTATTTTTTGTTTTATTGTTATTATTTTATTATTTCCCTTCTACGTGACTTTATCGAAAGAACCAAGAAGATGAACCCCTGCAGTCACGAAAGCTTTAAATCGAGACTGGCACTATTTGGACACGTGTCTAGGGATGGACGACGACAACAACATCAACAGGAGAATTAAAAGTTGTTGTTGTTCGGAAAGATGGAAGTAACTAGAGAACGGCTTCGCGATGACTTCATTAAGAGATTGGTGCCAAACAAAAAATGCACGGCTGTCAACCCGTACGGTTTAACTCCGTATTCTTGTACAGCGAAATTGAGTTTGCAGGTCCATACGGCGTACAGACGTTTCAATACGGGCACACAAAAAATGTGTTCATTTTTGTGTTTCTACCTTGTGATGATGGGACTTTGTAGGATAAACGTTGATATTTATACAGGGACACGGGGTGACCAATAAGGTCTGAGTTGGTCTGTAATAAGGTAGGGCACCGGTTAGGAGTTGACAGGCATGAAAATGTGGTGTCAGAAGATGTGGGCACTACTTGAGAATATTGGCACTGCAAGACAGAGAGGAAAGTGGAAACAACAAATGACGAAATGTACAGTGGACACATCTACGGGCTGTCCGCCAGTGCATCGTGATGATGTTTTACACATTGTCCTGTGGAGGGAGCTGGTAGGAACGTTGGGTTGCTCGGTCAATGGCCAGGGTCAATGGCGGCGTGGTGTATTCCGCACATAGGCCCGACTGTGAGGGCGGGCACAAGCCGGCGTGAGTAGGTTAAACGTTGAGTTTTATAAGGGCACCACGGGGTGACGAGCCCCTCCCCACCCCTCCCTCCCACCCCTCCCACCCCCCACCCAGCCCCTCCCCCCCTCCCCACCCAGCCCCTCCCCACCCTCCCCACCCTCCCCTCTCCACCCAGCCCGACTCCTCCCATTTTTGGATGCACGACGGACGGACACAATAATCCAAGTTGCGGTGTAATTTGGCAAACGCGAACCCTGAAGACGGCACAACATTGGTTTATACAGCACAATACTCTTGCGAATGAGATCACGTGATCTTGAACGTCCCACTGTGACGCAGCAGGCACGTGGCATTAATTATTTTACGGTCAATTCACCCGCAAGTAATAACTGGGGTGGCCACTGAAATCGAACCGGGAACCTCCGGCAAGAACGCGCAGACCGCTGGACCACGATACCTTCCTAAACCCTTGCATTATTCCCGACACGGTGGCGAAATGTTAACTACCTCGCCTAGTATACAGGAGTTCGTGGGTTTAATCCCGACCCTGACACCTGCATATTTGGAGTTTTTTCACGTTCTCCCCGTGGATTTTCTCCGGGATTTCCCCTCCACAGTTAGAATCAACACGCGTTAAGAGCATTTGCCTGCTATAAATTTGCACGTGATTAGCCACATAGTTGAGCTATCGTTTGTGGCCAAGACCCCCCGCCCTTGCATTTGAAAGCAATAGTTGGAGATGCGTCTTTTAAATCCGGTAGGTGTGTGTGCATCTGTGTGCATCTGCCAGCCAACACCACAGCACCAGGGTTTGTCCCTGTCAACAGCGAGCCTTCATCACTCGAAGTGCACCTAGCTTGGCACGAGAGGCCATGGTGACATCACCGCCACCGAGCGGATTGCGATGTTTTTAACACACCCTGGGGCACACCAAGTTCCGGGGGTCCGTATTCCTCTCCGGACAAAGAGGGCCGAGTCCCCCCCTCCCTGCCCCCCCCCCCTCCCTGCCTCCCCCAACTCCCCACTGCCTCCCCCCCACTCCCCACTGCCCCCCCCCACTCCCCACTGCCTCCCCCACACTCCCCCCCCACTCCCCACTGCCTCCCCCCCCACTCCCCACTGCCTCCCCCCCCACTCCCCACTGCCCCCCCCCCCACTCCCCACTGCCTCCCCCCCCACTCCCCACTGCCTCCCCCCCCCACTCCCCACTGCCTGTCCCCACTCCCCACTGCCTCCCCCACACTCCCCCCCCACTCCCCACTGCCTCCCCCACACCCCCCCCACTCCCCACTGCCTCCCCCCCCACTCCCCTCTGCCTCCCCCCCACTCCCCACTGCCTCCCCCCCCACTCCCCACTGCCTCCCCCCCCCACTCCCCACTGCCTCCCCCCCCCACTCCCCACTGCCTGTCCCAACTCCCCACTGCCTCCCCCACACTCCCCCCCCCACTCCCCACTGCCTCCCCCCCCCCCCCACTCCCCACTGCCTCCCCCCCCCACTCCCCACTGCCTCCCCCCCCCCACTCCCCACTGCCTCCCCCACACTCCCCCCCCCACTCCCCAATGCTCCCCCCCCCCACTCCCCACTGCCTGTCCCCACTCCCCACTGCCTCCCCCACACTCCCCCCCCACTCCCCACTGCCTCCCCCTCCACTCCCCACTGCCTCCCCCCACTCCCCATTGCCTCCCCCCCCCCCACTCTCGACTGCCTCCCCCCCCCCACTCCCCACTGCCCCCCCCCCACTCCCCACTGCCTCCCCCACACTCCCCCCCCAACCCCCACTGCCTCCCCCCCCCCACTCCCCACTGCCTGTCCCCACTCCCCACTGCCTCCCCCACACTCCCCCCCCCACTCTACACCTGCCTCCCCCCCCACTCCCCACTGCCTCCCCCCCACTCCCCAATGCCTCCCCCCCCCACTCCCCATTGCCTCCCCCCCCCACTCTCGACTGCCTCCCCCCTCCCACTCCCCACTGCCCCCCCCACTCCCCACTGCCTCCCCCACACTCCCCCCCCAACCCCCACTGCCTCCCCCCCCCCACTCTCGACTTCCTCCCCCCCCCACTCCCCACTGCCCCCCCCACTCCCCACTGCCTCTCCCCCACTCCTCACTCCCTGCTTCTCTCCTCTCCTTCCCTGCCTCGCATCCCTCTCTGCCCCTCCCTCTCTCTGATTGGCTGAGAGCCGTGGCTGCTGCTGCGGCGGCGCGCGCCGATTGGCTCAGCGCGTGCCGGAGGCTGAGCGCGTGCCGGAGGCTGAGCGCGCGCCGATTGGCTGAGCGCGCTCTTAAAAGGCGGCGCGCGCTCACTCCCCGGTGTCTCACCGCTCGCTGGCATCGGCGTGTCACGTGCCTCGGTTTCCCGCGCTTTTCTCTCGGGGGTGCCCCCCCCCCTCACACGTCCCTAGTGCTCTGAGCCGTAGCTGCCGCCGCCACGAGACCCCTGAGGTAAAAACAAAAATATTGCCACTTTTGTTTTAAAATATAAAAATAAGTGAACCGTTTAAGAATGTGATTACTCCGAACACAACGGCCAAATGTATAACTTGTATTCGGTGTAAAGTTTAACGACTTTAAGTGTCGGTTCAAAAATGCCTGGCGGTCAAACGTGCTCGTGCGTACGAGTCGTAGTTTGTGTATTGGGCGCCGATTTTATCTTCGTAACAGTCGCTACACTAAGCGCTTTAATACTAACAGTGTAAGTGTCGCTTAACAAATCTTCATTAAAAACATTGGACGCTCGCAACCCCCAACAGGTGTCCGCGGTTCTTAGGTTTCGATGCCCGCTCTGAGCAATAGCGAGGCCCCAAAGCGCCGAGCGGACGGCGACAAACAGCACTTTTAAAAGTCTCGTGTGTGGATCAATCAATTTCAAGGGCATTGTATACATCAGAGTTGTGTGTTTTGTTTGCATTCCGACTGCAGGTATTGTGGTCAATGCAAACATGACTCCTTGTAAAAAAGGTGTCAGTTTTATTGCCAGATAGAATTGTAAAAAAACAATTATCATATTTTGCTACTGGCAAATGAGGTTCCAATGGTGAAAATGCTTTTTAAAGTTGTTACCTGTTTTGGTGTTGTTTAAATGAGCGTGAATTCAGAATCTTAATATTGATGTAAACTTGAGAAATATGATTGAGCTATGAAGCTGCTTTGTGCACATGTGTCCGGTAGGGGCGGGTAAGAAAGTTACTACAATAACAAACTATACAACAAAAAACCCCGATAGGAGTGCAAAAGGATAGGATATGTCATCAAATCACTAAAAATACATAAAATAAAGTACTTCTAGATTTGAAGCTTTCGTGACTGCAAGGATTCATACTCTTAGGTTTTTTTCGGTCAAGTCACGTAGGTAAAAATAAATAATAGAAATTATTATATTTTATTTCGATTATTATTTCTATTATTTTTAATATTTATTTTTACTTGCGTGACTTTACCGAAAAAACCGAAAAGAAAGTACATCAGTTCAAATTGCGTTATTGCACCAATTTCCCAAGCTTGTGCCAGGCAGCAAAACAACAGCTAATTCATTTCATGAATTGAGCAAAGAGTTATTATATTAACGTCGGTAGCGAGACGTTTGCTAGGGAATTAATAAAGTGGATTATTCGGCGAATGAATGAACAGGAATAGAAGCTATGATCGATACCGTTCCTTAGAGAGGTTTGCCCCTCGCTTTATGCGGTTGTTGCGTTCCAACTATGCACACGAACCGAATGAGCATTAAACGAAGTGAATCCTTTAATGTGCCTGGGAATAAATCTTTGTTTTAAGACGATTTTACATGAATTGGTCTTAAATTCTGCTACCATACCGTGTGATGTGTATCCACAGAACTTTGGAAGCCAACCCGTCAATCGCCAGGTGTCGGTCACATTATGCTGACGATGTTGTGACCGTGAAGAAAAACACTGCTTTAGAACACTGACCCCCAGGAGGTTCATAATAGGCCGATGTACGTGTTGGTATATGTTGTTATACTCTCTGGTTCTTTCGGTAAAGTCTATCTACGTGGCTTTACCGAAAGAACCAGAGAGTATGAATTCCTGCAGTCACGAAGGCTTCAAATCAAGATATTATTCTTGTTGTTGGCGAAAGTAATTTTGTCATTGTTATTACTTGGTTCAAGACTGCATGATAATATGAATCTTAAAATTTGTATTTAAAGCTTTCGTGACTGCAGGGATTCATATTCTTGGTTCTTTGGGTAAAGTCACGTAGAAGAGAAGGGAAATAATAAAATAATAAAAATGTTAAACAAAATTCGCACGACGTTTCGACTGCAACACAAGCAATCATCATCAGGTGTGAAATCCCTTCTACGTGACTTTACCGAAAGAACCAAGAATATAATATGAATCTTGTTAATCTGCAGCAGAGACCACGCGGTTTCTTACTCTGCGTCTGCAGGGACAGGAGTAGCCAAAGCACCCTCTTATTTATAGAACTGATACACTTCTCTTAAAAACCATATGCCTTGCTATTGCCAGTCTTGGTCACGGGGTCTTTCACGTGAACTCCGCAGCAGAGACAGCATGCCCTCTGGTCCAGAAATAACGTTGGAGCTTTGATGGATAGCGAATCGCTAACCCAGTACACCACTAACCCCAAATGAATAAACAGCACTTGGTTTCGTAATCACCATCGCCGAGGCCAATCCACTTCAGAATGACGGCTACTCTGCACGATCCATCTCATTTCTATACACGAGCTGATGTCTCCTTTCTGGTGTATTTTCTCCTTTGGCTGCCAATGTTATCTGTTTGGCAACAGTACGGTGATTTTTATATAGACACATTGGAGTCGTAATAATCACTGCTGTTGTCTGATATTAAAAAAAAGCTTCAGTGGCCCCAGGCTGAAATGTAAATGGGTCTCTAGGCATGGCATAGCCATTTCTTGAATTGTAGTCACATGAGCTTTCATGCCCATACAGAAGATTTTAACCGTGCAGCCTCAGCTACCCCGATTATTAGTTTCTTTATTTCAGCCTTATGTGTTTTAATTCAGTTAGGCGGTCTGTCAGTGTATTCTTAGACTGTCAAAAGATTTAACAAAATAATTATGCACGAACACGTATAATGGGTTGTTAATGGTTAACTAAATAACTTCATCGGTCTGTCATTTTGACAATCAGAACTCATACAGATTCGCTCAATCAATTTGAAATTGTACCCATTGCATATGGTGTTTCATTCTGCTTTCTTAACATTTTAGCGTTAGATTTCAGTTTTTCTTGCACAAGTGGAAAGTTCATAATAAAAGAAATTTCTCCTAATATTTTTTACTTTTTACTCAACACATTTGTCAATAACACTGGCCTTAAAATGAAATATATGGCCCTTCTTAGCATGTTCATAGAAGAAGGGTCATTGACCAAATGTCACCTAATATATATAATGTACTGTATATGTTTTCCCTGTAAGGCAGTGTTACTGATGAATGCATTTCAAAGTTTTTTTGTTAATTGTGCTTGTGCACCATTGAAAGCAGCATCGCCAAATCATCTGATAAGATCTAGACTTTATATTCCCTATGCTGCTCATAAAACATTTAAACAGCAAGTTTATGGGTTCACAGGGCCAAAGTTGGCGTATAGTGTCCATGCTGCCAATAATTGGCTAAACAGCTTTCGCTCTGCACTGTTTCCTCTGTGTACTGGTTGCTTGTCGTGTGTGTCTGCTGACTTGTATGTTGTGTATAGTTATGTTTCTGCTGTGTGTGTTTGAGTGTATGCTGTATGTCTGATTCATGATTACTCTGTGATCTCTGCAATGTGTGTTCTGTGTGCCTGGGTCATTGTTTTTTTACAGAGACTGCCTTTAGTTCTTTTTGTTTGAGTCGCCCAAGTTATTCATGGAGTCACATTCTGTATCCGGGAATGGGGATGTGGCCAGTGGCGTGAAGAATGGCGATGCCGAGCTCTGGGCCTCTCATAACTCCATGATGCTGGAGCCCCTGAGCAGCAATGATACCGAGGCGGGTCACCCACATTTCACCACGCTCGCCCACAGTCAATCGTGCTCTCCCATAATCACACTTGCCCAGAGTTGATCAGTCACCCACAGTTGTCCACTCTTGCCTACTGGCAACTACACTCACTGACTGTCAACCACACTAATTCACAGACAACCAAGTAGATTGCATATTTGCCCATACTGCCAAAGAATCCCCAGACGCTCGCACTCATCCACGGTCACCTACATTCACCCGTTCACTGACTGGATAACGATTTCACTATTACCACACTGAGCCAGCAAATCACATTCGCCAAGTTATTCTGCCGAACACCTCTGCAGTTGCCCACGTTCTTCTGAAGTTGATCACATTCAATCACTTTGGACTACACCCCACTGTGCATTTAGTCACCCACACACTGACCCATGCATTTGCTCACAGTTGCCCACTTTCACCCATACACTGGTCTCACTAACTTGTTTGCACTTTTACTGTCTGGTACCCCAAGCCATGCCACTTAATCAGAGCATTTACTTTGTCTATCTGCATATATGTTTTTAGTTTGCTGTTATATGTTGGCACCATTTACTTTAGGATAGTGGGAGGTGGGTATCTGACCTGATTAAAGTGACCAAAGTCTGCTGATCCACAGTGGAACAGGCATAAAACACGTGGTTGTATTGGTCTAGCTTACCTTGGGGGAGGAGGGGGGTTGCATGTGGAGAGGAGTTAAAGGTCGCAATGTGCTGAGGGTGGGGATCTGTGCCTGCACTGCCATTGGCTTTTGGCTCCAGTCATCCCATTTATCGGTCACTTTTGTCAGATACCCGCCAGTCAGGTCCACTGCTGTGAGGCATATTTGGTTTTGCACATTAATGTGCAAATATTATGTTCACAAAAACAAGATCAATGAGATTATGAACTGCTGCGTAAGTTGAAATTTCACTCTGCTATGAGAGGAGTTTGTGGCCACTTGTTGAATGGAAGCCCCTGGGTAAATGTATATGAATGGCAGTTGTGTCAAGTATAGTGTAAAAGATGTGTCTATGGTATATATGATATATTCAGATGTTTTTGTATATATTATTTGTGGGAAGTAGTAGCGTTGCGGTTAGCACAATCCGCTCTGTACCCAGTGTCCCAGGTTTGATACTCGGCCACACCTCAGTGGTGATGATCCAAACTTGTCCTGGGCTTCCGCTTGGTCGGCTCAGCCTTAAATGAGTACCTGTTGCGGTGTGTAAATGTTAGCGGTGGAGAGACTAAGGCGGCCGAGCGTCGTGCAAACCACACCACTCCCTTGTGCGCCGTCCTAACCTTCATAGGTGAAAACTAACAGCAATAACCCCAACAGTCTTTACAGCTGTAGGGGGGGGGATCTTTGTGTGTGTGTGTGTGTATATAGTGTATTTAGCGTATATGTATATGCATGTATATATATGTGACAGTCATGTCCATTAGTCCGTTCAATACCTGAAACACGTGTATTAGAATCGCTGTGGCGTAGTTTCTGATGAAAGCAATAGTATAAATTCTATCTAGTAGTATTATTATCTGATCATGTGTCCGCTGCTTCCCCTGGTCCTCGGGTTGTGCAGGTGTTTGACATCATCGTGCAGGAGAAGCGGCGCCAGCGGCGCGGCCTGGAGCTCATCGCCTCGGAGAACTTTGCGAGTTGCGCCGTACTGGAGGCGCTGGGTTCCTGCATGAACAACAAGTACTCGGAGGGCTACCCGGGCTTGAGGTGCGTGCACAGCTCTGCATATACGGAGACACACAGCTCTGTACACACACTAGCACTCTGTTTTTTTTTTATATAAAAAATTGTGATATTGTATTTGCAGTACAATTATCAAAAGCTCAATACATCCGTCTATATCACTGCCTTAATGGGAACCAAAAGAACAGCCTACATTCTAATCCAGTGAACTATGACCTGTGAAGGGAGGCCGTTGTTTGTTCATAACATGGGTTCTTAATTTTAAGGAGCGTATTGTAACGAGGAGATGGCACCCAACAAAGGTTTTTACACACAATTGTTCATGAGCCTAATTGCTGTACTGCTATCTCCCTACCACCCCGGTGTATGGTAAATGATTGATACATTCTTTTTTTACTGTTTATTGACCGCAGGTATTACGGCGGCAACGAATATGTGGACATGCTGGAGCGGCTGTGTCAGAAGCGAGCGCTGCAGCTGTATGGCCTCGACCCCCAGGCCTGGGGCATCAATGTGCAACCCTACTCTGGTGGGCACCGCCACTCTCGTACTCACCGCTCGAGCACTATCGCTTGCAGCGCCTCTCGTGCCCGCACTGCGCTCACGAGCACCTCACATGGACATAATGGTTAAATAACTAGAATACAAATGTTATGTACACGAGAAAGGCCTCGCTGATGGTCCCTGAGCACAGACAATTTCAGTCGTCAGTACGAGCTGAGGTGGTCTCACTATTTTTGTTACAATTGTCTTACTGTGGCCAAGAAAGATGAGTTGTGTGATAATTATTTTACATAAATTGTTTAGGAAATATTTACTTATTATTAGCCATATTAAAAAATTACTAGCCAGACATGGAAACGAGTATCATTTAATATCTGCTACCTCGAGTGGTTCCGAATTCTGCTCTGACCCATGGACTGAGAAGCTGGGGACTGTGCTTACGCCTTGTGGGTGCAGGCTCCCCAGCAAACTTCGCGGTGTACACGGCGCTAGTGGAGCCGCACGGCCGCATCATGGGGCTGGACCTGCCGGATGGTGGCCACCTCACGCACGGCTTCATGACTGACAAGAAGAAGATCTCGGCAACTTCCATCTTCTTTGAGTCCATGCCATACAAGGTGCTGGCTCTCCTCCAACCCCAGCGAGCTTGCTTCCTTCAGTACCTTGGCAATTTGAGCCATTTGCCAAAAATTGGTTTATCACTACCATTCAGGATGGCAAGTTATTTTCTTTCGGTAAAGTCACGTAGAAGGGAAAGAATAAAATAATAAAAATTAAACATAATAAAATAAAATTATCACGACGTTTTGGCCACAACGCAAGCAGCCGTCCTCAGGTGAAGAAGAGGGCTGTCGGAAAGACAGCGTCTGAATGAACACCACCAAGCTTGGCAGCGTGTATTTAAGCTGGGTTTTATTATTTCCCTTCTACGTGACTTTACCGAAAGAACCAAGAAGATTAATCCCTGCAGTCACGAAAGCTTTAAATCGAGATTATCTTAGTCTGCTTGACAAAATAGCGTTGTGGATATGACAATACAAATTAAGTCTGTCTTTAAAACAGTATAGATACGATAAGCTTTCTGCAAATGGTGTTTACGGGTAGCATTTGGCACCCCAGGTGGCTCTGACCAATCCTTTTGGCTCAAAGGCTGCCTGTAAGACAGACTATTTTTGACCCTTGCACTCACAGATGTGGATAATTCAGTTTGGAAAGTTTGGTACAAAGTAATCGCTGACAGTCCTTATGAACTCATTGCTAATGACTGTCTTCACGAGCAGCCATGATTGTGAAGATGATCGTGATGACGAAGATGATTTTAAGACGGATTTGCGGATATTGGCGAATGATGGAGTTGGTGGTGATGACGATGATGGATAATGATGATGATTTGGCGAGTCATGATGATGATTGGATGATTATGGTTGGATGATGATGTTGACGATGATGAACTGCGTGGGCGTTAGGTGGACCCGGTCACGGGGCTCATCAACTACGATCGCCTGCAGGAGAACGCCCGACTCTTCCACCCAAAACTCATCATAGCCGGTGAGCGCAATCCCTTTGGTTTCACGAACCCTTTTCCGTCAATGAGCGTTTGTTTAGTTTTGTTGTCCTTTAACTGTAAAATTATGGTCAATCAGAGGGACCATTCCCCAAAACATGAGCTATTTTATTTCTACATGAATAAGGCATTGTTAATAAGAAGGTGAACCGTTTTTATTTGTAATGTAACATCCTGCTGGATGGTGAAAAAGTTGGTGCATTAAGCTCGCGATTGCAAGTGGATGAGATCAAATACCAGTCTAGGAGGTCACCTCAGTCGTTCACCTGAGGGGGTGACCACCGTTGAACAAAGACTAGATTATACTCTTTGGGTTTTTCGGTAAAGCCGTGTAGATAGAAAAATAATAAAAAAAATATCACGACGTTTTGATCGCAACACAAGCAATCGTCATCAGGTGAAAAAATACAGCAGGAGAACTGCTGCAGTTCTGCTGTATTTTTTTGTTGCGATCGAAACGTGATATTTTTTATTTTATTATTTCTATCTATGTGGCTTTACCAAAAGACCCAACGAGTATGAATTCCTGCAGTCACGAAAGCTTTAAGTCAAGAAAGACTAGATTGTAAATAAATAACCTAGCATAGAATTGGTATTCTTGTGGATTCACTGGCCTTCTTTATTGGAGTGTGGAATTTGTACCCCCGGCTCAGGATTGTATACAGAAGATTGAATCCCTATGCCCTTGATTGGGAAACCATTTTAACCTTGACAATTGAAAGTCTTGTTCAAGGTAGACCTGCGGTACAAATACAATGCAATACACATGTTAAAAAGGGTCAAAATATTGAGAAAAACAAAGACTGGAATATATAAGAAACAAATAGTAATGGTTTACAACTTTCCAAAATATATTTCGAAAAACCACCTTCTAAATTTGAAGCCTGGTGCATTGTAAAACTGAACACGTGAATGCAGGCATCAGCTGCTACTCGCGCAATCTGGACTACTCGCGCATGCGCTCAATCGCGGATGAGAATGGCGCCATCCTCATGGCGGACATGGCGCACATCAGTGGGCTGGTGGCCGCCGGTGTGGTGCCCTCACCTTTTCCGCACTGCCACGTCGTCACCACCACCACCCACAAGACGCTGCGCGGGTGCCGCGCTGGCCTCATCTTCTACCGCAAGGGTGGGTGTCCGTGCGTTCGTTTGTGCGTCTGTGTGTAAGAAGAGCGTCGTGTGGTGGTGCTTTGTTTCTGGTGGTTTTGTTATCGTCCTTGTATCCATAGTAAAATTTTGATACTGTGCTAAGTACCTTTCTCATTATTATCGCCACTAATCCCCTGACAATTTACAATCTCACAGGAAGGCACAACCCTAAGAGACAGGGAGTTCATGTGTTTTTTTTAGATTAGTGCATAGGCTGTATATCCAGAGCTGTCCAACACGAGTTGGTGGCTTTCTTAACAAGTTAAAAGTCTTTAAAAACCCCCCTGTCAAGTGCTTGGACATACAAAAGTGTTCCGGTGGACAGACGCCTTGGGAAAAAGTGGGAGTTTCCCACATTTTATTTTAACACAACACTTGCCCATGAACCAACAACTGTAATTACCTATTTATATTGCTGTGTGGACAGAGGGTGTGAGGAGTTAGGTTTTTATAAACTTGGCCATTGTTTCAACTGCTGCGTGTAAGGGCGATCAAACCGGTGACACTCTAGTTTGTAAAGTCTAATATTTATGCCGTTTTTTTTTTCCTGTGCAGGTGTGCGCAGTGTGGATGCCAAGACCGGCAAGGAAACCATGTACAATCTGGAGAGCCTCATCAACCAGGCGGTGTTCCCGGGACTACAGGGCGGCCCCCACAATCACGCCATCGCCGGTCAGTACCCTGCCAGTGGCCTCCGTCTTGGAGATGTAAATTGTCAAATAGTCTGGAAATCTTGTGGTGCCGTTAGAAGCTATAATGGTGTGACTCTTGTAGAATTTCCAGTAGTGTTGGTTCGTGCAGTATTGGCGGTGGAATTACTCTATAAACTGTAATGTGAATCCAGTAGAGTGAGTGAATCAATATCATCTGCAGTGGTAGTAATCTATACCTCTGCCTATGACCCAATCACGAAAACAAACCCAAAAACTAAGTTTTCCATAATACATTCCAGATCTCAGATTTCAGATGCTAATCAGGTGCATGGACCTGATTCGTACATTGAGTAACCACCAGAGTTTTCTAGGTGATTTTAGACATGGGGGGGCTGGGTGGTGTGGCCCAGGTATAAATGGAGTTTCTTGAAGTACTCCGATTTCTTCCCACGTGCCAAATGCTCATTTAATAATATCGGCCAAATATCCTATTGCAAAACCTTCCATGAGAAGCAAGCATTGACATTCATTGAAACTTAACTTGGTAAATAATTGGCATAATATATACAATGGTGCAAATGTACAGAATTTATATTTGTATCGAAAAATAAGTTTACACAAAAAAAGTGACGTTTGTCTGCTCACATATGCTTTTTGTTGAATCGGAAATAATCATACACATGATGTAATGCACATCACAAGTGTACAATTGCTTTTAACTGGTGAATTGTTATTCTTAGGTTTTTTCGGTAAAGTCACGTAGGTAAAAAATTAAGCTGTTGGGCTGTGACGGTTCCACCTGAAGACGGAAGCTTGTGTTGCCTCCGAAACGTCGTGATTTCTATTTTATTTTACTTTTATTAATTTTAATTTTTTACCTACGTGACTTTACCGAAAAAACCTAAGAATATGAATCCTTGCAGTCACGAAAGCTTCAAATCTAGAATTGGTGAATTGTTACATCTCAACCGCAGAGCATTGTCACCCATGTGCCAATTGACATTTAGAAATGTCACATGGTGTGTGCGTATCAAGCTGTGCAACGCGTTTCCTTTCCCCCGACCTCTCTGACCTCAGGTGTAGCCGTTGCGCTCAAGCAAGCCATGACGCCGGAGTTCAAAATGTACCAGCAGCAGGTGGTCAAGAACTGCCAGTCGTTGGCGGCTCGCCTCAGCCACCACGGCTACAATATCGTCACGGGTGAGCGCCTGCACCTTGGCTGTCTCTTCTCCCCCTCCCCTCCATTACCGTCGCCGTCGTGCGTGCCATTGCTGGGGCGGAGAGTCCCCTCTCCCGTTCGTTGTTGACCGTTTGCCGCTGTGAATGGGTGCTGTTGCAACCAGGCGGCTCTGACAACCACCTGCTCCTGGTGGACCTGCGCACAGTGGACACCGATGGTTCGCGTGCCGAGAAGGTCCTGGAGGTGGTATCGATTGCCTGCAACAAGAACACCTGCCCCGGTGAGAGCCCCCCCCCTCCCCTCTGCCGTGGTTTAGGGCCCGTAGAGTTTTTTTTCCTTCATATATTCTGATTTGAGGGGACTTGGCGGACACCCTTGAGTTGCAAAGGAAGGCAACCGAATGAGATGCACAAAACTCATTGTCCACCCTCATTACGTGCATTTTTGAGATTGCACAAAACTTTGCATGAGCTGTAATGGTGGATTGCGGGTAATACATTTTAAAAAGGAAGCTTGTCAACCTATTTCCATCACCCTTATGGGACTTACGGATCATTGGTTTCGAGCAGCATTTGTTCAGGCAGGAAAATCCTGAACCGGTTTCAACTTTGAGAGTTTGAGCAGCCTAATGAGGTGATTCTTTAACGATTTGCATTCGGCATGGCCGATAGCTGATGTAAATTTCACCTTTTAACGGTGTACTGCACTCATAAACGTCTCAAAGATGTTTTTTATTTATTTTTAACCAATGGCTGACCGGTTGAGACAGCTCCAACACATTCTAAATGGACCCCAAGTGTGAATAAAAAAGGCCGACTGAATTGATTTCAGAAGTAGTATTGTAGTGTCATCTTTCGGGACACTTCTGACACTGATGTTGCACTGTTTGCTGTAACAGTTTTGAATTGAAATGTTTTTATCAAACGACATGACAGTAATATACATTTATATAAAAACGACTCTGCACATTAAATGGCACATTTGCTGATGGGTGCGTTGGCATTGCCAGGCGATAAGAGTGCACTGCGTCCGAGTGGTCTGCGCTTGGGCTCACCGGCGCTCACATCGCGGGGACTCATGGAGCAGGACTTCAAAGTCATTGCCGACTTCATTCACCGAGGTACGATCCAATAAATATTCACAGGCTTGATTTGAAGCTTTCCTGACTGCAGGAATCCATACTCTGTGGTTCCTTCGGTAAAGTCACGCAGATAGAAAAAAATAATAAAAGAAACACGACGTTTCGGTCGCAACACAAGCGTCCTTCATCAGGTGAGAAAATGATCTGCTGTTGTAACTTTATAGAGGCAGGGGAAGGGGGGGGAGGAGGTTTGTCGAGTTGTGGCTGCAGGAGTTGCACTCCTTATTTTTTTCTATCCACGTGACTTTACCGAAAGAACCAGAGAGTATTCATAGGCTTTCGCACATCAATGATCACAATCACAGTTGTCACTTTTCCAGCATCAATTCTTCGATATAGTTCACTTGTTCTCTACACCCTTGGAGTATAGAAACGAATAGCTTACCGCTCTTCTAATGTGCAGTTGCACAAAGGGTACTATTATCAGAATCTGAATATTTATACAGAAGGAATCCGATGAGCAATTAAGCTCTTTTTCACGGATGTCATTTTTGGCTAGTCAGAACCCCTCGCCCCAAACCTAACGCGAATGTACTGAATGCACACCGCCCTCACACTGGTGTTCTGACCCCGTGCACGTGTCTCCACCCCGGACCCACCCCCGCAGGCATCCAGTTGACTCTGGAAGTGCAGGCAGCCGCAGGTGGCAAAGCGGCCACCATCAAGGAGTTCAAGGAGAAGTTGGCGGACACGGCCTTCGTCCCCAAGCTGAGCGAGCTGCGTGACGCCGTCGAGGCGTTTGCCGAGAAGTTTCCGCTGCCCGGCATGCCCGTGCTGTGAGGCGAGCGCCGCCTTTGCCTCGAACACCTCCAACCCTTGACCCGGAGCTAACGCCACACCGACACTCAATCGCCTTTGCACATGCTTCAGGGCCCGATGTGAGAAATTCGAATTAAATATTCTGCTATAGCGAGGGGACACCTTCCTTGCACCAACAGCTTGCTTGAGTTGTAGCGATCAGGCTGGCTTTAAAAAAAAAACTCAGGTTGGCCTTTTATCCAGTCTCCAGACTAAAAAAAAATATCTGGCTTGATTGGCCATGCGATAACCACTTCTACAGGGGGACGGGTGTGTCCTGCACTGCTGCCCAGCATGGATTAGGGACCTTGGAAGTAGTCCTCTTCCACAGACCATTCTCCAATATGGGGGGTGCTGTTAATGTAGCAGTCTTATAAAGCTCCGAATGGAAACTGTTTCTTTACATAAATAGCACAATTATGAGAAAATAAAGTACTCTGAAGCCAAGCTGGTACATGCACTGTAAAAATAATTAGGTATATAGGATTTGACACTGATACATGTTATTATTCTCGAATGGTCCAAGCTATAGTCATTAACAGTCTACAACAGTGGTTCGTGCATGGTGTGCAATGTTGTACTGTAAAAATCTGGCGTAACTTACCAGTCCCTGTGGATATGAACACCCAGCTGACTTCGTTGGCTCCCGCTGATCACTGTGACCCACCCCAGCCATGAAATATGGTGCCTTGGCACATGCCAACCAATTTGTTGGTAACGTTTAAGCCGATTTATAATATATTACCTTTTAAATGTACTTTTTCAATTGTAATGGTTATTCATCCACTTTATTTCAAGAATTTTAAGAGGCAATTAATTGTAAAATGGAAGCTTTGTCCAGTGTGGCAGCGAGCCCATGGTCAATGAGAATAACTTTTGTGGACCACTGAACCACCCATGTCTTGGGGACCTGAAAACTGACACGTGGCTTTGCCAAATAAACAAGTGCCTTACAACACAGCCCTTTTTAAAGAAATCATTTATTCCCCTTCCTGTTACCAATGTAGATGTTTAAAGGATTAAAATGACGGTTTGTGCATATTAAATGTAGTTAATCCGATGGTTAATTTTATGTAGCGTTCATGAATATTGTATCTCACAATCAAGACAAGCTGTGAAAGGCTGCCCGGGTGGTGTGCCGCTGCCAACAATTGCTCTGCAGTTCTGTACATTAAAGTATCGGCCAATTTAGTGTTTGTACATGTGGGAGGAAATGCGCTACTGGAGAAAATACCTATGCATCAGTCTGCACTTTTCTGTACTGCATTCTGCTGGCAAGCCAGGGTATTGCACTTCCATGCCTATGGGAAGGGAGTCTTGCAACATTTTTCCTGTGCCATCCATCAACCCTCGCCTCCAATGCATCACCACCTGGTGAGGGTGTGCCACTGGGGAGCGGTGAGTTTCCTGGGAAGGTGGCAGTGCTGGGTGAGCAAAGGCATGTGTAACCTCTAACTGTAGATGGTGCTGTAGACACCGAAAGGAAATGAAACTCCACGAGGGTGCATAATTGGGGGTCATGAAGAGAACAATGCCCACCCAACTCTGCTTTCTCGTACTAAACTTGGATTCAGGTTTAGAGGCAATCCCCACCCTCCAACAGAATCAAGCAACACAGCTGTGATACGATACCCGTAAAGCTTTATTTGAGCCAGACGCATCAGCCCACAATGGTGGTGGCTCCTTTGTCCCTTCATAACCAACCATTCTTCCAGACACCACATTCGAGCACGTAAACAACCCCGACCGCAGAATCTTGGCCGGCTCTGCAGTCTGCCCAAATTAATGCAGTGTTGTACTTTTACAGAGACCCAAATTATGTTTCCAACCACGCTGTTAAAATTAGTGAGGACATTTCTGCATGTAGCATTGTGCAAGGCATTAATGTTCACTTATCTGATTTGCTTTTCGCAACGTGAATTTACGGTTTAAAACATGTATTCATGTTAATGCATTATTTTGCTCGCCTTAAAATCTGAAGCACAGGAGTGTACTGACATTGAAGATGGAGGGGCAGGGTCTTTTTACGATTCCTGTAACATTAAGATTCGCAACAACTTTGGTCCTCAGTATTTTGTGCGACACAGCTCTGCATGTTTTCCCCATTTGGGACGTTTTCTGGGTTACAACGACAATTGTGAATTTTAGTAAGGGGTAACTTATTGACAGGCACCATGTGTAAACTGAGGAACTTAAGAACGGCTCCCCACTTGCAAGAGAAGTTCAAAGTATGAGAATGACAGACCTAAAGTGGATCCAAACTACTTTTGGTTTCGCATCCTTAGTTTGTTTTATTCCCCTTAAGCCAAGACACTGTCCTCATGGATTGGAGGGGACCAGTGGATTAGCATGGGCGAGTACTGGCGGTGGACCTCTGCATCCATTATCCATGTCCCATCGTGGTGCAAACGCTGTGGAGGAATCCAACAGAGGCTAAAGGGCATGGTTGGCTTGTCCTGTCATTGCTGTAATCAGGTCGGCCCACGTGGTAGAACGGCATGAAGGCGTGAGTAACATTGGTTACTTCCTCCGCCTCTCCTTAACACTTCTGCAAATGGTATCGTTTAAAACATTCCCACGATAACTATCCAGAACATTCATAACAACATACAAACCGTGACATTTGAAAATAAAACCGTTTCCTTTTTTTGTTAGCATGTAGGTTCACGGTAACATTAATGTAACATTAGAAGCCGCCGGCAGTAAATAGATATTCTTGAAAAAATACTCTCCTTTAAAATTAGTGCACTGCGGGTAACCTTCAAGATTTAAAAACAAACCCGTGGAAACGCTGCGGTTAGCGTATGGCATGACAGTTTACAACTCAAAATCAAGTTTTAAAAACTCAGCAAGGTGCCGCTCTGTACAGAATACAAAAAAACACGACGGCTAACATTGCAGGCAAAGGCGCGTTTCAGGCAAGGCATGCTCGGGAGGGAAGACGGGGTTTGGCACGCAGTATTCGGGGTTTGTTTAGCAGCACCATCAACTCACTAGCATGCAGAAAATTGCCATTGTCTCCAGAAAAAGAATTTGGCACACATTCACTCCGGCTGTTTAGCATGCTGACTGCCTTCAACACAAGTATCCTAGCACCAAGCTTTGACAGGCCTGTGCATCTCAACTCAAAATTACGGAGCACTGCACATGTTTATCCATGCAGCAATGATAATGTGCAGTTTTAAACTGCATGGCTCTCGCTAACCGTTCAGCCCTGCAGCTGTGGGGAAGTTGAGAGTAGCGCAGTATTTCGAGCACATGTATCCTTCCAATAACTTTTAAAATTACGACATGCATTTTAACACACTGCAACATTTTAGTTTTTTGATCAACATGTGCAGGCCCCTGGTGCTTCACTTTAAATTTTTAAATGAATTAAAAAAACACTGAATTTGAAGGAAATGGTTACGTATCGGTTCCCCTTTAAAAAACGGAGGCAGCAGCAGCAAGCGAGCCAGCCAGCCATGGCGATCCTCTTAAACGGAGGACACGTGTGCCCGTCAGGGCGTTAGCTGTCCACCACCATGTCCGCGGCCCTGAAAGGCTGGAACCGGAAGGTGGAGCTGCTCACGTAGTCGACCCTCAGGGCGGGTGGGCATGCGGGCCTTCCCATCGCCCCGCGCTCGGCCATCAGCTCGGCCAAGTGTCTCACGATGTGCGCGTCGTCCGGGAGGAGACCCAGGCGGGAGCCGCACCACTCTGTGACGGCGCCGCGCGGCAGGGCCTCCGCTTCGTCGGCGGCCCCGCTGCCCGCGGAGCGGCAGCGACCCCACAGGTGCGAGCGCAGCACGAAGGCCTTGGACGAGAGCTCGGCGACGATGGCGCCCGCGCGCGCCAGGTACGCCCGGTTACCGGCGAGGGAACGTCCGTGCAGGCCGGAGAGGTTGGCGAGCGCGGTGCCCTGGTACAGCGGAGTCGTGAGCGTGCCACTCGCCGTGTCCAGCACCGACACGTAACGGCGGTAGCGCAGGAGGGCGTCATGCACCGCCTGCGAGCTGGAGGGGGGGGGTTTGGGATACACAAGTGGAGCCAGACCCGAGGTCAATTACAGCTGTAATTGTCACTCGTCATGAATTACATTCGCAGTGCAATTGTAATTTTAGCTGACAATACTGCTGTAGATCTAATTATAATTGACCCCAGGTCCTAAGTGGGACGCCGCTCAGATTGTCACGTTTACAGGAGCCCCTCGCTACCAAAACTGCATTGCAGCCCTCGACCTGAGCCCCATATACTTTTAATCTCTGCATTATTTGACTTTTGCTAACATCAAGTGTCCTGCCATCACGAAAAAACTGGTCATTGCCACCAAACTCCCCTCTTTCTATAACAACATGATCGACGTTTCACACAAGTCAAACAACGGGTGGAGATTTAAACATCAGTTCCAAGTGGTCACCTCTTCATGCCGACGAGTTTGACGGCGGCGATGTCGCTGATGCGCAGGGCATCCGTGCGCCACGGCTCTACGGCGGGACGACTGCGACGATGGCCGTGCCCACCACCGCCACCACGCCCGTGCCCTCTCCCACCGGCCGGCACGAAGGGAAGCAGCGCGTCGACGGTGCGGCGCGCCTGCGCCTCGCCCTCGGCCAGCACGGCCAGCGTGCGCCCGCTGAGCAGCGCGAACAGCACGTGCGTCACGGGCTTGCCGAGCCGCCTGGCCAGCTGCAGCGCGTCGAAGCCGTCGGCCGCAGGTGCCGGGGTCTCTAGCCCGCGGCTCAAGTGACTGCTGCTGCTGTCCGAGAATGTGTCTGAATGCGTCAGCAGCGGCGGACCGACAGAGAAGGGGGGGAGGACAAACGGAAAAAGTCAACATGCTGGTTATTTGAGCACGTAACGATTTTTAAATCCTTTATATTAAGTTCACTTGCTTGCGCGCTTACGACCGTGCAAATCTTTCGGTCGTTTTTTAACCCACTTCCCGTGATCCAATCGAGCTGACATTTTGCACACAGACTCGTTGTGCGTGACACTTTTTAGGAAAAAATAAATTATATTTAATTACCAATTGCTTAATGGTGGCAGGCAATCATCTGACCCATAGGTGGCAGCCATCTCAAGCCAGAGGACGAGAGGACTCTAGCTGCCACGCATATAAAGGATTTATAGTGAAAAACTTTGTTTTTACAGGTTAAATTTTTTTGTTTATCTTGTGACATGTCATGCCCAAGTCTGCTTGATATGTTCCCCAATCAATTCGCTCGTCTTTCATTTTCGGTGTAATTCCAAGCATGCATCTCTCCCTGCTTGTTAACACCCTTGAAAGCTTTTGTTTCATCCTCAAGTGTACATGTTTCTGATCCAATCTATCTCTCTTAACAACTCAGAATCTTTATTTATCCTGGAGAAATCCGATGAGCTATGAAGATCTTTTTCACAAATGTCGAGTAGGGGCGGGTCAGAAAGTTACAACAGCAAACAACATTTAACAACTGTTTCCTCAGTCAGCTTCTATGATAGATCAAATAGTTACTTTAAGTTATGAATGCGATGTTTTCTTAGTTTTTCATTGACATCTATTTCGACACTTAGTATGTTTTGCTTCAATAAAAGTTTGGTTACGTTTCTGTTGTTAAGCACTTAACTGCTATCTCAATTTAAAGTTTTTTTTATGGCAGTTATTAATTTTTATAAAGTTTTTACTGTTCCTGTACATGCTTTGATAATTCTGTGCTTCGGTATAAACTTTTGTATGATAAGTCTCCCATGACAGACTAGTAATTTGAATGTGCCATTTCCTGTGTATGCGCAGTTCCATGTATCCAGCAACTTCAGTCAATATTAAAAAAACGCATCTTAATACGACACATGGGGTGTAATTTTTAAAGTTTTAGAAAATGTGGTTTGACACAAAGTGAAGAAGCATGCACCAGCAGCATCCCAGCATGAATGAAAAAGTCAGTGGGTCCGAGTACATCGAACACTGGTATTCTATCTTAATTTTAGAGCTGTGGTATTCTCCAATAATGTCCACCTTAAGAAATCTGGACAACTGACCTCCATCCGAATTGCTGATCTAATTGATTCACATGCTAGGCCAGGGGTCGGAAATAAACATGACAAGAAGAGCCATTTTTTTTCTAATTCGGCACAAAGCTCAGTATTGAGAGCCGCAATGGATGTGAATACACGCATACATTACGTCACGAAGCAGCCCGTAAAGAGCCGCATGCGGCTCTGTGGCCGCAGGTAGCCGACCCCTGTGCAAAGGCCAAAGTCGAAGGCCACTTTCACGATCTCCCGCATTTTGCAGGCGTCTCCAAATCATGGAGCCGCCCTTCCGGAGGTTTAAAACGCGAGCCGCAGACTCACCCTGCAGGGAGAGCGAGAGCTCCTCCCCGTTCGGCGGCTCCCGCTCGTGCACCCGCAGTTCTTTCCCGCCGCCTTCGTTTGCACCAGCGTCTGGGCACCAGCCCAACTCCTCGTTCTCCGCCTCCTCAGCGAGGGTACCGATGATGTTGCCGTTGTTTCTTCCGTCGTCGTCATCACCGCAGCCACAGTCTTTATCCATGTAGCCGTCGCACGAGTAGAAGATGAGGGAGGAGGGTTCGTCACCCTCGACGCTGCAGACCCCCGCCTCGCCCACCGTCTCCTCTGCGATGGAGTCGGGCGGCGCCTCCATGACGTAGGACGGCGCCGGTGACAGCGCAAAGGCGGTGGAGCCGAGCACCTCGATGCTGTCCTCGCTCACATTCCTGTGCACGGAGTGCGAGCGCCGTAGCTCGTACAGCCGAGGGGCCCAATCGGGACCGCTGGGGCCTGACACCGGTACCAATGCCTCCACCGCCTCCTCCTCCTCCTCCGCTACCTCCTGCTCACGCCCCTCATCCCGGTCCTCTTCACCCTCTTCGTCCTGCTCCTCCTCTGTGGCTGCTGCCACCACCTACGCATCAGAGACGCACGCACATACAATGTACAGACTCGCATACTTGGTGTTTTGTTCCTGCTTCTGTGACTGCTGTCAGTGTAGTGGTGAGGTGTTGAATGCGATGCGTGTTACAGTCTGCAGACTGTAACACGCATTGTTGAAACAAATTTTCACCCCGATCGTGGGGGTTAGTAAATTTTAAATGACAGTACATTACACTTGTGCTATCGCAACCAGGCCATGAGGTGAATAACTTGTGATTCGGAGCTCACGATGTGAGCGGCGCATCGCCTTGTTGAACGGCCCCAGTATATGGAATCACAACTAATTCTGGAGCTCCTTCCCCGAGCCCCTCATCAAACCAGGGACACACACCTTATATTCCCTGCAAGACATGTCCAATTAAGTTAAAACCAAATGTAAGTGGTTTTTTTTGCGCTCATTGGGCTGACACCAACTCACTCCGCTTGATAACTCGAGTTTAATCATTCTTGTGCACTGTAACGACGTGGCCTGGTGTTGGTCAGCGTGGCCGTGGGTTCGTACCCCTGCGTCCTGCGGCCACTCCGTCCTCAGCACCTCGATGCTGTCGCCGCTGCCCGCACTGCCCACACCCTCGGTCTGGGGCAGCAGCGGCGGAGGCGGCGTCGGCGACGGAGGAGGCCCAAGCGCGGTGGAGGTCCCCCCCCGCGTGACGCTGATGGGCACGCTCTCCACGCACGACGCGTACGACTCCAGGCTGCACGCCGCGACTGCCGACGTGCGCCGGTGGTGCCAACTGTCGACGCACCCCTTCGCCACGTCACCGTCGTCGTTACCGTCGGCGCCATCATCTTCATCTGGCTCCTCTTCCCCGGGGCTCCCTGCACCCAATTCGGGGAACAGGCGCTCGCAGTCGCTGGCCGCGAAGGCGTGAAGCCACAGGTCGGAGTGGACAAAGGCCAGTTGGGCCGTGTCAGCCCGGTAGCGCCGCTGCAGCTCGCTCAGCAGCTCCACGCCCCGCTCGAAGTGCAGGCTGCCGCACAGCTCGCGCATGCTCTTGAGCGTCTTCTCCGCGCCCTTGCAGCTCCTCTGGCGGTAGTACTTGGGTGTGTACGCAGCGCCACCGTTGGCCGTCGGCGCCGCGTCGCCCACCGCACACGAGGCGCCACGCACCCGGTTCAGCAGCTGCCTGTGGTCAAAGAGCAACCGCTCCACGTTGCCCAGCTCGTTGGACTGCTCCACGGCGGCCGCGGTGCACACGGGCAGGCGCTGGGCCGGTGGCCCCATCGCTGCTGCCGTTGCGGTCGCCGCGTTCACAGCTCCTCCACGTCGCTGCTGTTGTTGTTGCTGCTGTTGTTGCTGCTGTTGCTGCTGCTGTTGTTGCTGCTGCTGCTGCTTCGGGTCATCCCTGCGCAGCAGCTCGGCCTTGGTGAACTCGAGATCCTCCAGGAGCTCGGAGACGGAGCGCGAGAACTCGCGGCGGTTCCCCTGCTTGAAGCACTCGGAGGCGCGCTCGAAGTCGGCGGCAAGGCGCTCGTAGGCGGGCAGCAGCTTGTGCTCGTCGGCCGTCACGTATGACATGCAGTAGGGCCGCACGAAGCCGCGCGCCTCCAGGTCGTAGAAGGTGAAGTGGTGGACGTATGCCGAGGCACCTTGCTTGAAGTCGCGCAGCAGGTGCTTGCTGTCGCGCGCCATATTGAGCGGGGGAGCGCCGCCGCCACCGCCGCCGCCGTCCGGGGAGTCGCAATCGGCACCGACGCTCACGGAGATGCTGCTGCCGAGCTGGTAGTCCACGGACATGACCCGCAGAGCAAAGTGGTTCTGGTCGAAGTCCCCGCCAGCGCCGTCGGGCACAGTGAGCACGGGCTTGGGTCCCACCACCTCGCAGAATTCGGTGACCAGCACGAAGTCGCCGTTGAAACTGCCGGGGGCCTCCCAGAGCGAGTCGAGGATGGGCACGGGGAGGCTGGCGAAGCAGCCCGGCAGCGACGACTCCAGGGAGGCCGAGGCCACGCGCTCCTGGTAGCGACTGGCGCCGTCATCGTCGTCGTCGTCGTAGTAGTCACCGTAACCGTCGTCGTAGTAGTAGCCGCCGAATTCCTCTCCCCTGCACCGGTCCATGCCGAGGCCATCGTCGCCGAAGGGGCCGACGCCGTCTCCGAAGATGTGGGCGGTGACCTCTGGAGCAGCGAACATTGTCGTCAATTCATTGCAGCACCGTGCAGCCGGGAGGGGGGAGATGGGGGTTAAATGTTTGTTTTGTGGTTTAAAAATAAATCTCCGAAGCGGGAAACACGAGACGCGGTTCTTCTCTCTCCTTTGTCTGAAGCCACACGTGGCGCCCGCAGGGCTTTATCGGAAATTTGACCTCGAAGTTTAATCGCGATTTGTTGAACGGACGACCAGACCGGGCTCTTTACGCGATGTGGCCGCGGGCGCTTTGCGTTTTTCTTGCAATAAAACGGTCTTAGATCCGCCAAGGGAACCGCGTCGGCTGGCAACGTGTAGAACGACAGAAAATAACAAACAAAAGAAACAGCCTCTTATTCGTGGAGACCACGCGTGGATACGTGCGCCACCAAGATGGGCTTCGTGAACACGAGGGTGCCCTCTGTCGTCTCCATCGTTACGTCCTCCATCACCGTCGCCGCCATCCTCATCATCCTCATCGTCATCTCCTCCATCACCGTCCTCGTCGTCGTCGTCACCAGCGGCGGCAGGTGCGATCGGAGCGGCTCGTCTTACCGGCGTGGAGGCGGCGGTGACCTCCGTCTGCTCCCGGGGCTGGGGCGAGCATGGTCGCCGATCTCCCCTCCTCCACTCTGAAGACGAAAGAGAGAAAAGCCACCGGGGGGCAGAGGATTCTTAATGAAGCGCAGTCGCCATCGAGAGGGGGGGGAAGATTCGTTCAGCTGTTTGCAAAAACACGCCCGGATAAAGTAATGCTTAAATAGTAAACAAAAACTACGGCTTTTTTTCTTCTTGGTTCTTTCGGTAAAGTCACGTAGAAGGGAAATAATAAAATAATAAAAGGAAAACATAATAAAATATTGTATTATTTCCCTTCTACGTGACTTTACCGAAAGAACCAAGAAGATGAATCCCTGCAGTCACGAAAGCTTTAAATCGAAATTTAAAAACTACGGCTGAGTATTGAAATGATTGAGATGATTGAGAGCGATATAAGCAAGCAGCTTTGAGATGTTGGGGGGGGGGGGCATTTAATAAGCGACAAATACACACACACACATCCTTGGCCCGAAATCTCATAATTAGTTTAAGAGAAAGATCCGCTCGCTTTAACTGCTGCTTATGATTAGTAACAAGCGTTGATGGTGTATGGCGATCACGGTGGTGTATGATGGATGTGTGTAATGGTGATGAGGTTTGATGATGGTGTTCTCGTCAGCGGCGGTTGTTGATGTTTGTTATGTTGATGATTGTGTTAGTGACGATGTTCGTGATGGATGTATGTTGAACTTCTTTCGCACCGTACGAAGCAAACTGTACGGTCGAAGGACAATAAAAAAACAGGTCAGCGATGTTGACGATGTGAATGGCGTTGATGAGCGTCAATGTAATACGAGATGTTGATTTTGGCGATGGTGATGTATGTTGCTAGCGACGTGAGCGGTGATGTTGATGATACTAATCCGTGATGGTGGCGTTCGGTCGTAATGTTAGTCGTGATGCGGATCGTGTTCGTGGTGATGATAATGTAAGTAGTAGTGATGATGGCTGTGATGATGTTAGTAGTAGTGATGGTGGCGATGGTGGTGTAAGCAGTAGTGACGATGGTTGTTGATGGTTATGATGTTCGTAGTCGTGATGATGGCGTAAGCAGTAGTGATTGTTGATCGTGATGTTAGTCGTGGTGATGGTAATGTAAACAGTAGTGATTGTTGATTGTGATGTTAGTAGTGGTGATGATGGTGTAAGCAGTATTGACGATGGTTGTTGATGGTGATGATGTTAGTAGTAGTGATGTTGATGTAAACAGTAGTGATTGATGGTTGTTGATGGTGATGTTAGTAGTAGTGATGGTGATGATGGTGTAAGCAGTATTGACGATGGTTGTTGATGGTGATGATGTTAGTAGTAGTGATGTTGATGTAAACAGTAGTTATTGATGGTTGTTGATGGTGATGTTAGTAGTAGTGATGGTGATGATGGTGTAAGCAGTATTGACGATGGTTGTTGATGGTGATGATGTTAGTAGTGGTGATGGTGGTGTAAACAGTAGTGATGTTGATGGTTGCCGATGGTGATGATGCTAGAAGTAGTGATGGTGGCGATGTTAGTAATGATAATGTTGGTGGTGATGTTGATGATGTTGCCGTTGAACAGAGAACACGCCACCATCACCTCATCACCATCATCCTCCCTCACCGCATCTCTCACTGCCGAGCGCGCCGCTAGACGAGAGGGGTGAGGAAGACGCCCGCCGCCGCCATCTTACGTAGGGAGACCCCCCCCCTCCACGTGACCTCGGCGTGGGGGAGGGGGGGGCGTGCGATCGACTACGTCATCAAATTGCGACGCGGGATTCTCATTGACCGCGAGTTACGCAACCACCCCGTCGCCCCTACGTAAGATGGCCGACGTCTACCGCGATGGAGTGACGTTGGCAAATCAGCTGTGGGGGAGGGGGGTGTGGCTCTTTGCCGTGACGTCACAAGATCCCAGTCCGTAAGCAAAATAGGAAAAAGCTGAATACTGTTAGTTCTTTCGGTAAAGTCACGTAGGTAAAAATGAAATTAAAATTAATAAAAATAAAACAATAAAATCACGACGTTTCGGAGACTTGTGTTGCCTCCGAAACGTCGTGATTTTTTATTGTTCTATTTTTATTAATTTTAATTTAATTTTTTACCTACTTGACTTTACCGAAAGAACTAAGAGTATGGAATCCTTGCAGTCACGAAAGCTTCAAATCTAGGGAAAAAAAAGCTGAATCTTGAGTTGAAGCTTTAGGGGCTGCAGGGATTCATACTCTTTGGTTCTTTCGGTAAAGTCACGTAGGTAGAACAAATAATAGAAGACGATTGCTCGTGTGGCGATCTAAACGTCGTGATCTATTATTTTTTCTACCCACGTGACTTTACCGAAAAAAAACAGAGGAAGAATAAGCTGGTTTATACACTTTCTGCTGGCATTAAAACAGGAATCGTGTTAAGATGTTCAAACATCAAATAGATACGTTTTTTGCAAGGAATCTGGTACTGACATTAACCACACGCACAGCACTTGTGGTGAATATGCAAACAAACACGGCTCTGATGAAGTATGATGCATTGCTACTCTTAGGTTTTTTCGGAAAAGTCACGTAGGTAAAAAATTTAATTAAAAATTGATAAAAGTAATAATAGAAATAAAATAATAAATCACGACGTTTCGGAGGCAACACAAGATTCCAAGATACGTATCTTGGAATCTTTCCCTAACTGGATACAGTAAATTCAGCTGTGACGGTCCCACCTGATGACGGAGACTTGTGTTGCCTCCGAAACGTCGTGATTTATTATTTTATTTTTATTATGACTTTTATGAATTTTTTTATTTAAATTTTTTCCTACGTGACTTTACCGAAAAAACCTAAGAGTATGAATCCTTGCAGTCACGAAAGCTTCAAATCTAGAATGATACATTGCCTTTGAAACGGATTGTCCTATTCCTGCAGCATTCTTTATGGCTCAGTCTCACTGCCAGAGGACAACGTCTAAAGGCGTAATGGGAACTTTTTGGCCAATATCAAAATATGAAAAATTACTCTTTGGTTCTTTCGGTAAAGTTTACCCGTTCTGGCAATACAACTGGAGTCGTGTTACGATGTTCAAACACCAAATGGCATCTGAATTAACCACACAGAGTCGTTGTGGTGAACATGCAAACAACAGACATGGCTCTGATGAAGTATGATGATGCATTGTCTTTGAAACTGATTGACCTATACCAGATAGACAGACTTGTTCTTTATAGCCTTGTCTCACTGCCAGTGTCAGACCAGAGAATTACGCTAAAAGGCGAACAGGACAAGGGCAATGCACTATCAGCATTTATAGCTCGGGGTGAGTAGACACAAAATGGACCTTTTTGCCAGTGTCAAAGTATGAATAAATAAGAATCGTTTTACCCTTATTCTATTCATGATCAAAGTATGAAAAACAATCTGATTTACACTTATTCTTATTTTTTTATGCTTTGATACTGCCAAAAAGATCCCGTTCGTCGCTGCCTGCTTCAAACAAAAACATCCTCATTGGCTCACGCCGGCGGCCACGTGGGTCAAACGGACGCGGCTCCAGGTGCCGCACAGATGGATTTAAGAACCCATTTAAATACTGCACTTACTTCTCTGAGCCATGTATCGAGGGGGGGGTCAAAAATCGTCCAAAATTGCGTGACGTTATTTATGTACAGCCCCTAATATTATGGTAATATATTATGGTAAAATTACCAGAGCATGTTTTTTGTTAGCATGTTCACCACAAGGTAATGTGTGGTTAATGCAGACATGATTCCTTCCAAAAGGGCTATCTTTGGTGTTTTAACACCTAAATACCTCCATAAAAGATATAAAACCTAATTATCGTATGGGGGGGTGGGGCGGGTGATTGACAGGTCGGTGAATCAGAGGGCGGGACTTGACGCCACGCCCCCCCTCCCCGCGGCCTCTTCGTGATTGGCTACCGGCCGCGGTGACGTCACGAGATTGACAGCTCGCCGCCTTCCGCCACTTCCACAGCCATTGCCGGGCGAGGTTCGCGTCGACTGCCCAGAGTCCGCGAATCGCTCGCAAATTCACCACCATCACCAACAACAACACCACCAACAACATCACCACCATCAACAACAACCAAGCACGAAGCGATCCCGGTAAGAGGTCTTTAAACGTGTTGGGCCCTCCACTCCACAGCCACCGACGACGGCTTCGCTATTGAAGTCGAACGCGGAAACGGCGTCGACTCTCTCGGGGGGCGTTGGCCCGGGCCGCCGTCGCCGCCGCCGCCGTCGATTTAACCCCCCACCACAGCCACCTTGGTATCATTGCGAGAAACAAAATTGTCCTTCTTGTTGCCCGAGACCAGAGGTCGCAAACGGGTTTTGTTTCCGTACCCGTACCCGGCCGCACCAGGGTCGCATAGGGGTACGGGTACCCGGCCGGGTACGGGTACCCGTACCCTACCCTACCCGAACTCTACCCGTACCCTACCCGAAATGAGTGACAAACGTCTTCTTGGTTCTTTCGGTAAAGTCACGTAGAAGGGAAGTAATAAAAGAATAAAAATAAAACATTATTTTATTATGTTTTATTTTTATTCTTTTATTACTTCCCTTCTACGTGACTTTACCGAAAGATTTCGATTTAAAGCTTTCGTGACTGCAGGGATTCATCTTCTTGGTTCTTTCGGTAAAGTCACGTAGAAGGGAAGTAATAAAATAATAAAAATAAAACATAATACAATCAAATAATTATCACGACGTTTCGGCTACAACGCAAGCAGCCATCTTCAGGTGAAGAAAGAACCAAGAAGATGAATCCCTGCAGTCACGAAAGCTTTAAATCGAGTGACAAACGGCGACTCACCAGTGACTCACGGCCTACCTGTACCCGTAGCCGGCCGGGTACGGGTAGCCGGGTATCGGGTAGGGTACGGGTATCGGGTAGGGTACGGGTATCGGGTAGGGTAGCCGGGTATCGGGTAGGGTACGGGTATCGGGTAGGGTACGGGTATCGGGTAGGGTACGGGTATCGGGTAGGGTAGCCGGGTATCGGGTAGGGTACGGGTATCGGGTAGGGTACGGGTATCGGGTAGGGTACGGGTATCGGGTAGGGTAGCCGGGTATCGGGTAGGGTACGGGTATCGGGTAGGGTACGGGTATCGGGTAGGGTAGCCGGGTATCGGGTAGGGTACGGGTATCGGGTAGGGTACGGGTATCGGGTAGGGTACGGGTATCGGGTAGGGTAGCCGGGTATCGGGTAGGGTACGGGTATCGGGTAGGGTACGGGTATCGGGTAGGGTACGGGTATCGGGTAGGGTAGCCGGGTATCGGGTAGGGTACGGGTATCGGGTAGGGTACGGGTATCGGGTAGGGTACGGGTATCGGGTAGGGTAGCCGGGTATCGGGTAGGGTACGGGTATCGGGTAGGGTACGGGTATCGGGTAGGGTACGGGTATCGGGTAGGGTAGCCGGGTATCGGGTAGGGTACGGGTATCGGGTAGGGTACGGGTATCGGGTAGGGTACGGGTATCGGGTAGGGTACGGGTATCGGGTACCCGGTTGCGACCTCTGCCAGAGACTGTTGTGGGAAGGCATGGGTGGAAAAAAAAAACCGATTTTTCCAGCGGCAGGCAATCGGGTTTTTTCTTTAATACAATTAAACCCGATTTCGTGGGAATTAAAACCTGGCTTAATGAATACGAAACTCTGATCCAAGGCTTAGGCTGCTTCCTCGTCGGTGCTGCTGTCGTACTCGGGGGGGGGGGGGGGGGGCCGTCAGGCACGGGGTAGTCGTAGAATGCGGCGGGCAGGTTGGTCTTGATGAACACGAGGAGCTTCTCCACCACAATCGTGGGCACTGCCAGTGAGTTCCTAGCTTGGAATGGATGAAGCCCATCGTTGAGAAGTGCGGTTCTGCAATTAGAACCAATAAAACCGGATTTCTCCCAATCTCAGATGATCGGGTTTAATATAAAAAGACAATTAAACCCGATTGTAAAAAAAAACCCGACTGTGCCACCCTTGTGGGTAGGGCGCCAAGTTGCTGTGAACGATCAGCAGCAGCAGCAGCCGCCGCTGATGATGATGATGATGGCCCGGCAACGGCACAACGAGGCAGAGGGGGGTGGGGTGGTCAACAACCACGCCCGGCCGCCTTTGTCTCCCCCACCTCCCACACACCCCACCACCACCACCACAGTGGCGATGGGTATTACTGCACACCGTGCGTGGTGCTCGCCCCACAGCACTTTGCCCCACGGGGTTGAGACCTTTTGTTTAGCCCCGTGTTGTAACAAATTGACTGTGAAATAGAGATGTGGCAATGACAAAATGTAACCTTATGTGGGTATGTGGATATACTTGGGCTGTTTTTATATATAGTATAAATTGATTATCTTTCATTTAATTTTATTTTTATTTTCTTGTTTTATTTAATTTAAATTTATGAATGATGCCCTGACTGGTGAGCATTTTAAATTTCGTTGTACTGGTGACAATGACAATAAACGATCTATCTATCTATCTTTGCATCGTCGTTACGTCGCGGGGAGATGGCGGATCACCGTGCCGGCCCTCTCGTCCGGCCAACAGTTGCTGGATCATGGTGCATACAACGGATGGTGGTGGTGATCGTGAAGACAGCGATGCTCGTCTGCCGCCGTCATCATCATAATCAATGATTGCTTTTGGGATTGAGCCGCAGGGCGTGGTGCACCTCTTCTTGTGTGGTGTTTGCACTCCCGTTGTAAACCCACGTGGCGTAGCCCCCCCGTGTTGTTGTAACAGGGAATTTTGATTTGCAGGTCCATACGGCGGTACAAGCCGTTTCAATGCGGGCTAAACATTATGATTGTCTATTTGTTTGTGTTTCTCCCATGTCATCGTACTTTGTGGGATGAACGTGGAGATGTATAGGGGGACACGGGGTGACCAGTAAGGTCTGAATTGGTCTGTGCTAAGGTAGGGCACTGGTAAGGGGTTGAACGGGTATGTGTTTGTCTCCGAGCGCGGCTTAAATATAAAAAAGTAATAAACTTGTAGGCGGCTAATACGACGATAGGGGAAGTGGCCCGTTCGATTCGATTCCTCGTCACTAGTTAGCGCAGATTTCCGATTCAAGAATCGATTCATTCGATCCGACGTGCATGTCGCTACTGTGCTGTGTGGGAGCAGCGGTGGCGTAGCGCTAACCACTACACCACCGCTCCCTCATGTAGCGCTAACCACTACACTACCACTCCCCCCCCATGTAGCGCTAACCACTACACCACCGCTCCCCCCCCCCCCATGTAGCGCTAACCACTACACCACCGCTCCCCCCCCCCCCATGTAGCGCTAAACCTAACCACTACACCACCGCTCCCCCCCCCCCCCATGTAGCGCTAACCACTACACCACCGCCCCCCCCCCATGTAGCGCTAACCACTACACCACCGCTCCCCCCCCCCCATGTAGCGCTAACCACTACACCACCGCTCCCCCCCCCATGTAGCGCTAACCACTACACCACCGCTCCCCCCCATGTAGCGCTAACCACTACACACGCTCCCCCCCCCCCCCCCCATGTAGCGCTAACCACTACACCACCGCTCCCCCCCCCATGTAGCGCTAACCACTACACCACCGCTCCCCCCCCCCCCCATGTAGCGCTAACCACTACACCACCGCTCCCCCCCCCCATGTAGCGCTAACCACTACACCACCGCTCCCCCCCATGTAGCGCTAACCACTACACCACCGCGCCCCCATGTAGCGCTAACCACTACACCACCGCCCCCCCCCCATGTAACGCTAACCACTACACCACCGCTCCCCCCCCCCCCCCCATGTAGCGCTAACCACTACACCACCGCTCCCCCCCCATGTAGCGCTAACCACTACACCCACCGCTCCCCCCCATGTAGCGCTAACCACTACACCACCGCTCCCCCATGTAGCGCTAACCACTACACCACCGCTCCCCCCCCCATGTAGCGCTAACCACTACACCACCGCTCCCCCCCATGTAACGCTACGAATCCCAGCTGCCCGAGTTCGATTCCCACTCACGGCCAACACCGGTGACGATTATTAGCTGAACCGGTTTCTGGGCCTCCCCAAGATCGACTCGGCCTCAAATGGGTACCTGGTGCGGGTTTGTGTAAACATTTCTACTGGGGAAGACAAAGGCGGCCGGGCGTAGCCACCCCACCCCCTCGTGTGCCGTGCCGGCCTTCATAGGTGCTTGCTAACGGCACTTGCCCCGAGCAGTCTGTGTAGGCTATACGGGGGATCTTTGTCTTTGTTTGTTTGGTGCTGTTGGTAGTGGATGCGTGGTCACGTCAATCAGTTGTCGGTGGTAGTGGGGGGGTCAGGCTGCGGCATCGATACCGTGCAGGATAAAATTTCGAATATGTGCGGGGAAACACAACATTAAATAAATGCTTTATCGACAGTGCTGCCATTTTAAGGACGCAGAATCATTGACAAAACGCGTTGATGTTTTTGGTTTTTATTGACTCTGCGTTTGTCCGTGAAGCGTCACTCGCATCTGAGCTCAGATTTGCACAAACCTATTATTCATCGCCTGCAGCTGCTTTGTCCACATCCGAGCGAGGAGTTGCGCAAATAATTCAGACGGCGCGCATTCACGATTGTGACGACGAATCGCAACTCGTAGATGCGCCCATGATCGAAATGCGTCGCTACAAATCGCCGGTCAGATCGCTTTAAAGTGGTGTCCGCTTAAACACACAACCAGTTGCGTGCGACGTCAGTTGCGCGCAACTGGTTGCACGTAGATGCGACGTCAGTTGCGTGCGACGTCAGTTGCGCGCAACTGGTTGCACGTAGATGGGACGTCAGTTGCGTGCAACTGGTTGCGCGTAGAAGCAACTGGTTGCGCGTTGAAGCGATGTCAGCAGTTGCGTGCAACTAAGTTGCACGACTTACCGCCCCATTGTGCACCCGGCCGCTTTCGAATCGACGTATCGCCGTCACTCGCCTGTTACGTGAGCTGGGCCCACCGTGACCGCTGTCGCCCTGCCCTCTCCCATTCCCTTTGTCTGTGCCTTTGTGTCGTGCACAGCAGCGAGTGGAAACCAGACTCCGTCCAACGTGCACCATGTCTCAGTACAGCTTCCTGCTGGAGCCCATCTCCTGCCACTCGTGGAATAAAGACCGCACACGTGAGTCGGCTCACGGCGTTGGCGCCAGCTCGCCGCGGCCAGCGCCACCCACTGCTTGGCACCGCCGCTGCCGCTCCGTTAGGAACCGCCGCCCGGCGTGCGTAGCCTCCCGCGCCGACAACACCGTTTGCAGATCACGTGGCATCTTATTGCAAAAGCAGTTGATGATGAGTTCCAAACGCACATTTGTCGCTGAACCCGTGCGGCTCAAAGGGAGCGGGAAATCCCGGCTCCAGCGTCACAATTAGCGAGTTCACTAAATTGTGCGCGGCTTGGCGAGACGGCATGGTTGTTATTTTGTGTGTTTTGCGGAATCGCGATGGTGGGTTTGTAGGTGCATAACAATTAATTGATTCGCGTGGTTCTAATGCTCGCTTCAGAATTCCCTGCGACTTGCTCGCACGAAGTGAAGATGTTTAACTTAAGTCCGCGGAACTAACGAGGTGGACGGTGCAAGAGCAGCGAGACCAACAGTATCAATGGAGGTGGCACAAACAAGACAAAAACAATTGATCGGTCGAACAAGACCCTGAAATCTCGTGAACCTTGCGAATCGCTCCACTCATCGCCGTGTGCGCCAGCGTCTCCGCAGGCATCGCTACTCGAGCTGAAATGAGAGAAGCGAACATGTGACTCGGGGTTCCAGCCGCGGCGCGATCCGACCTGACCGTGCGTTTTGATCTCTTCGGTTGCATCTCCGTCCATGTCCCTCTCCGCACCCGAACCCTCGCCCACTTCCTGCTTCTCTCTGCCGCTCGGTCGCAGAGTTGGCGCTGAGCCCCAACAACCACGAGGTGCACATCTACCAGAAGAGCGGCACCCAGTGGAACAAGCTGCACGAGCTCAAGGAGCACAATGGGCGCATCACCGGTCAGTACCAGCCCTCGCCATCACTCCAGCCCTCGGCATAGCCCCAGCCCTCGGCATAACGACAGCCATAACCGTAACTCTAGCCTGCACTCGCCGTAATTCTGCCCCAACATCTACCCTAACCCCTATGCCCTACCATAGCCCTTACCTTAGCCCTTACCTTAGCCCTTACCTTATTGCTAACCAAGCGCGAGCTCTAACCCTCTCCCACGTACCTGACTTCCTGCTCGCTTTTGTGCACCACCTCCTCCACCCTCCACCCATGAACCCCGACCTCTCTCCTTCCCCACCCCCACCTCCTCCACCCTCCACCCATGAACCCCGACCTCTCTCCTTCCCCACCCCCACCTCCTCCACCCTCCACCCATGAACCCCGACCTCTCTCCTTCCCCACCCCCACCTCCTCCCGTCTCCCACCTGCTCCTACCTTGACCCCCCCCTCAACCCTCCCGCCCTCCCACCTCCTCCTGCCTCCACCCATGAACCCCGACCTCTCTCCTTCCCCCCCACCTCCTCCTGTCTCCCACCTGCTCCTACCTTGACCCCCCCCCCAACCCTCCCGCCCTCCCACCTCCTCCTGCCTCCACCCATGAACCCCGACCTCCTTCCCCCCTACCTCCACCTCCTCCCATCTCCCACCTGCTCCTACCTTGACACCCCCCCCAACCCCCTCGCCCTCCCACCTCCTCCTGCCTCCACCCATGAACCTCGACCTCCTTTCCCCCCACCTCCACCTCCTCCCACCCTCCCACCTCCTCCTGCCTCCACCCTCCCCGCCTCAGGCATCGACTGGGCGGCGCAGAGCAACCGCATCGTGACGTGCGGCGCCGACCGCAACGCGTACGTGTGGACGCTCAAGGACGGCGCCTGGAAGCCGACGCTGGTGATCCTGCGCATCAACCGCGCCGCCACCGCCGTCAAGTGGTCGCCGCAGGAGAACAAGTTCGCCGTGGGCAGCGGCGCCCGCCTCATCTCCATCTGCTACTTCGAGGAGGAGAACGACTGGTGAGGAGGGCGGGGAAGGCCGCCGGCCGACCCAGCGAAGTTGCCGTCTGGTTTTTTTGTAAAATGTTCCGTCGCCGTTGCTGCCGCCCGTCGCCCTAGCCCTGCCGCGACGGCCAATCGGAAAAGTTTGTTTGGCGGAGGCTCGCGGCCGCCGCGGGTTTACGACGCGGTAACGGCGGGGCGCACGACGTGAGCGTTGGTGGGAGAACGTGGGGGGGGGGGGGGGTGGATCAAGGTTAGGAATATGGTAACCAACCGTGCTAATCGTCGGTGTCTGTGTGTGTGCGGGTGTGCGAAGGTGGGTGAGCAAGCACATCAAGAAGCCCATCCGCTCCACCGTGCTCAGCCTGGATTGGCACCCCAACAACGTGCTTCTGGCGGCCGGCTCCTGTGACTTCAAGTGTCGGTGAGGGCACGCACACGCAGACACGCACGCACGAGCACACACACACAGACAAAGCTCCCTCCCCCCTTGTATGTAGACTCTTTAAGGTGTCGGGGCAAGTGCAGTTAGTGCTGTTCAGATGAATAAAAATGCATTGCGTTTGTGTTTTGAAGCCACGACGCCTAAACACGCTTTGATTGTGGTTGCTCTGGTCCCAGTGGCTTCCTTAGATGGGAAGGAAGAGCGTTCCAGACGGCCGCAGAAGCGGTTCTGAAAGCGAACGATGTGGTGACCGTCTTTGTTCGATGGGCTCGCCAAATGCTGCCGCTGCGAGGATGCCCCGAGTTCACGCGATGTTTTATGCTCCTTGACGAGATCGTTGGCGACGATGACCTGGTCTCTCTGTCTGTGCGTCCGCCCCTCGTATGCATCCGTGGTGGGCAGCATCTTCTCGGGGTACATCAAGGAGGTGGACGCTAAGCCCTCGCCCACGTCCTGGGGCACCAAGATGACCTTCGGCCAGGTGATGGCAGAGTTCGGCTCTGGCGCTGGCGGCTGGGTTCACAGCGTGAACTTCTCGGCCAGTGGGGAGCGGCTGGCGTGGGTCAGCCACGACAGCACCGTCTTCGTGTCCGACGCGGCAAAGAACATGGCGTGAGTGCCGCCTCCCATCCCCCCCCACCCACCATCCTCTCACCCACCCACCCACCCAGCCTACCTGTCCCGTCTCACCGTCGCGTGGTCGTGTGGCCGGTTTGCGATTCCTAAATTAAATTCGCTGCCCTGTGGCGGCTGTAGCTCTAAGCGACGTGTGTTCAGGTTGTACTGGAGACTGAACTGAAGCTCCCAGCACGTGAAGCGAAACGTTGGACATCATGCTCAACAGTGTACAGTACGACCCTGTATGCGTGTCTGTGTGCCTGTGCGTTTGTGCAGTGTGACTGAGCTGAAGACGGAGTATCTGCCGCTGCTGGCGCTGATGTTCATCACCGAGAACAGCCTGGTGGCTGCTGTGAGTCTCTCACATCATCCCCTGCTGAGCGCTTGCAGTCACCAGCATCACCACCATCAGCACCACCATCAGCAGCACCACCACCAACACCACCAACACCACCAACACCATGAGCACCATCAGCATCGCTACCACCATCACCAGCAGCTCCACATACACACAAGCACGGACAGCACTGCGGCAAGGCGGTTGGGCCTGGTGCTCGCCACCCGTCCCCCCTCGTGTGCCGTTCCGGACTTCATCGATGCGAACAGCACTTGCCACAACAGTCTGTTGAGGCTATACGGGGGATCTTTGTCTTTGTGCGCCGCCCCGGCAGGGCCACGACTGCTGCCCGCTGCTCTTCACGTACAACGGCAGCGCGCTGGCGCAGGGCGGCCGCCTGGACGTGCCCAAGCAGAGCTCCCAGCGCAGCCTCTCGGCCATGGAGCGCTTCCGCAACATGGACAAGCGCGCAGCGGCCGACGAGGGAAAAGCGGCGCTGGACACGCTGCACCAGAACAGCATCACGTAGCGTCCCGCACCCACCACCCCCGCCCCCCCATCCCCACCGGCACTGCACCTGTGTGTTCGTGTTTGCGCCTGTACACTTTGTACGTGTGTGCGTGCGTGCGGGGACCGGTGGTGTCGCGGTTAGCGCCGCTGCGCTTTGAACCCAGCGACCCGATGTCGGATTCTCGCTCAAGGCCCACACCGGTGACGATTATCTGAACCGGTAATGGGCCTCTCCCCTAGGTCGACTCGGCCTCAAATGAGTACATGGTGTGGTGTCTAAACATCGCCACTGGGGAGACGAAGGCAGCCAGGCGTGGTGTTGGTCACCTACCCCCCTCGTGTGCCGTGCCAGCCTTCATAGGTGCTCTTGCCCCAAACCTCTGCTAAGTCTATACGGGCGGTGGGGGGTCTTTGTCTCTGTGCGAGCAGGCAGCTGTCCATCGTTGCGGGCGACAAGAAGAGCTGCAGCAAGTTCTGCAGCACCGGCATGGACGGGGCCATGACCATCTGGGACTGCAAGGTGAGCGAGGCGGCGTGGTGCGGCGCGAAACTTTGGCTCGGCGTGATTGCCGATTCAGTTCTACCCGCCGCACATCACGACGGAGAGGACCGCCGTTGAGAACGCCGCGATTGGAATCCACCGGCCGTTACCACGGGGGCCCCGCGCTGGCTCGGCTCGGGCGGGGGGTGGGCTGATCGTCGTTCCCACACCGAGCGGTTTTTGATGACACCGTGGGGTGTCTTTGTTGTTTTTCAGAGCCTGGAGTCGTCCATTCAAGGGCTCCGCATCGCCTGAAGAGCGTCCGTCGCTCTCGGAGGAGAAACGGAATGAAATTCCCTTTTCTTAAGTCATTCCGGCGCACGCATGCTGCCACGCTTTATAATCGACATTTTTTTAATGTAACTAAAAAAAAATGAAAATCAAGCCCCCCCCCCCCCCCCCCCCCGCTTAAACGTATAAAACATCGGAGAGTAACGAACGCCACAAGGTCCAAGTGAGAAAATCCTGCGTACGTGAACCCTCCCGTGTAAATGTAACCTGTGCCAAATTAAAACGCATTTTTACAGCTTCTGGTGATCCGTGGTGTAATTGGGACGGGGGGGGGGTGAGAGTGGGCAGCAGTAGTCGCCATTGTCCAGACGAAGAAGAGGCACTGGGCCTTGGGGTAACGTTTTGCACACAGCGTTGTTGTACGGTGCTTTTTCTGCAATATTTTGCTGTCTTTTCTTGGATTTTCTGTTTGCACTTAGTCACATATTCACTTTAAGATGTTTTTTTGTTCATGTTTTTTGTTTGTTGCGGTTGCACCCGATTCAAGAGCCAAATGGCTCGCAGGGCTATACCTAATCAATGAACTTGAACGCTGCTGGGGCTTGACCACTGAGGACTCGGCCTCATGGAGCTGTGTAATTGAAGCAAATGAGACCAATCTTGATTTTAAGCTTTCGCGACTCCAGAATCAATACTCTTTGGCTCTTTCGGTAAAGTCACGTCAGTAGAAAAATAAAAGAAAAATATTTTTTATTTGATTATTAATTTCGTCAAAATTTTTATTTTTTATTTTATCTTTCTACCTACGTGATTTTACCGAAAGAACCAAAGAGTACAAATGAGACCAGGCTGCCTTAAACTCCTGGCAATATTGATCAGAAAGCTTACACTTGCAGATTTGAGTTCTCCAGATGGTGGTAGCTTGGCAAATAAGTGCGGTGCTGCTACACCATCAAAACACGTTCCTTCGGAGTGGGCAGGTAGGAACTTGGTTGGACAGCGCATTCGTGCGATCCGTGTCACAAGCTGCGTGGGGCGGTGCGTCACGTGGTGCTGAACCCGCCCAAAGCGCTCGGAAATATAAATCGAGGGTGTGGCGATGCACGACAGACAGACAAATAATCCCTGGTGGGCAGTGTGGAACTGTTGTTCCTACCTGTTGTATAATGCTTTGGAATATGTTCAGGACCTCTGTAAAATCTCTTCGACAATGTTCGAGGCTTGTGAAGTAAGGTCCATGGCCTGTCACTAAACACCACACTCAAACGCAATCCCATGTCCCACTACCACGACTGCCTGCAGTGTGTTCACGAAGCTCAGGCCATGTCAGTTTGTGTCTAGTTTTTATTCTTCATATGTATATATATTTATTTCGCAGCCGTACAAACGCAGACATTCCAACCCCTCCCTCCCCCATCAAGAAACAGAAAGATGCCTCCTTTTTCATAATTTGGCAAACGAAATGCGGTACATCATACACAAATGTACACAAAAAAACGCGCGCGGGGGGGCTTTACACGAGCAACGGCCTGAGCCGTAAAAAAAAACGAGGATACTCTCGAACTATTTGATACTTTTTGTCGTTGTAAAATTTATATTTTTAAAACACAGCAAAATTATGATTGCTTCTATTCCGCCAACAGCCAATGTCTGCGGAGGAGAGATGTGGACTGCCTGTAACTGTAACAAACCACATCCTCCCCCCACCAAAGGCTGTTACCGAACGCAACCTGATCTTTCCCTGCCGGTTCCTGCAGGGAAACGCGAGAGTAAAATTACAACACGAACATGCACGGCTGCGGAGATGGGGGGGGCAGAGCACGTGCGCGAACTAAGGGGGGGGGGGGCAGGGGAAGAGTCTCACTCCGCGTGATTCTCAGAAGATCGACGTCGTGGACTCTTCTCGGCGCCAACGAGCGACGCGTCATCCCCTAAAAGAACACCCCTCCTGCGAGAGGATGCGACCAGTTTTAGTTTTTGTGTTATTGTTTAAATCCGCACAAATACACCTCCAATCCGAGGGGTGACATCGTCTGGCGGTCGCCTTACAACCGACAGTATCTGTACACTTGTCCAGCCCGGGTATTCTGGACAGCCCACACCACGTGGGGAGGGGGGGGGGGGTGTGCTACCGTTTTCCCGACACCGAGCGGGATTGTGCTACGTATGAAAGCGTGCGGCACCTGGAAAACCAGGACCGGACCGCCCTACCCCAATGACCACCAACCCCCCCCCCCCCCCAGCTCAACAATTAGAGCAACGAGAGCAGAAGGGGAGAGAGCAACAAACGGGGACTCGATCACGTGCACAGAGTGAGGAGGTAACGCACAACACAGGATACGACTGACGTATTATAGTAATATACACACTCCTCTATATCGAAGTCGTGCGTGGCGGTGGCGGCACGGCTGTAGTGTACGTTCCCCTGGTGGCCACTGCAGTGGAGGCCGTAATCCCACTGCCCTACAGCAGTCGTCCTGAACTTAGATGGGCTGGAAGAGAAATGTGAGGTTCGAACTGCCTTCGCCCCCCTCCCCCCTCCCTCTCTTCCCACGCGACCGCCACAGCTTGACGGGGTTCACCACTGCCACGTCCCGCGCAAACACGCGCCACGTGGCGTAAGCACGCAGCACGTGGCCACCACCTGCGTTCAAAACAACCTCAACGCTGCTCGCCGCCGTAACTTGTGGCCTCGCCGAGGGTCGGCGAGACCTTCAAACCGACGACGGCGGTGGGCGGTAAACACGGAGGGGGCGGGGGGGTAGGGATCGAGGGAGTGAGGGTGGGGTGCGTCGGTGCCGCAACCGCCTGTGCCGGGCGGCAGCGGCGGCGGTGGCCGTGAGCGAGTAGTGGCGCGGATCACGGCCCTCAGTCGCTCTGCTGCACGATGGGCGGGAACTCGCTGTCGTCGTCCAGATTGAGGTTGTCGTGCGCCAGCTCCTCCTCCGGCATGGTGCACGAGCCGCCCACCGCCCCGTGCTCCTCCACGTAGATTCCGGCGCCGGCACCGCCGCCAAAGCCACCCGAACCGGTGGAACCGGCGGAGCCTGCGCACGGCAAACCGGCCACATCGATCACCAAAGTTTGCCCAAAATCTAGGCGGTGAGAATAAACCGGCGTCAAACGCTCTCTGGGCCAAGGCGATGTCGCACGCCACGCACAAGCCTCGCCTCCTAACAAGACACCACGACGTGCGACGAGTCCAGACAGGCGCATAGTTGCTCTGCGTTCTTCTCATTCGCGGAGCTCTGCAGCTCGTTCGTGTCGGGCAGCCCCAGGGGGACGCACGCTCCTGGGCGACGCGGCATCGTTCAGCGACTCCGCGCTCGCAACCACGGGGGAGCGACTCGCTCGGTGGGCGCAGGGGAGACGCACCTTGGCGCGCGGGCGAGCTGGAGGAGGACGGCTTGGACACGGTGGCCGCATACGACTGCGGCGCCGTCGCCTTGTCCGGGGGCTCCAGGATGTCGCTCCCAGAGCCCTCGACGCCGCCGTCCAGCCTAGGGGTGACCACGGCGCCACGCACAAGTGAAGGGGGGGGGGGGGAGAGAGACGCGTTACACGTGGAGAGAGGCGGGGAGAGACGAGAAGGAGATGTGGGAACGCGCAGAGTGCCACAGCGAGAAAGAGAAACACGATGCAGTCGGATTAAAGATAGACAAGGCATTTGTGACAAACACGCTTACACACAAGTCAGTATACACACGTACAGGCAGGCATGTACTCTCACACCTGTATATGAGCACACGCTGCCAAGCGCAGAGCGGATGCATTCACATACATGCACACGTGGACTTGCAAAGACAAAGATCCCTCGTATAACTTGAACAGACATTTGTGGCAAGTGCTGGCTGGCACGGCAGACAAGGGCGTGGGTGGCCAGCATTATTCCGAGCAGCCTTTGTCTCCCTCTTGGTGGCGTTTAAACACCGCACCAGGTACTCGTTTCACGCCGAGTGCACCCAGGAGAGGCCCATCATCCACGACGAAAACAAAAACGCCCCGCACAGCCTGTAACAGACTGTTGGGGCAAGTGCTGTTAGCGAGCACCTATGGAGGCCGGCACGGCACACGAAAGGGGTGGGTGTCCAACACCACGCCTGGTCACCGTTGTCTCCCGAGTGGCGATGTTTACCACGCGCCGCACTAGGTACTCGTTTGAGGCCGAGTCGACCTAGGCGAGGCCCAGGACCGGTTCAGATAACCGTCACCGGTGTTGGCCGTGAGCGGGAATCGAACTCGGGTGGCCGGGTTCGTAGCGCAGCGCACACTGAACACACGTGCACATACGCACACAAACACGAGTAGGCACGGGCGCGCGCGTGCGTGCGCGCTTACTTGTGCTGCTTCATGAGCGTGCACTCGCCGCCGTCCTGCGGGTCAACGTTGTAGATGTAGAGGTAGCCATCCGACGACGCCACCAGCAGCCGCGGCAGCTTCTGCACCCTGTGACCGGCGCGCGTGGGGGACGCCCCAACGCACACGGTCAAACACGCGCGGGCACGTGGCACGTGTGACACACGAGGTACAGACCAAACAGGTTGAGAACTACCGATTTAGGTTGCGGGTGGAGAAGGATTTGTGCTGCAGTGCAGTGGTTCGTGCACTGCACGATGAACCGGGCAACCAGATTCAGCTCACCAACAATTAGTGGCAAATATGTGAATCCGTCGCAGGCCTCCCCGAGGTGAGTACCTGGTACGGTGCTGTGGTGTAAACATCAGCACCGGGGAGGTGCTGGCCACCCACCCCCTCGTGTGCCGCGTCAGAATTCATAGGCGCTCGCTAATCTCACTTGTCGCAACAGTCTGTTACGGGCCATCGGGGGTCTTTGTGTGCACGTGAGTGTACTCGCGTGCGGTGCGTGCGGTGCGTGCGTGAGGCGGAGAGCGGCATTTACGTGGCGAGCGAGCAGACGTTCTTGTGTCCCGAGAAGGGCAGCCGTACAGTGGCGAAGGCGCGGCCCTGGTTGAACATCTCGGACACCTGGGCCGGCAGGTACGTCGTGGAGGCCATGAGCACCTTGCCCAGGTAGCCAGACCACGTTGTCGGCTCTTCGGGCGGCCTGTGGGTGGGCGGGCGCACGACAACGCATTTCCCTCCCTCCCTCCAACCCTCCCACCACTTCACTCTCCGACCGACGATGCGGTTTTCACGTTGATGAGATCTTGCACAAGGGAAAGACCGTATTTGTCCGATTGGGAGGGCCCAGTTGTACGAGCCACGGATCGCGCAGCTGAAAGTTTCTATCGCCGGTTTTCCCGCTCGCGCGCGTGGAGGACCGTCGCCACTGCTGGTTGAGCGCGCCGCGCTACGAACGCGGCCGCCCACGCTACGAACGCGGCCGCCCACGCTACGAACGCGGCCGCCCACGCTACGAACGCGGCCGCCCACGCTACGAACGCGGCCGCCCGCGCTCGATTCCCGGCCGTGGCCAACGACGGCAGCGACTGATGCCTGAACCGCTCCTGCGCCTCCCCCCAAGGTCGATTCGTCCTTAATTGAGTCCAAACGTCGGGAATGAGGAGACCAAAGGTGGCCGGGTGTGCTGCCGGCCACATTGGTAGCAGGCGCTCGCAAAGAGCACTTGCCCCAACCGTCTGTCAACGCTAAGCATGCGAAACTTTGTATTTGTGTGTGCGTGCATTTGTGTGTGGGTGCATGTGTGTGTGTGGGTGCGTGTGTGTGTGGGTGCATGTGTGTGCGTGTGGGCACATGTGTGGGTGCATGTGTGTGTGTGAGTGCGTGTGTGTGTGGGTGCGTGTGTGTGTGGGTGCATGTGTGTGTGTGGGTGCATGTGTGTGTGTGGGTGCATGTGTGTGTGGGTGCGTGTGTGTGGGTGCATGTGTGTGGGTGCGTGTGTGGGTGCATGCGTGTGTGGGTGCGTGCGTGCGTGTGTGCATGCATGCGTGTGTGGGTGCGTGCGTGTGTGGGTGCGTGCGTGGGTGCGTGCGTGTGTGGGTGCGTGTGTGTGTGTGGGTGCGTGTGTGTGTGGGTGCGTGTGTGACCCGGACTTCTCCTTGGGGCTCTCCAGCTTGAAGATGTGCACCGTCTCCGTGTTGCTCGACGCCGACAGGAAGACGGAGTCCGTCGAGAAGGCGAGCGAGCAGATCGTGACGCACCTGGGGGGGGGGGGGGGGGGGCGACACCACGAGGAGGGTGGTACCGTCAATCACGTCTCTCGTAATCGTTTACGAAGCATTTTATATCAAGGTGGCGGGAGCACAGGCCCAAAATGCCAAGCGGCCGGTAAAAAGCAGCAGTTCTTCAAGGTGTAATAGGTAAGAGAGAGTTAGCTTGTTCTTGGATTGACCAAGGTTATGAGAACTTTGGGGGAGGGGAAGAGACGATGGGAGCAGGGAATTTTCAAAGTGGAGCAGTGCGTGGGAAGCCGCAGAAAGCGAGGTGTTTTAGTGGTTGAACGCCGTATGGATGAGCTGAGAGAGTCGGTCTGATGGCAGAGCGAGTGTTCAGCAACCGGTGGAAGAATCAACGAGTGATATTCATGGCAAAAAAATCGCGGTTGATAGCGATAGCCGAGTGATAAGGGGACGACTGACCGCCGGGTGGGGTGACGGGAGTGAATGGGCGAGTGCCGGACCAGCAACCACCCCGGCTGAATCGCGTTAACGTTGTTGAGCACAGTGAGCTTAGGAACAGAGTGCTTCCCCCCCGATCGAGGTCATGGCGAGTGTTACTCCTCCACCTTCCGCCGAATTAGGATTTTTATATTTTTGTAATCATTGCTCCGAGTTAAAGACAAAGGGCTTTGGCACAGGAATGGAAACCAAGCTTCTTCGACGCCTCCCTATACCCGATGAGCAATGCAGCCGTTCCACGAGAGGTCTAGCAGATTAAAACTAAATCTCTTTTTTTATTTTACCAGGTAAGACCCACTGAACTCGTTGATTCTGTACAGCTCTGTTTCAGAAGCGGCCTGGCCACAAATGAGAGGTCAACGAAGTGGTTTATGTGGAAATGTATAGCAAATACTCTAAACCCATGTTCATTCGAAATGTGGAGGCAAAAAACCAAAGGACCCAGAGAAAAATCCACGCGACCACGGGGAGAACATCCAAACTCCAAATATACAAACGTCAGGGTCGGGATCGAACCCACGAACTCCTGCACACCGGGCGAAGTAGTTAACATCTCACCATCGTGGCAAAGAATATAATTGAACAAGTATGATGGGAAGAAATGTGTGGAGTTGCCATCCTTATGTGACATTATCATGGAGTACAGCAGGAACAATGGTTTGGAGTTAAGCGTTTGCAATGAAGGGAGAGCCGACAGCTGGGAGGGAGGGGAGCACCGTACCGTTTCACTCCCCGGCGGAACTCGAATATCTTCTGCCCGTCGGGGATGTTGAAGACTCGGATCACCGTGCCCTGGGGACAAGGGAGTGGGGGCTGCCATGACATCACTGCGCACGTGGCATGTGGCACGCAGTGCAAGCGCTGTGGGCGACGTCACCGTCACCGAGCGGCTACCCAATGGCAGCTGTTGTTGTTGTATGTGCGCGCGATTTTGTGTGTGCGACTCCTTTGTGTATTATTATCTGCACGTTCAATTGTCCGTGCATGTGGTGGTGTAGCAGTTTTGCGCGCTGCGCTACGAACCCGGCGGCCCGAGTTCGATTCCCGCTCATGGCCGACACCAGTGACGTTGATCTGAACCGTTATGGGCTTCCCTAAGGTCGACGCAGCCTCAATTGAGTACCTGGTGCGATGAGTTAATATCACCGCTAGGGAGATAAAGGCGGCCGGGCGTGGTGCTGGTGTGCCGTGCCAGCCTTCATAGGTGCTCGCTGACAGCATTGTCTTGTCTTTGTTTAGCACGTGTGCGTGCACGTGTGTGTACGTGTGATTGTGTCCACGTGCGTGTGTGAGTGGGCGCGGTGTCTCTGCGCTGTGCTGGCCGCCACCTTCTCGGAGGCGGTCGCGAGTTTGGTGCCCGTGCAGTCGAAGGCCATGGCGGCGAGCGGGCTGTCGTGCGCAGGGATCATCGTGACGGCGCGCTGCTTGCCCGCGACACACGCACGCACGCACGCAACAGATATACACACACACACACATGCAGATGCAACAACAAAGACAGATCCCCCTCCACGTACAGCCTTAACAGATTGTTGGGGCTAGTGCTGTTAGCGAGCAGCACCTATGAAGGCCATCACGGCACACGAGGGGGTGGGTGGCCAGCACCACGCCCGGCCGCATTTGTCTCCCAAGTGGCGATGTTTACACACCGCACCAGGTACTCATTTAAGGCTGAGTTGACCTAGGGGAGGGCCAAGACCGGTTCAAATAATCATTACTGCTGTTGGCCGTGAGCAGGAATCGAACTCGGATCGCCAGATTCGTAGCGCAGCACGCTAACCACTACGCCGCCGCTCCCACTACAGATATATATACACACACACACACAAGTACATGCAGATACACACGCACGAACATAAACACATGCAAATGTGCCAACCACTGCGCCACCACTCTTTCTCCCCAAAACTTAATTACACACATGCGGACACACACGCACACACACACACGCATGCACGTATGCGCAGTGTAAATCAATCAAACCATGACCGCAGAGAGGCCCCGCTGACCAGGTTAATCGTGTCGAAGACTTGGGCCTCGCCGATGGTGGCGCTGCCAGGGTAGGCCAGGTAGCAGTTGTCGTTGCTGATGGACAGCGCGCACAGACCTGGCCGACATGCGGAAGAAGAGAGTTTTTTTCGTAGGAATCGTTCATTTGAATACCGGGTGAGAGCCCATTGAGAGCGAGAGCCTCTTTTACAAGGGGAAACCCAAGCAGGAAAAGAACGGTAGCAGAGGGTACGGACGTCACGCGGGCATCACCAACAACTTAAACTAAGTCACCCGAATGGAAATGACAAGGGCAGCAAGACCGAGATGGCAATGGCCGTGTGGTGCGGTTGCGAGGAGGCAAACAGCTTTTTTAGATGAGAGCTAACAGGGAAAGCGAAGATGAGAAGGAAGGATAACACGCACAGGGAAGATGGATGTGGCTGGGGTGACGAGGGGGGGAGGGCAGGGGGGACGTGGGGGGGGGGGGGGGGGGCCTTTGACATGAGTGGAGGGAAACCTGCGCAACCGACCCCATAGCAACGTGGCAACACAGGGTGGAGAAAGAAAATTGAAATGAAAAACGATGAATGACTAACAACCGTACGAGAGGGAGGGTGAGCTCAAAAACACTTGAGAGTCAACCTCATTGAGAGTCAACCTCAAGCTGTCAGGTTCATAGTGGAGTGTGCTAACCACTGTGCCACCGCTCCCCATCACAGGGAATTTAATAGCCCAATAAAAACTGAGAAAGGGAGCGATGGTTTCTTTGAGGGTAGGGAAGGAGCAATACCGTCCTACGAGCATCGCGGCTGAAGCAGCAACTTCCGAATGTAGTAATTATTACTATTCATGCGAAATTAGACGTATCAATTTCGGTGAACGTCTTAAGTCGTGAGTCGAGAAGCAGAGAGGAGCGAGATGCAGGGGGAGGTGGGGGTCGGAGGTCACAGTGGGGCAATCGTCAAGGCTTGACGCCCAGGGGCTGGGGTCAGGGTAAAGGTCGGGATGAGACAGGCGGGGGGCGGGGGGCTCACCAGCGGGGTTTGCTGGCGTGTCGCGGATCGTGTGCAACACCTTCATGTCACGGATATTGTGGATGTAGAGGCTTTCCTCCAGGCACACGATGAGTCGCTGTTTTACACACGCAGACGCGTGCGCACGTGCAAAGGCACATGAACACGCACGCACGCACACACAAGGTGGGGGGAGGGAGGATCCCATCAGCTTCTCCACCACATGTCTCGGGGCCACTGTTGCTTACACCAAGGAGCGCGTGTGCGCGTGTGTGCGTGTGTGCGCGTGTGCACGTGTGCGCGTGTGCATGTGTGCGTGTGTGCGTGTGTGCGTGTGTGTTTGTCTCCGTGTGGGAAGCGGTAGTGTAGCGGTTAGCGTGTTGCGCTACGAACTCGGCATCGCGAGCTTGATTTCCGCCTACGGCCAACACAAGTGACGATTTTCTGGACTGGCACTGGGCCTGCCCTAAGTCGACTCAGCCTTAAACGAGGACCTGGTGCAGGGTGTAAACATCAGCGATGGAAGACAAGGGCGGCCAGGCTTGGTGTTGGCGAACAACCCCCTCGTGTGCCGTGCCGGCCTTCATAGATGCTCACTAACAGTCTGTTAAAGGCTATATGGGGAATTGTTGTCTTTTTGAGGACATGTTTGTTAGTGTGTGTGCGCGTGAGCACTGTCCTGTGTCAGTGTGAGCTATGCACTTGTAAATCTAGATTGGAAACTCATTTCTCTAGAACTGCTTCTTGCGTTTAGTTTGTTGTCCTTCCCGTACATACACATGTACACGTGTGTGCCCCCCACCCCCGTCTCCCCCCCCCGCCCGCGCGCCACACCTGCCGGTTGAGCTTCACGGCGAGGATGGTGTTGGAGTAGCTGTAGTTGCAGATCTCCGTTCCCTTCTTGAAGTGGCACACCTTGAGCTTGCGCGGCGCCGACAGGCTCACGATGGCCACAAGGCTGCTGGAGAAGAGGCGCTCCACGATGCACACATCCTCCGTGTCGGCTGCGCGGCGGGACAACGCACGCACGCACGAGCGCGTCGACATGCGAACAGCCGCACGCCGACAGACGAACGGGGCGGGGAACCGAACATTCTATCGCTCTCACCGCCAAGTACCCCCCCCCCCCCCAAAAAAAAACCTCTCTCCCGCACTCCCGATCCAACCATCATCCACCACAAAGACGCCCCGCACAGCCTGTAACAGACTGTTGGGGCAAGTGCTGTTAGCGAGCACCTATGGAGGCCGGCACGGCACACGAAGGGGGTAGGTGGCCAACACCACGCCCGGCCGCCGTTGTCTCCTGAGTGGCGATGTTTACCACGCGCCGCACCAGGTACTCAAATATTTGAGGCCGAGTAGACCTAGGGGAGGCTCAGGACCGGTTCAGATAACTGTCACCGGTGTTGGCCGTGAGCGGGAATCGAACTCGGGTCGCCGGGTTGATAGTGCGGGGTAGCGCTAACCGCTACACCACCGCTCCCCATCCGCCACACCACACACACCCGCACCACGATCCACACTACTCACTGCTCTCGTAAATCTGCTCGAGCTTGTCCACGGAGTTGAGAGAGAAGAGCTTGTAACCTGACTTGGAGCCCACGGCCAGGGACCTGCACACGCAGCCGAAGGCGAGGTCGAGTTAGATCAATATTTGACCGAGTTTAACAGAGAAGACAAAATAATCACGACAAGCGGACGAACTGAGTTAGAGTCAGGTTCGGTGGTGACAAAGCTGTGGCTCTTGAACCTACCCTGGCCCTGACTAACACGTAGCCCTAATCCTAATCCTAACACTAACCCTAACACCATCCCCAGACCCAACACTAACCCTGACCCTAATACCACCACTAGCTGACCGTAACCCTAAAACCAACCCTGACTTTAAACCTAACCCCAAACGCCAGTTCCGATCCTAATCTTGACACCAACTCTGACCCTATCACCAACCCCGACTAGAACCACCGTTCCCGACCTTCATCCTAACAGCAACCACACCCATGAAGCCAGTTCGGACTCTAATCTCGGCGCTTACTGCTAAGCCATTCCGCGTTGAGCATCGGCTGGGCTGAGACGAGCAAAAGAGGAAGCAAGCGATGGGTCAGTCTCAGTCTCCACCCCCCTCGTGCGTCAACACGAACGCCGCTGCCGCCTGCCGCCCCATCATCAAACCGATCTCATCTCGCGCCACGACACCTGTCGCTTGTTTACACCACGACTGCGTCGCTAGCGCATCACCACTAAATGCTGGCACACTACATAGTTGGGGGGGGACGTGTGGTCACCCAAACCAGGTGTGGTGGCTGAGGTTTACAAGACTTCTTCTGCGTTAATGAAGCCACTGACAGAAACTGATATTAGGGTAAGTTAAAATGATTTGCCGTCTAAATGCACGTACATCTGAAAGACGATTTACAAATTGACCACAGTGGGATAAAACTTGGAAATACGCCATCCCATTCACACATCTGTCCACAACCAAAATAAAAGTATTTTCGTTGATATATTGTGCACGTCGCATCGGTCAAAAAAGCCTTTTGGGCTCAACACAAGCAAACACGAGACCGTTTTTAACATTAGGTGTCTCATGAGCCGAGATCGGCTTGCCTCATCTAATGCTGGTGAACTGCCAGATTTATTTGGCAAGGACCGCTCCCTGTTACATGTTCGACGCCTAATTATATCATACAATAACACAACACGTATGGGAAGGAGGCATATCGTCTTGCTTATTTCTTCTGTTTCTAAACTGTAAACTATTTTGTATTTCACGAGGAAAGGCCCACTCAGCTCTATGTAGCTCTTTTTCGGCAGTGACTCGGCCATCACAGACGAAATCGCAAAACAAAGTGAGGCGTAAGCATCACGTGGGCATTTACAACAGCCAAATAATTGACAAAACGCGTGATGTTGATTTCTTAAACATCAGGACGCGAATGTGGGTGGCGTGGAGGAGGTCAGGTCAAGGAAGAGAGCGAGAGAGAGAGAGGGGGGGGGATGATGAGAAACACCCGCGGCACATCCCGAGATAAAGCAAACGCACACAGAGCCCCTCCGAGAAAGGGGTGCCCAGCAGGAGGCAGCGTGGAAGAGCCGTGGGGGGCACAGCGGACAAACATCGCAAGACGCCTGGCTAGGCACAAAACCAAAGCGGGCGACGAAAAAGATGAGAAAAACATCAGGCCACGTGTAATAAGCGAGCGGCGGCGGTGGCGGCAATTACACATTCCTATGACGGGACGGAACAGCGTGTCCGTAGAACACAACACGGCGCGGCACAACGAGCTTCGTTGTGCCGGGCACGAAGACGCCGCTCTGACCCGTTACCGAACGCGGGGGCACTTACGCAACGCAACAGCGGTGCCGATTCTACCAATAACAGTTGCGGCGGAATAATGTCCATCAGACTCGGTCACATGCCAGAGGCATGGAGCCAGCCAGGCCCAGCCAGCCAGGCCCAGCCAGCCAGCCCAGGCAGGCAAGTCAGCTCAGACAGGCCAGTCAGCCCAGGCAGGCACCCATCCCAGACAGGCCAGCCAGCCCAGGCAGGCCGGCCAGCCCAGGCAGGCACCCATCCCAGACAGGCCAGCCAGCCCAGGCAGGCCGGCCAGCCCAGGCAGGCAGGCCAGCCAGCCCAGGCAGGCCAGCCAGCCCAGGCAGGCCAGCCAGCCCAGGCAGGTCAGTCAGCCCAGACAGGCCAGCCAGCCCAGGCAGGCCAGCCAGCCCAGGCAGGTCAGTCAGCCCAGGCAGGTCAGTCAGCCCAGGCAGACAGGCCAGCCAGCCCAGGCAGGCCAGCCAGCCCAGACAGGCCAGCCAGCCCAGACAGGGCAGCCAGCCCAGGCAGGCCAAGCCAGCCAGCCCATGCAGGCCAGCCCAGGCAGGCCACCCAGCCAAGACAGGTCAGCCAGCCCAGGCAGGTCAGTCAGCCCAGACAGGCACCCAGCCCATGCAGGTCAGCCAGCCAGGCCAAGCCAGCCAGCCCATGCAGGACAGCCAGCCCGGCCAGCCCGGCCAGCACAGCCCAGCCAGGCCAGCCAGCCCAGCCTCCATCCCTCCCTCCCCATCCCTCCCCCGTGTTGTTGACTATGGTGGGTGTGTGGGTGGGGTATGACGACATTGATGACAACACGATTTACAAATCCGATACAATGAAGATGCTATTACGGTGACGGGCACAGCGACGACATTACGAGAGTGACGTGATCATAACCGACGGTGTTACGTGGACGACGTTATTGTGAGGAGGAGGATAGTGATGGTGATGATGGTGGTGATGATGGTGATGATGATGGTGGTGATGATGGTGATGATGGTGGTGATGATGGTGGTGATGATGATGGTGATGATGGTGATGATGATGATGGTGATGATGATGATGGTGGACTTGTTATGCCGAGATCCGCGCGTGCTCGCCATGCATCTGGACTAACGGGACTTCCCCCCCACACACCCCACCCGCCAAACCTCCTCCTCCTTCCTCACCTCTCGCCGCCTCCGCCTTAACCCTTACACCGTTAAGTGGCCGTGGCAATCGTGGTTAATTACCTCACGCAGTTTGTTAATTGACGATTTAACGAAATCCACCACCACCACCACCATTCCCTCTCCTCCTGCCCCGCTCCTTCGCGATCTCGGCGCCCGGCGGCGCAAGGCAGCTGCGCCATTGTTAGGCACGGGGGTACAGACTCAAACTTTCCCCTCTCTCCTCGTCCTCCTCCTCCTCTTCCTCCTCACCGAGGTGTGGGAGATAACAACAACAACAACAAACGCCGCGCCTCTCCGCTCACAGAGATCCACACACAACAACAGCAGCAGCAGTAGCAGCTGCTAGGCCGCAACGAAATCCACGGGGTGGACGGGCGCTCGGATAGATGCGCCCGCCCGCTGGAGGCGCGCCTTGGCCGGCGGGGAGAGCCGGGCCAAGCCCCGGGGGTGGGGTATGTCGGGGTGGGGGGGGGTCGGAGTTTGCTGTAGCCGAGATGGTTGAGGAGTAACCCTCGTCACCCGCACGCCCTTACGTGTAGTCCTGGTTGAAGTTGGCGAAGAGTAATCCCGAGGACGTCTCCCCGCTCTGGCTCGCGAGGTTCATGGCGCCCGCCCGGACTCAAACCATCGACATCGACACCGGGTGGGCAGGCACGGGGAGCGGGGAGCAGGAGGCCGAGCGGCGACAAAGAGCGGGGCGGGGACTGTGGGGAGGGGACGCGAGCGAGGGCCGGGCCTGGCGCGGCCTCACCCACCCACCCACCGGGCCCCACCCACCCACCCACCGGGCCCCACCCACCCACCCACCCACCGGGCCCCACCCACCCACCGGGCCCCACCCACCCACCCACCCACCGGGCCCCACCCACCCACCCACCCACCGGGCCCCACCCACCCACCCACCCACCGGGCCCCACCCACCCACCCACCCACCGGGCCCCACCCACCCACCCACCCACCGGGCCCCACCCACCCACCCACCCACCGGGCCCCACCCACCCACCCACCCACCGGGCCCCACCCACCCACCCACCCACCGGGCCCCACCCACCCACCCACCGGGCCCCACCCACCGGGCCCCACCCACCCACCGGGCCCCACCCACCCACCCACCGGACCCCACCCACCCACCCACCGGGCCCCACCCACCCACCGGGCCCCACCCACCGGGCCCCACCCACAAGCCCCCCCCCACCGGGGCCCCCCACCAACCGGCCCCACCCACAAGCCCCCCCCACCGGGGCCCCCCACCAACCGGCCCCACCCACAAGCCCCCCCCCACCGGGGCCCCCCACCAACCGGCCCCACCCACAAGCCCCCCCCCCACCGGGGCCCCCCACCAACCGGCCCCACCCACCGGGGCCCCTACCCCATCGCCCCCCCTCCACCCATCGCCTCCCCCCACCGCCCATCGCCCCCCCACCCATCGCCCCCCCTCCACCCATCACCCCCCCCCCACACCGCCCCCCCCCCACCCACCTGCCCCCCCCCACCGGGCCCCCCACTCACCGGGCCCCACTCACCAACCGACTCCCCCCCGCACTGGGAGCTCCACCCACCGGGCCCCCCACCCATCCAACACACCGGTGTTGCTGTACGAGTCACGAATTGCCACGTGCTGTTGACGTGACAACCCTTGCTGATTGGCCGTGTCGGGTGGTGGCGGGTTTAACGACACATTTACGCGACATCACCCCAAAACAACCCTTTATTATGGACAACAGTTGGGTGATCCTGTGTTGGCTGCTCTCACACACGTCGGCTTATCTACGCCGTCTCTCGACTGGGCCTCTCTGTGTATGTGCTGTGAACAAGGGGCATTGCCCGAAACGTCGCCTATGTGTGTTATTACGTGTGCCTGTTCACCACATCAGTGTAGTCAAATAACAAAACTCAACACTTTTGCCAGTATAACATCGTGGCATTAAAAACATATATAATCGGTGACGTTTCGGGCAATTGCCCTTATTCATAGCACACAATTAAATCGTGTTATCGCGTGTTATGTTGTTGCTGCTGTAGTGTTGAGGCTATGGAACAACACTGCCCATCACATCTGCCCAGTCAATCTGCACGTTCAACTCTCAATTAAAAACTCATCCGTTCAAGAAGTCTTACAATCTGGCTTTAATTTCCTCCTGCACTCTCCCACCTCGTATATTCCGTCCCTTGAAAAAAACATCTCGATGCTGCTGTTATGTTTCATGTACTATGCCATTGTTTTTTTTGCGTGTAATCGTTTTTTTATAATATTGAATACTTTTAACTGTTCAGTGCTTTGAGCGTGGGAAAAGCACTGTACAAATAAAATGCATTTTTGTTATTATCAGCCAGATAACCATCGAAAATCTGTTCTTATTGCCGTGGTCAAAACAAATGGTTCTCTCCACTTGATACAGATATTTTGCTGTGACAGTTTCACCTGAAGACGGAAGCTTGTGTTGCCTCCGAAACGTCGTGATTTTATTTTTATTTTTTATAAATTTTAATCTAAATTTTTACCTACATGGTGACTTAACCGAAAGAACTAAGAGAATGAATGAAGGGGCGTGGTCTGGGAGAAGGGGGCGTGATTGGGGGGGCGTGGTCTGGGAGAAGGGGGCGTGGTCTGGGGGAAGGGGGCGTGGTTTGGTGTATGAGGGCGTGGTCTGAGGGGGTGAGGGCGGGGCTAGGCTTGGCCAAGGCTGTGGTTGCGTGGCGTTGTGTGTTTACGAACGCGAGGGGGTGGGGTGGGGGGGGGCTCCCCTCAGGGTTCATGCCAGTTCAGAGGGTTTCGCCTCTCGGCCGAGATTCAACGCCGTTGTTGTCAGCTCAGAGGTTCTACCTCTTAGATTGGGCCAAGCCACGTGTGCTGCTTGCTGGACATTGGGAATGCATTCACGCAGCACTGGATCGACGCCGACACTCCATCCTGTCTCCACGAGTTAAGGGGCCGTCCATAAATGACGTCACGTGATTTTGGACGATTTTTGACCCCTCCCCCCTCAAATATGACGTCACAAAGATCTGCCCCCCCCCCCCAAATAAAACATGCTTCAAATCGCTTTAAACTATTGTCATTGTAGTGCGTATTTAATGTGGCGCTGCACTCTGATGTTGTTAGGAGAAAACATTTATTAAAAAGTATATTTAATTAAGTAGAACGTGTTGCCCATATTTATTTAAAGTTGCGCATTTTGATGTGACGTCACATTTCTCACCACCCCCCCCCTCGTCACACATCGTCACAAATGTCTGACCCCCCCCCAGGTGCGTGACGTCTGCGAGGAGCAGAAACTCGTTAGCGAAGATCGCTGCTTACGCATGGCGACACCAGAAGACAAAGATCCCCCGTGTAGCCTTAACAGACTGTAGGGGCAAGTGCTGTTAGCGAGCACCTATGAAGGCCGGAATGGTACACGAGGGGGTGGGTGGCCAGCACCACGCCCGGCCGCCTTTGTCTCCCCAGTGGCGATGTTTACACACCGCATCAGGTACTCATTTGAGGCTGAGTCGACCTAGGGGAGGCCCAGGACCGGTTCAGATAATCGTCACTGGTGTTGGCCGTGAGCGGGAATCAAACCCGTGTCGCCGGGTTCACAGCGCAGCGCGCTAACCGCTTCACCACCGCTCCCCACGCTGCCGACGGCTCCACCACCGGTCATTGTGGTGTGTGGTGGGGTAAAGCGTGGGGCAACTCCCCATCTCGTCCAAGGCGTCTGGCCACTGCCTGTGCGGTCTGCAAAAGTAGGCCAAGTATCTTCGAGATGACCTTTTGGAGCTCCCTCTTGCAGAGGGCCCCTTTGCAAGCAGTGGCGTGACAAGAGGAATTGCAGGGGCTGCGCCTTTTAATGTTTACTTTCGACACTGCACATGTCCGTTGTACTGCACGGAGCTTCCGATATCTTTCGTCTCGACAGCTTCAGCAAATCCATTCAACTCGAACCATTAAATAAAGGGATGATAAAAACGAGACCTTCGGTCAATTATAATAAAATACAGCAGCAGCAGCATTGTTTGCCAAAACAGTCATTATATTTGACATTGCGATTCCATTTCATTACAAATTGCGCAACTGCAATTATAATTGACCTCGGTTCTGGTAATAACACTTCGGTCCTTGCTCTGCGACATCGAGGATGAGGGGGGGGGGGAGAAAAAAATAAAACATCACATAGGTTCGTCAATTTACACCACCGTCGTGAACGGGAGGGGGGGTGGCGTTATCGGTCTACGGTATTGTATATTATTCCTCTTCGGGCAGTGCTGTTGACAAATGTGAATGGGGTTGTTTTTGCCGTTTGTTCCTGTTCATTACTTCCAATGCGGCTATCGCAATAGAACATTCTTTTGTTGAATTCTTGCCAAAAATTCAGCGTTCAAATGAAGCGTATTCACCGCTGTAAAAAGTTTCGATTTTGTACTTCTACACCGGAGACTAAACCCCGCTTTCAAGTGTTGCCGGTGACCGTTATCTGCACCGAAACGCAATCTTTAAAATATGGCATTAAACATAATCCCCCCCCGCCCCCAGCTGAGCGAAGTGAACCACGTGCCGACCCAGCCCAGCGTGGCTCAGGAGGCACCAGGTTGGTTTTTTCCACTTTAAGACCAGAGCCATGCTGCCGACTGTCAGTAAACGAACCCCTGATCCTGGTCCTACTGGGCTACGCGTCACATTCACAATTACTACAAGGCCAGAATTTCACGGTATTGTTCTGGCTCGGCTTGGCAAGAAGCTAGTGGGAAAAAAAAACACCTGTACCATGATGGCCCCAACTCTGGTGCAGCTCAGATGTGCCAGTAGAAATGGGATACGCAAGCGTTAAAAACCCACTGAGTGTCAACAAACACTGCACAGACGGGGAAAATGTGACACTGTGAGAGAGGAGAGCAGCAGCCCTGTACCGACTCCTCCAGCCAGTGTCGTTCCCTGGCATCACATGCAGGCTCCGTCGTCGGTATAAATTCACGACGGGTATTTGTTTTAACCAGATCTCAAGTGAGACGGAACAGACATGTAATAGGCTTTAAATATCCAATGGTGACGACAACAACAAAAATGGCAATTCCAAAACGCACATCAATGTTTATCGCAATCAGGTTTGGCATTACGGCCGGCAGGCAGCAAACGTAACCTGCAATTCATGAAGTGTAAGACCGCAGCAGCATCTCATTACAAAACTCAGCGCAGTGCGTGCCTCAACCTGTGTCCTCGACAGAAAATCCGCGTGCACAACCCGGACCACCCCACCCGCCCCACCCACGTCACTTGACTGCCGGACTTGAGAGCCAATCCACGCCGCGAACGAAACGAATCCGTTACCATACCGTGTCAAGCCATATGGATTACCCCGTATTCTTGTACAGGGAAGTTGGGTTTTTTTCTACCCACGTGACTTTACCGAAAGAACCAAAGAGTATGGATTCCTGCATTCACGAAAGCTTCAAATCTAGATTTAAATCAAGAGGGGAAGTTGAGCTTTGAGGTCCATACGGCGTACAGCCATTTCAATACGGGCAATTGTTTTTTTGTCTGTTTGTTTGCGTTTCTCCCTTGTGATGGGAGTTTGCAGGATGAACGTTGAGATTGACAAGGGTACGGGGGTGACCAATAAGTTCTGAATTGGTCCGTAATAAGGTGGGGCACTGATAAGGGCTTGACAGGTTTGCGTTACCGCACGATGAAAATACTTGGACATAACCAACAGATGTACAGTATATGCACAGCTCGCGTAACCTTCTTACATCAATCACAGAGGTGAGGAGAAGCGGGGGGAAGGGGGGGGGGCGGCGGGAGGGGAAAAAAGAAACATGAAACTTAAGCCGGAGAGAGAAAAAAAACACATCAGTCGTAAACTTCGGAGAAAAAAAAAATGATCGCCTTCTTTTCTTGGCCCAGCAGAGGGCCGCGTGATTTGAGTCTCCAGGGCTGCCGTTCCGTGGCAGCGCGAGACTTTGCGGTGGTAGTGGAGGCAGCGGAGGCGAGGTTGCCCCGTAGTAAGGGGGGGGGGGCAGCACTTGAAACTGCTTGTGTGGGGGGCGGCAGCGAGGCCGCCGAGAAGACCCCGGCTGTCCTGCCCTCCCGCCCTCCCACCATGGCATCTCTCTGCCCTCTCAGCCGTCGGTCTCGAAGGTCGCCTCATTTCCTCTCGTCTAGAAAGGAAGGTGGCGGCGGGGATGACGATGGCCGTTGGGAGTCCAGGGAGGCCATGTGGTAAGGTTGGCACCTGTCCTGGATTTGCCAGAAACGTTCTTTTTTATTTTTGATGTGGCCGTCCAGGCAAATCTGTAAGTCTTCCCGGGTCCGTAAAGGTCACAGCGCATTTTTGTTGACTGTGCAACAACAATCATAATAATAACAACACAGCCATCGAGACAGTGCATATGCATGCAGTTCTCCACTATTCCAGTCTTGTGAAATATTCTTCTCTCCAACCATGACATGTCCAAGTGGCAACCTGACCACGGAGCCTTGGGCTGAGGCCAATCCCCGGGTTTCACGGCCACACCACTTCACTCACCTGCACTCCTCACCCACGCTCCTCCCGCCCCCCCCTCCGCCCCCTCCTCGCACCCCGAGGCGACGGCTGCTGTCATGACGGAGTCGTTCCCTTCAGGTACCACATCCCATTGCGGCTCACGCAGCACTCCTGCACACGGCGGGGAATGGGGAATTGCAGCGGTGAGGACACGCACAGGGACGAACGTCACGGTGGTGCAGGATACACTGGTGGTGGTGGTGGTGGAGTAGGAGACACTGGTGGTGGTGGTGGTGGAAGAGGAGTAGGAGACACTGGTGGTGGTGGAGGAGTAGGAGACACTAGTGGTGGTGGTGGAGGAGTAGGAGACACTGGTGGTGGTGGTGGAGGAGTAGGAGACACTGGTGGTGGTGGTGGAGGAGTAGGAGACACTAGTGGTGGTGGAGGAGTAGGAGACACTGGTGGTGGTGGTGGAGGAGTAGGAGACACTAGTGGTGGTGGAGGAGTAGGAGACACTGGTGGTGGTGGAGGAGTAGGAGACACTGGTGGTGGTGGTGGAGGAGTAGGAGACACTAGTGGTGGTGGAGGAGTAGGAGACACTGGTGGTGGTGGTGGTGGAGGAGTAGGAGACACTGGTGGTGGTGGTGGAGGAGTAGGAGACACTGGTGGTGGTGGTGGAGGAGTAGGAGGCACTGGTGGTGGTGGTGGAGGAGGAGTAGGATACACTGGTGGTGGTGGTGGAGGAGTAGGAGACACTGGTGGTGGTGGTGGTGGAGGAGTAGGAGACACTGGTGGTGGTGGAGGAGTAGGAGACACTGGTGGTGATGGTGGAGGAGTAGGAGACACTGGTGGTGGTGGAGGAGTAGGAGACACTGGTGGTGGTGGTGGTGGAGGAGGAGTAGGAGACACTGGTGGTGGTGGTGGAGGAGTAGGAGACACTGGTGGTGGTGGTGGAGGAGTAGGAGACACTGGTGGTGGTGGTGGTGGTGGAGTAGGAGACACTGGTGGTGGTGGTGGTGGAGGAGTAGGAGACACTGGTGGTGGTGGTGGAGGAGTAGGAGACACTGGTGGTGGTGGTGTAGGAGTAGGAGACACTGGTGGTGGTGGAGGAGTAGGAGACACTGGTGGTGGTGGTGGAGGAGTAGGAGACACTGGTGGTGGTGGAAGAGTAGGAGACACTGGTGGTGGTGGTGGAGGAGTAGGAGACACTGGTGGTGGTGGAAGAGTAGGAGACACTGGTGGTGGTGGTGGAGGAGTAGGAGACACTAGTGGTGGTGGTGGAGGAGTAGGAGACACTGGTGGTGGTGGTGGTGTGAGCGACCTTCAGCAGCTTGTCAAGCGTCGGTTTGTCCGGCTCGGGTCCTCCGGCGAGTGCGAGCCGCGACTGGATGGCCGGGCGCTTCAGCCGGTAGTTCTCATTGAACATCTCCAGAAGAACCTGCCGGGGCTGCACAGCGAGGAGGCGCTGGTTAGGATGGACACTCGGCCTCCTGATCACCACCATCAACCACCATCATCATCACCACCAACCACGCGGAGCGAGCCGAGACGTAACCCACCCCGCCGGGACAACACCCTACGCCTTCACCGCGCAACAAGTACCGGCGTGGCCACGAATCTCACCGCGGATTGACACAATCTCGGCCGGATATAGCCACGCTCGCCCACAACAAACGCCACCACCCGCGCGCCGGCAAACAAGTGAGCCGTGTAGACCGCGGGGGGCTGGGCTTGCTGATTGTCAGCGCGATGGTGCAGCAAGGAGGTAAGAGGGGGTGGGTGGTTCAGTGGGGGGGGGGGGGCGGTGAATGGGGGGTGGGGAGGGTGAATGGGGGGGTGGGTGGGGGGGGCTGGTGAATGGGGGGTGGGCGGGGTGAATGGGGGTGTGGTGGGGGGTGTGGTGAATGGGGGGGTGGGTGGGGGGGTGGTGAATGAGGGGTTGGGTGGGGGGTGTGGTGAATGGGGGGGTGGGCGGGGTGAATGGGGGGGGTGGGTGGGGGGGGTGGTGAATGGGGGGGGTGGGTGGGGGGGGTGGTGAATAAGGGTTTGGGTGGGGGGGGCGGTGAATGAGGGGTTGGGTTTTGGGGGTGGTGAATGGGGGGGTGGGTTTTGGGGGTGGTGAATGGGGCGGTGGGCGGGGGGGGTGGTGAATAAGGGTTTGGGTGGGGGGGGCGGTGAATGAGGGGTTGGGTTTTGGGGGTGGTGAATGGGGCGGTGGGCGGGGGGGGTGGTGAATAAGGGTTTGGGTGGGAGGGGGTGGTGAATGGAGGGGTGGGTTTTGGGGGTGGTGAATGGGGGGCTGGGTGGGGGGGGGTGGTGAATGGGGGGCTGCGTGGGGGGCAGTGATTCGAACGAACCTTCTCGTGAGCGTCCCCCGCGCTCCAGTTTGCGAACACCTTGTCGTTGTTGGCGTCCGAGAGGAACTGCGGCGGAATCTGGCGGCGGCAAGGAGCGCGACGGTGACGTGAAGCGCCAGCGGCAAAAGCAATCCGGTGCGGTTGGTGTTCCGGAAGGGATCGGTAGGTACCGTGAGTCACGGTCTGACTGCTTAAACCACAGTATCAGCGAGCCGGGTTCGCGTCCCCGCAGTGGGGCACGATGTTTGCGAATCCCGTCTGATGGGATTCCGAGCCTCTGGTTCTTTACGACTGAACGAGAGATCTTTGCATTTGGCAACAAGATTCCTCCCCCATTGAGCCTTGCAGATTATCGAGGCAAGTGCCGTTACAGTGAGAACCTATTAGGGCTGTACGCAAGCATGCGCACGCAGTCGTACCCGCGCGCAAACACGCATGGGTCACACACATGGAGTCGCACGCAGGCACACAGTTACAGAGACAAAGATCCCCCGTATTAGCCTTAGCAGACCTTTGGGGCAAGCGCTGTTAGCGAGCACCTTTATGAATGCCGGCACGGTACACCAGTCAGTGGGTGGCCAGCACCACGCCGGACCGCCTTTGTCTGCCCAGTGGCGAGGTTTACACATCGCACCGGGTACTCATTTGAGGCTGACCCGACCTAGGGGAGGCCCAGGAGCGGTTCAGATAATCGTCACCGGTGTTGGCCGTGAGCTGGAATTGAACTCGGGTCGCCGGGTTCGTTGCGCAGCGCGCAAAGACCAAAAAAATTTACAAAGATCACCGTACAGCCTTAACAGTCTGCAGGGGGCGAGTGTTGTTAGACGCGCACGCGCAGTCACACGCGCAGTCACACGCGCAGTCACACGCGCAGTCACACGCGCAGTCACACGCGCGGTCACACACGCAGTCACACACGTAGTCACACGCACAGTCACACACGCACAGTCACACACGCACAGTCACGCGCGCACCTGCACGTGTATCTGCCGGCCGCCGCTCTGCAGCGCCGCCTCCTGCAGCATGAGCGGGGAGACGCCGGCGCCGAGCACGTGGCCCGGGGCCAGCGCCGCCAGGTGGCGGTCGAGCAGCCGGCGCAGCTCGCGCAGCGGCAGCACCGTGTGCTCGGCGAGGCGCGCTCGCACGAACGCCAGGAGCTCGCGCCGCTGGGTCTCGGCTCCCGCCGCCGCCGCCGCCCCCTCCGACTCCCCCGGGGCGCCGTGCTCTCCGTTGGCGAGCGCCGGCGCTCCGTTGGAGCCGTCCACGTCCATCGGTTCCTGCGCCCGGAGGGTGACGATGAGGGGAGGGAGGGGAGCCGGGGTCGATAACCGTGGTGCTGATAATTGTTTTTTACCCTTCTATCTGGCAACAAAACTGACACCTTTTTTACAAGGAGTCATGTTTGCATAGACCACAATACCTGCAGCCATAATGCAAAAAAAAAACATAACTCTGATAATGTATGCACTGTCCTTGAAGTTGATTGGTCCACACCCGAGACAGCTTTCCTTAGAGCCTCGTCTCACGTGGGTGCATTGTCTTTGAGTTGTGCGCCTTTTGGCGTCATCTGGTCCAACCCATGTGAGACTAGGCTCTAAGGAAAGCTGTCTCGGGTGTGGACCAATCAACTTCAAGGACAGTGCATACATTATCAGAGTTATTTTATTTGTTTACATTATGGCTGCAGGTATTGTGGTCTATGCAAACATGACTCCTTGTTTTGTTGCCAGATAGAAGGGTAAAAAACCAATTATCATATTTTTTACTGGCAAATGAGGTTCCAATGGTGTAACCGTGGTGCTGTTTTTTGTTTTCTATGTTATTGCTCTTGGCAACTTGGTTGACCCAAGTCACGCTCAACAAATAAGACTCGTGCCGGTCTCTCGAGTTCCCGGTTGGTTACAGGTCGACGTCATTCGCCAGAGGAGGCCCATTGTGTGCCAGCGTCATTGTCCAAATCTGAGAATGTACCCCAAAAATTTGCTCAATCGGATTATGCATTGCAATCGACGGCCCCTCCTGCAAATACTTGGCACGTGACTCAGCGAAACTTCTTCTCTAAACAATCATATTATTACTAATCATAACGATAAAAAGCAAGGCGGTAAAGGTAAAGACTCGAGGAACGCAATGTGTCGGAGAGGCCGTTCTCCTGGGAGATGGAGCGATTAATTCGGGTCAAGCGCACACGCTCGATGGATTATTACATGACGGGACCGTGAGAGGTGGTGGTTGTGGCGGCATCAGCGGCTTGGGAAGGCCTTCATCCAGCAGCGGATCGGCAAAAAACGCAGCCGCGTGAGCTCTCACCGTATCCTCGGCATCGCTGGCGCGCTCCTCCTTGATGCGCACGCCGCCGCTCTCCTGCACGGCATTGTGGGTCTGCCTCGTGGGATTCTGGGAATGCCGCTGTTTGTAGGTCTGTTCCAGATCCTCCTTGTGTTCCATGATCTTTGACCTGGCCAGCCTGAGCCGCTCCTCTCCCGTCACCACGGTCCCTGCAGTGCGTTCGTACATACATACATACGTAAGTACGTACGCACATTCGTTCATTTGCTCATTAGTCACCGACTGCGGAACACATTCCATCGACGATGAGAGCAAAAATACAGAGAGGCGCGATTATTTGTCACGGAACGTACCCGGTGGCGGTGCCTCTGGCTTCTTGGGTAGCATGTCCTCCTTCTTCAGACCGTACGCCTTCTCCAGCCTGGCGGTCACACACAAAGATCACCCGCGTAGCCTTAACAGACTGTTAGGGCAAGTGCTGTTAGCGAGCACCTATGAAGGCCGGCACGGCTCATGGTGGAGGGGGGGGGGGGGGGTGGTCACGCCCGGTGATCTTTACACGCCGCACCAGGTACTCATTTGAGGCTGAGTCGACCTAGGGGAAGCCCAGGACCGGTTCAGATAATCGTCACCGGTGTTGGCCGTGAGCGGGAATCGAACTCGGGATGCCGGGTTTGTAACACGGCGCGCTAACCACTGCACTACCGCTCCACACACACACAAACGCAGGAGCGCACGTCACGCGCACGTCACGCGCACGTCCGATACTCAACTCGCACGAGATCGGCAGTGGCGATTCGGGCTGCGTAACGAGCGATGCCGACGACCGGTTTGTCGGTGGTCGACGGGCAACGTCATTTAACATTTGCCGTTATCAGATCCGGTCGATACAAAATTCCGTTGTCGATTTCCACCGTGCGTCGTCGGCGGCGGCGGCAGTAGTAGCAGCAAGCAGCAGCGCGTTACAAGCTGAAATCATCATCGTTCATGATTTCCTTCGAGACAGTGAACCATTATCCCGTCCGCCCGCAGCTCACAACACGGCGTTCATTGGCAACGGGATTGTTTGGGGGGGTGGGTGGGGGTGGAGGTGGATGGGTGGATGGGTGGACGGGTGGGTGGGGGCGTGGTTCGGTAGTGGCGGCGGCGTTGGAAGCTCACCGCGCCTGGACGCCCGCCCACAGCATGGTCTGCCGCTGCACCACGTCGGCGTGCCTCCGCACAAAGTCGTCGTCGCGCGGCTGCATGAACTCCCAGCCCAGGCCGATGCGCGACACGGCCACCTGCTGGAAGATCTCGCGCATGTCGTCGGGGGGCAGCTGTGTGCAGCGGAGGAGAGGGTGGGGGGGGTGGTGGGGGGTTAAGACCGCAGAAACACACGCGTTCACGCAGATCCCGCACGCGTGCTGGCACACGCTGGTGTAGACGCTCGCACACAGGCACGTGCACGTGTGGGCTGTGGCTGGCAGGTGGTGGCGGTTGGTGGTGGCGGTTGGTGGTGGCGGTTGGTGGTGGCGGTTGGTGGTGGCGGTTGGTGGTGGCGGTTGGTGGTGGCGGTTGGTGGTGGCAGTTGGTGGTGGCGGAGTGTGGTGGCGGGGTTGTTAGTGACAGTGGTGGTTGAGTTGATGGTGGTGGGTGGGATGTCGTTGACCGTGGTTGGATTGTGGGTGACGGGTGGCGGTGGGTGGTGGTGGTCGGACGACAAAGGTGGTGGATGGTGGTGGTTAGATGAAATGTTGTTGGTTGTGGTTGGGTTCCGGGCGACGGGTGGTGGTGGTGGTGGTAGTGGGTGGTGGTGGTTTTTGACTGTGTAAGCGCGATGGGCAGTTGTGGTTGAGAAGCGCGGCGGCATTGACGCAGGCGGCCAACGCTGACCCTCATCGTTGATGACCTTCCCTCTCCCACTTAGCAACGAGGGACGGACGAGCGTGACGCGTGCGTGACGTGTGCATGACGTGTGCGTGTTGCGTGCGTCGCACCCCACCTTGACGATTCCGGCGACGTCCTTGCGCAGGAGCATCCTCTCCTGCGTGAACCTCCACATCTGCCGGGCGGCCACACGCACGTACACACACACACGCATGCACACACACCGCAGGGTTACTTAACTGTTTCGAGTTGATTTTGCTCAGCCAGGCGAGACCTCAAGGAAACCGGGAATCGTCTCATGTGTAAGAGAGTGGCCTGGCTCAACGAAACGACAACGGAGAAGGAATATGTAAAAAAAAAGTAGGGTCGGGTTTAAAGTCCAAAAACCGCGACACAAGTTTCGCTCCCAGCCATGCCCGACATTTCAAGTTTCATTTAATTTTTTCAAGTTTCATTTATTAGGTATCGCCCTGTGAGCCATGCGGCTCCTGAGCCACAACTGAACCAGTCCTGGGTCTCCCCCGATGCATCCGCTGCCCGGCGGACACACCGCTGCCCGTACTACGACTACACCCGCTACCTCCTGTGTCTGCCGTTCATATCGATCCTCAAGCCCGGCGATCAACGACGCACGCGTCGGCGGGCGGGCGGGAGCGCCCCGCGAGAATCGATAATTTTCGCCAAACCGGCGCGGCGCCAGAGAGGTTAATTCCGCCGCGGCCGTCACGGTGCCCCGGCGCGGAACGGCGAAAGGGCCGCGGGGCGCAAACGGGAAGCGGCGTCACGCGGCTCGGGAGACTCACGACGAAGTCTCGGGCACGGCACAGCAGCTCGCCGGGGATCCCGCTGTGAGGGCTCAGCGAGTCCTTGGGGTAGAGCACCTCGCTGTGGGGGGGGGGAAAGTGGGGGGGGGGGGGAGTGGGGGGGTTCAAGTTCATTTATTAGGTATAGCCCTGTGAGCCATTCGGCTCTTGAATCGGGTGCAACCGCAACAAACAAAAAACAAAAACATGAACAAGAAAACATCTTAAAGTGAATATGTGACTGAGTGCAAACAGAAAATCCAAGAAATTACAGCAAAATATTGCAGAAAAAAAGCACCGTACACCAACGCTGTGTGCAAAAATCCCAGTGGGATGCAAGTCAAACAACCAAAGGTGGGGGGGGAAGGGGGGTGCACACAAGGGATCAACGGCCATCAAAATATAACTCAAGAATCTTGATTTGAAGCTTTCGTGACTGCAGGAATCCATACTCTTTGGTTCTTTCGGTAAAGTCACGTGGGTAGAAAATAAAATAAAATAGATTACGACGTTTGGGATGCGTGTGTTGCGCTCGCAACGTCGTGATCTATTTTATTTTATACCTACGTGGCTTTACCGAAAGAACCAAAGAGTAAAGAACTCAAGAAGTCGGGCGGCTCGGAAGTTGGAGCGAGGAGCCGGCACCCCCCAAGATCCTGGGTTTGAATCCGGGACTCAGCCGTGTCCCTCACCCCCCCCCCTCATGGTTAGATGGAGCTCTCTCTCGAGCGGAGCCAGTTGATTCTCTTGGGCTCCTCCAGACCGTGGGCTGCAGTGCAGTCGCACCGTCTGTGCACTCGATAGCCATGCCATCGGGTCCTGGATTAACCCATGGGCCCCTCTGTGTAACTCCACGCATCTGCACGTGAGTCTATGTTTCTATTTGCATGTTCATGGCTGTGTGTGTAAGTCCATGGGTCTGCGTGCGATGGGATGTGGGGCAGGCTGGTAGCGCACCCACCTCTTGACGACCCAGCAGCCCTGCACTAGCAGGGCCACCTGCTGCACGCTGCGCAGCACAGACACCGAGTCGAGCCCGGGGCTCAGCAGCGACATCAGCTGCGAGAACTGAATCACTTTCACTGCAACGCGCGGACGGAGACACGGGCACGCACACACAGCCTTAACAGACTGTGGGGGCAAGTGCTGAGCAACTATGACCAGCACCACGTCTGACCACCTTTGTCTCCCCATAGCGATGTTTATACACCGCACCAGGAACTCATTTGAGGCTGAGTCGAACTCGGGGAGGCCCAGGACCGGTTCAGATTATCGTCACTGGTGTTGGCCATGAGCGGGAATTGAACCCGGGTCGCCGGGTTCATAATGCAGCGCGCTAACCGCTGCACTACTGCTCCCCACACACACCCACACACACGTATACAAACACACACACACACAAACATGCACACAGACACGCACACAGATGCGCGCACACGCACAAACGGCCAGACGAACATACACACAGACATACACACAGGCGCACACACAGGCGCACGCACACAGATGCACACACACGTATACAAACACACACACAAACACGCACACAGACGCGCACACAGACGCGCACACAGACGCGCACACAGACGCGCACACACGCACAAACGGCCAGACGGACATACACACACACACACACAGACACAAGCACACCCCCTCAAGGTGCTCACCGTTCTTCATGAGCGTCTTCACCTGGTCTCCGAGCGGCAACGTGCGCAGCTGAGCCATGGACATGACATTGCTGGGCGCCACCGTCACCTCGCTGTGAACACAGTGGCAGCGCCGCGCCCGCGTCAATGCCGCGTGCGTGCGTGCGTGCTGGTGGTGGCGGGGGGTGGGGACTGGCGGGCATCGGATAAACAGGTGCAGGATCACGGGTGGGTGAGTGCGGAGCAAACTCACATTTTCTCCTCTTTCGCGGGAGGCATCAGCATGGAGAGGTACTCCCTGCGAACGAAGCGCACGGGGGACGATGGATGGGTTAAGATCACGGAGGCTTCGTCTCACGAGGAGGGTGAGTCTCGTTTACAAGAGTGACCCGGGTCCCCCGAAACGAACGCTCCCGGAGCGCGAGAGCGAGCCGACGCGTTAACGAGCGGAGCGGGGTTGCTAGAGGCTCGCTCACTTGGGCGTCTTCATGAGCTCGCACGCCTCCATCATGCCGCTCTGCGCCAGCAGGTACTGTCGCTCGTGGTCCGCGCGCCCGTCCTGCGCGCACCACGGGAGAGACACGCCACGTTGGCATACACCGCCTTGCCCTGCTGCCGGCATCTGTGGCCGTGGGTGCGTGTGGGTGCGTGTGGGTGAGCTCGCTAACAGCACTCGCCCCAACGGTCTGTTGAGGCTATACGGGGGATCCTTGTCTTTGTGAGCGAGCGTGAGAGCCCTGAAGTACACGGCGCTCACCTTGAGTCCGTGGTGGCGGAGGTTGAACCACGGCTCCTCCGCCTGCTTCTGCTGCATGTACTCGTACGACTGCATCCGCCGCTGCTTGGCGCGGTCGCTCTCCGGTCGCGCGAACCGCACCTGGTGCAACGCCGCAACCAGATTCTTAGCGATTGCTGCGTCACGCTGTGCACCACGCTGTGCAACACGCTGCGTGCCATGCTGTGCACCACCGTGCCACGCTGTGCACCACGCTGTGCACCACCGTGCCACGCTGTGCACCACGCTGCGTGCCATGCTGTGCACCACGCTGTGCACCACGCTGCGTGCCATGCTGTGCACCACCGTGCCACGCTGTGCGCCACCGTGACATCGATGGTGGCGAGCGTCGTCACGCGGCACCGAGCGACTCGCCCTGTCCCTTCCCCGTTACTACGACGATGATGATTATTGCCATGATTCGGGGATCGCGATTTGATTCAACTGTCAATTCGATTCTTCGTCTCGTTTGTATAGATTTGCTTTATGTCCCCCCCGATTGCACAATTACGTCAAATCATTTGAAAAAATGTATTCGGCGAAACCCCTCTGCGACCGACCACTGTCACGGGAGCAATCCGAAATGCGCGTAAAACTCGACCCCCGAGTTAGTGATCTCGTCGGCGCTCACCGTCACTTGCTTGACATCGTCCTCGGCCTCCTCCTGCGACGAGTCGCCTGCGCGCTCCACAACACGAGCACCAATTAGGGCAAGGAGGAAGGAAAGCCGCGCACACGCGCGTGGATTCTCTAAGTGTTCCCGACGTGCGTTTGTCCTCGGGGGTGCGTTCAATCGACAGTAACTTCACGTGTCAAGCGGCGATCATGCCGCACGCCCCCCACCGCCACCCCTGCCTCCCGAAGGCGGGAAACCCCCCCACAAGCCACGCCCAGCACGACACGGCTGCCAATGATGCCGATGATGTCACCAAGTCCCGCCAATCACTTCCCGTGTTGTCCGATTTGTCATCCAACCGATAATGAAATACTGAAATCTAAAACGGAAAATGAACAGCGGGTGTCGTTGCAGAGAATGTTAATCACGAAATAAAAAACACACCTACCTTGTCTCTCCGCATAAAATATTACAAGTATATTTCACGCAACCAATGGGTCGCCACGGCCTTTACCAGCAGCACAGCAGCACTGCAGCACTGCTTCGCTACAAGAAAACTCAGGGTTTGTGTTGACATCCAGCGTTTCGCCAGCGGGCTCAGGCTTGCTGTCTTTCACGGGACCTTTTTTCCCAGTATCAAAGAGTTAAAAATAATTAGAGGTTTTACCCTTTCTGGCAATAAAACAGTTGTGTTAAGATGTTCAAACACCAAATAGAGAACCTTTTGCAAGGAATCAAGTCTGCGTAAAGAAGGCTGTCTCTGGTGTAGGCCAAATCATATTATCAGATCATGTTTGTTTGCATGTTCACCACAAGTACTGCGAGTGGTCAATGCAGTACTTCGATCCTTGAAAAGGGTTTCTATTTGGTGTTTGCACATCACAACTGTTTTATTGCCAGAAAGGGTAAAACCTATTATTTCGCTTCCTGTCACCCACGTCTTACAAGAACGGGTCCTTGTCTTACAAACATCGGGGCAGCTCACCCGGAACCGGACAGCCCGGAGCAACGCGGGAAAACCGCGCGACTTTTACCGGCACGGACGGGCCTCTCTCCCCGCGAGAGAGAGAGAGAATGGTGGCGGGGGTCACGGGGTGGGCATCCCGGCTCACCGTCTTGGGCGGCGTCCTTGTCCTTGTGCTTGGAGTCGGCCTTGTCGAGGTACGAGAAGCTGGGACGCAGCTGCAAGACGCCTTGGAGCGGCGTCACGTGCAGCTCGCCTGCCGGCACACGGGGGAGAGGGGGTGGGGGGTAAAGGGGACCAGGCACGCGGGTTTAGAGGACACGCAGATTTAACAAGCGCGGGTTGAAGCGCGGATTTAAGACACACGAGTTTAGGACACGTGCGGGTTTAGGACGCACGAGTTTTCGAACGCGCGGGTTTCAGACACGCGTGCACACGTGGACACACATTCGGGCCCGCGCCGTTCTCGCCCGCGCCACGTTCACGACGTGTTGTTGCGGCTGGGGTGCATCACTCATTTTCAGAGGGGGGCCACTATCACCGATAAGACATCAGTGTGGGGGCCGCCACACATTTTAAACCACCGGGTTTCACGACGACGTGGTGTTGTCACGTGTTGTGCATTGTCGGGGGCCACACGTCAGGGTCCGCACTAAAGGCCACCAGGGACCGCCAGCGGCCGCCAGTGGCCGTCGAGCCTTGCGATGAAGAAGGCCGCGATAGACCACGTCGCCCCGTTCACGTACCCCTGCGGTAGAGGGCGATGGCGTAGCGCGACGCGCTGCCCGGCGTCTGACTGGAGCACAGCAGCTGCTTGTCCATCAGCTTCCTACGCGGCGAGCGCAAGGGAAACCCGAGTCACGGCTCACGCGGCACCGCAAAGCCCCCGGTCACTCTACTGGAGGTGAGTGGAGGCGAGTGGCGGTGAGTGATGGTGAGCGGAGGGGAGTAACAGATCGTTATGGTGAGTGGCGATTAGTGCGACGGTGAGTGACAGCGAGTGTGGGCAAGCGACAGTGAGTGTAGGTGAGTGACGGTGATTGACGGTGAGAAGAAGTGAGTTACCATGAGTGGAGGTGAGAGGAGCCGAGTGACGGTAAGTGGAGGTGAGCGACAGTGAGTCACGGTGAGTGGAGGTGAGTGGAGGTGAGCGACGGTGAGCGTTTACGTGGAGTAGGTGCAGGAGCCGCTGCCGTCGTCCCCGTGGGCCCCGTCCACGTTGAGTGCGATCTGCTCCCCCTTGCTGCGCGAGTAGTTGGGACTCGTCACGTTGATGCCCAGCTCCAGCTCCACCTGCAGCGTTCGTTCGGGGAAGAACGCAATCGCCAACAAAACGATTCATTGACGGGGCCGCTTGTTATTTTTCAGCTTGCCCAAAGGTGACGACGAGCGGATTGATGCCATCGAGGGCGTGATGATGACTACGACTGCTGCCCACCGGAGGCCAAAGCACGCGACCGACTGCGACGAGGCGATGCCAAGGAGTTTGAAAACGACGACACGGACTCGGGTGACCCGGTCACGTGATCGGAGGCCGCGGTGCGCTCCCTGCGTTGCGATGTACGGACGTTCGCTCGTTCGTTCACACACGAAGGGCGTCCGGCCACAGGCAGGCTCGTGTCCAAGGCAGGAGCCGCCCCAACCCACCGAGCCTCTCTTCCCTACACCATGCCCCCGTGGCCAGAGGAGGGTCTCTCCGTGCCCCGCCCCGCCACCCCCCCCACCACCACCACCACCACCCTCTATCCTCGACGCTCACCTTATGCAGCTTGGGCTTGATGCGTGTGGCGAGGTGTGGCGTGCCCTCGTACGTCATGCCCGCGGGCCGCACCGGGTACTGCAAAACGAGACGCGACGGCCGACTCAAGAGCCGCACGGAACCCAAGGAAGAAGACGTGTGTGCGTGCGTGCGGATTCCGCAACGCTCTCCAACGTGCTCATTTGTCCCCGGAATGTGTTTAATAACGCGACGATAACGCGACCTTCCGAGTGCGCGGCACGTGACGTCACACGGCGCGCGATGTCGTGAGGTGACGTCACGTGTAGTGATGTCATGGTGATGGCACCAAACGCGTGGCGTGCGACGTCATCGCCATGGCTGAAAAGTCTATTTTATTTAGCGCTGGTTTTTACCGCCAAATGTTCGGCAACCGTTTGATCAATGTGGCCAGTTTTTCTACAGGGAATGTCCTCGAACAGCAACAGAAATTGATAACAAAAATGTTGTTTATTACGGGATCAACTTTACACGAGTTATTGCCCACCGCGTCCCCCGTGTTACAGGCAGGCAGACGGACATAACTCGAGTATTAACGCTGCTTTAAACTTTAGTTGGCAAGCGTCGTACCATACTTCACCCGGCTGATCAGTGTGACTTGGTGAAAAGCTGGAATTTTCTGGTGACTTCGTTAAACCACCCCCCACCCCAGGGTCAGGTTTGCCAATTACCTGGAAGAGGTAGAGCTTGTCAGCGAGTCCCTTCGCCAGGTACACGTCGATCTGTCACACGCACAACAGCATCCAACAAGGCCATCGCCGTTACACTCGAATATATCACGCACATCGGTGTCACAGGACGCTACTACAGGTGTCAGGCGAAGACACCGGGTGTACAGGCAGCAGACATACAGGCAGTAGGTGTACAGTCAGCAGACAAGCTGCAAGCAAATGTACAGGCACCAGGCCGCACACGCACAAGGATTACGGTGAGCAGACACACAGACAGCGGGTGTAGAAACGTGATGCACAGAGGCGTCGAGTATGCAGGCACCGTGTCTACTACACGCTCGGTACCTGCCGCCTGTACACCAGCTACATGTACGCCTGTCTGTACGTGCACGCTAGCCTCTGGTGTGTGAGCAGCGCCGTGCGTCCTCGCTCACCTCCTCGACGATAGGGTCGTCCTCGTCGTCTGTGGCGGTCGCCATGGTGATGCAGTCTGCCGCTCCCCTCGCTCCCGTGTCAAAACGGACGCGCGTCACACTGTCGTTCCCCCGTCACACCAGCCGCATTTCACCACCGTCCACCCGTCACACCGCCCAAATGCCACACCGTCCCAACGTCATACCAGCCACCCGTCACGCCACCCACTCATCACAGCGTCCACCCGTCGCAGCGTCCGTGTCACAGCATCCACGTGGGCGTTGGTGGGACACCACTTCTGGCACCGGGGGGACGATGCTGGCACACCCTCACCGCTGTACCCTCACCAGAGGTCCTCACTGCCGTCACGAGTCTTCACCCCTGTGCACGCGAAGACGTAGAGATTCACCGATTATGGGTTAAGGATAGATGGTGGATATTACTGTACTGAAGATTCCTAACAAGGATGAAACTGCAATGATACAGATGTCTCATTGTCCTGCTTATTTATTAAATTAAATCTCCACAATTTTGAACGGAAGGCACGGCCGTGTCAGTGACATACAAGGCATGTAAGTCACAATTGTGCCTTTTGCGTATATCACCTATCACTCTTCAGATGTGGTGCTGGTGTCAGCGTTACGGAGTTGGGTTAAGGAACTGGTGGTTACCGACGGGTGTTTGACGCAAGCGCTAGGGTTCAGGATAAGTCGTTGGCATTCGGGTAGGTTGTTAACGTCCAGGCTTTGGGCAAGACTCCACTTCAATCTGTACTACCAGATTAACGATTACGACCTCGGACTTCGAGAAAACGATGATACAGGTGATCCCCTGCATAGCCTTTAACAGTCGGGACAAGTGCTGTTAGCGACACGTCACACGAAGGAGGTAGGTGGCCAACACCACGCCCGGCTGTTGCAGGAAACGTGAGCACGTGCACACTGTGAACTCAAATGTACAATCTGTAAAGAGAAAACACGGATTGCAAAATAATAATAATAATGATAGCAAGAATGCAAGCTGTCGTCTCATCCGGAACAGAATAAGACTCAATGCGATGTTCTTGCCTGGTTAAATATAGAGGGACCGATTAAACAGAGAGAAAAAATAATCTCAATGGATGTCCGCCTGATGATGCTGGTCGCAATTACCGGCGAAACGTCGTACTTGAATTGGAAATGTTGTACAACACACAAGCGATGTGTTGGAGAGCGAGTAACGAATGTGGCACGTTTTGTGTCGGTGACGACCCTTACTGATTGGCCGTGTCGGGTGGTGGAGGGCTTTTTTATATTTACGCGATCTAAACAAAAAAAACATTATAGATTTAATCTTGACTTAAAGCTTTCGTGACTGCAGCGATTCATATTATTTGGGTCTTTCGGTAAAGCCACATAGATTGAACAAATAATAGTTATTATATTACTATATTATTATGTTTATTTGTTTTTATCTCCGTGGCTTTACCGAAAGAACATTTATTATGGATATTGTTGGGGAAAGTCCTAACGACTTGCGAGTTAAACAACTCACGTGGTTGAACTCAGCTGGTCAGTGGCAAGACGCGAATCTCAGCGTGTCCCCACGTCGCTACAAAACAAATCACCGTCAATGACTCAAACCAAGCGCACACCAACACGCACGTACAACGCGTTAGCGTTGGCGCTACGTTTTAAAGATGTAAACCAAAGCGTAACGAATGGTGACTGCGAGGCCGGCGAGGCCGGGGGGCGTCGCCCGGCCCTGCCCGGAGCCTCCCGCTTCCACCGGTAGCACATCCAGGCGAGAGCGAGGCTTCGCCGCGGCCTAAGTCTCGGCGACGCGAGGCGTTGTCGCGCTAAGGCGGTTTTAATTCGTAAACGAAACTTCAACAATAAACGCTGCAAAAGTCGACGGCGGCGCTTCTGTTCAAAAGCTCAGCGCCAGGAAGGGAAACTTACTCTGTGCGGGGTTTGCATAGAACCATGTGAGGGTGTAGCAGCAGCAGCGGCAGCGGCGGCAGCGGCGGATCGCGGCCTCCATGTGACACCGCGTGGCTAAACGCGACCACGCCGCAATTAAAACACAAATAATCTTATGCGCGTCTATATAATAACAGCAATTAAAATAAAAAAAACACCACCACGATTGTTAATGTATTTTTTGTTGTTGGTACAAATGTAGCTGTAATCATCCCAAAGAATATATATGATACAAAAGTGAATAGAAATTTAGTTTAAAAAAATATTTCAGTTGGCAGCGGTGGGATTTGAACCCACGCCTCCGAAGAGACTGGAGCCTTAATCCAGCGCCTTAGACCGCTCGGCCACGCTACCACATGGAGAGGTCCTGCGACCGCTGCCACTTTAAGTTCTCACCGCGGATGGGCCCACGTGGCATGACCACGTGGCAATTGTGGACATCCATTAACCTCCTTCATTCATAGACGTTTTGGGTTTTGTGTACAGGGTGCTTCAAATTTGTTTTAACACTTGTACGGGACTATCGTTTTTAATGGAAAAAGAATGGATAATACACTGTAACATAATAACAAATGTCTGTTAATAGCTTCTTAAAGTCTTGTTCGCCATCATTGTCAACAATGTGACTGGGATCTTCATCAGGTGGTCTCAGAGCCCAGGAGGCACATTTTTTGTGGCCTCGTTGCAAATTCTCAGAAGTGTTAAACATTTTTTTGAAGCACCCTGCACATTATGGATATTGGTCGCGAAATCCTCCGTGTTAAACTGTATATTTGGAGTTTGCGTCTCTCTCTCTCTCCCCGTGATCGTGTGGATTTTTCTTCGGGTCTTCCGGTTTTTCCTCCTCCACATTTAGAATCACGCGTTTGGGCTACTGTAGTTGGCAGCGATAAATGTCCACACGATAAACAACTTTGTCGGGCTCTCATCTGTGGCCAAGTCGCTTCTTTAAAAAAACAAAAATAGCTAGATAACTCGGTGGGCCTCACCTGGTTCATAGGTTTGAGTTTTATTTGAAGTGTGGGAGGAAGCCGAGGAACCCGGAGGAAGACCACGCAGAACCGGTGCCGGCTTATAACGTCGTAGCAAAAGTAGCTGCTGTATATGCTACAGGCCCCGTACTTAATCCGGTGCTGCGCAGAACGGAGGCGGGAAGAATTCAAACTCCACGCAGAAAGGCGGCCGAGTCGGGAATACGAACCCAGGTCTCTCTCTTTGCTGTATGGAACGCGCAGTTAAACAACCGCGCCACCCTGAAGCGATCTAAAACGTTACCGATGTGGAGTTTGCGTGACTTTCTCTCCCCGTGGTCCACGTTTAGAATCAGCGTCACGCGTTCAGAGCGTTTGGCCGCTGTACATTTCCACACGACGATAAGCCCACTTGGTTGCGTTATCATTTGTGATATAGCCAGGTCGTCGCTTCTGAAAAAAAGAGCTATCATAACTCAGTAAAGCCGTGATGTTTTTGTATTAAAAGTCACGGCCAAGGTGCGCGTGAATACACGCAGAGAGCCCTGCGCAAATTCCGCGCTTTTCTATTCAAGCAATTACCGTACTTACTTTCCCTGTCTTCTCTGTGTATGTATCTCTGCTACCTTGTACCTCGTGTCTCAGTGTCTGTTCACGAGACCTTGTCCTCTTCATTCTAGATTTAAAGTTTTCGTGACTGCAAGGATATTTGAGTTCGCGTCTCCCATCTTCTTGCTGTATTTGCCTCCGTGCAGTTTGCCGTTCTGTGTGCGATGTCCCTCTGTGTGTTCCCTCGCTATATGTTTTGCCCCATTTCCACCTGATGATGAGCGCTTGTGTTACGTTCGAAACGTCGTGATTTATTTCATTTGTGATTTATTTAAAATTTTATTTAATTTCTACATACCAATGAGTATAGTAATTTCTGCAGTCACGAAAGCTTCAATTCTAGATTAAGATCGACCCCCACCGTAAATGTGCCACGTTTTTTTAGCCTCGCATCGTCAGCCACGATCAATCCACCGCTGGATGACAGTATCCGTTGTCCATTTCTCAGAACAAAAAACAAATCTCATCTTGCGCGGCGTAATAAGCCGCATAGAGGCACTCTACCCGCCCACGAGTCGATTCCACCGCTCCATCTCCACCGACCGGGTCAACAACGTTCCCTGTCTCCCTCTGTGGACGCGTTCCTTGCCCGCCACTCCGTGATGGTGCTTCATCGGGCGCATGGTGATACGAACCCTTTCTGCCTCGCGCTGGCCTCAAGCCCCCCCCCCCCCCCCCCAAATCGAAGGGTGATCGAACAATGCCATGAACCTGCTGCGGCTACGTTCTCTACTGGACATGTGGAACAAACACAGCGCTTTATAGCTCATCAGATTCCTCCAGGATAAATGTTCCGATTCTGAAATACACGCGGTCCCCCACCACTCCCCGCCTCTAAATGTTTATTTAAACGTCATCATTGAAAGAACCTGTGACCAAAATCACTCGGAATGCCCCCTCCGACCTCCTCAAGACCTCGGAAGGTCAGCAGGCGTCGAGCCTACCTACCTTCTCGGACCACCATGTACACCGGTCGTATGGGGGTATCAGTGCAACATATCCGTTGTTCTGCACTCCAACCTTCACTAACCAGCGTGGTGAAGTGTGGACAACATCCCCCACCGTGTGAAAGTGCTCGTAACGGGCTCTGGGATATGATGCGTTAATGTTTTTGTTTAAAAATTGCAATCGCACACAATAATCATTCTGTGCAGAGCAGAGACGTTGGGAGTCGTTCGTTTGAAACCCAGCCACACATTGTGAAACTTTATTACAACGTAACATATACAGAGCGCGGAAGCTGTGTGTGTGTACACTGCAACTCTTTGTTGAACTTTTTTCGCACCGCACGTAGCCTAATCGTGCTCATCGAAGGTTACGGTAACAGTTTCACCAACATGCCGGGCAATTGCTGTTGTCAATTGTTTATTTTTCATGACAAGCTGGAGGGTAAAAAAAGAAAACTACTTCCACGCGACTCGCACCGTGCAAAGGCGCGCGCCGTCTGCGATGCTGCAACTCAATCACAGCACAACCGAAAATTCCCAGTTCTGTCACCCCTCCAATCACAAACGACGCGTGAGTTGGTATTGCCGTCCATTGGTTTTCAATCATCGTTATTATTTTGCTATATACAGGGTGATTTTTTCTTTCGTTTATAGATGTCACGATGATTTCTACGAATGATCCTCTGGCGTGCATCTCAACGGACCATTGAATGTTGTAAAAACGATGTTTGACTACGTGAACAAGATAAGTGTTGTTCATTGATTCAATAAGTGTGTCGAGGTTGGTGGAGGTTAGGAGACATGATGAGGTGGGTGATACGCTGATGTGGGACACACGTGGAGGTCTGAGACAGCCACGTGGTGGGAGACACGTAGAGGTGAGATCGGAGGTGGAAGATACGTGAAGGTGGAAGATACGTGGAGGTGTGAGGAACGTGGAGGTCTGAGACAGACACGTGGAGATGAGAGACGCGTTTAGGTAGGTTACACGTGGAGATGGAAGACACGTTGATGTGGAAGACACGTGGAGATGGACGACACGTTGAGGTGGGAGGCGTCGTAGAGGATTTGAAATCACATTATGTTAACGGGGAGTATCCGATAGATGGATCACCCTGTATATTTGATAACAATTCAATTGCTCTATATATTCTCTCTATATATATCATTATGGGCTAATACACGTGCACACACATGCAAAACTCGAATAAAGATCGTTACGAGATTCGTAGCGGCCAACCACCACGGAGATGGCAATACCGGTCAGCCGTACGAACAGAAACCTTCGTAAGGTTTGTAAACGCACACACCATAGCGGCCAGGAGAATCATGAACACGTCGGAACATACCGTGCGCGCACAACAAAAAACAAACCCCTACAAATGCACAGGATGTGGGGAGTCGTTAAAACTACGAGTACGCAAAATCAGTGAACGGTTTGTGTATATGGGCATTTCCATTTGTTTACGTTTTGCACAAAAGAAGCTTAAGACGTGTTTACGTTTAACAGTATTCACGGAAAAGGAGGGAATGGGGGGAACATAGGCGCAGCCCTGCAACGTCTTTCTCCCTCCACGAGAGGGAGTCCCCCCCTGTTCAGGGTCACGGATTGTGGCGGCCTCTTCTACGCTCGCCAGACAGAGACGTCTTTTGACAGTTTCGTGGAAAACAATGTTAATTACAATGATATTACACACACACTCCCCCCGCCACGCGTTTGGGGTGGAGGGGTGAATGGGTGGAAGATATCACTCGCCACTGATGTCAGCCGTGGCTCAGAATCAAACACAGGATTCATACTTGAGCGGAAACAAAAAATCACAAAGCAAAGCACCTTGGTGAAACAAAAATAACCACAAACAGTACACAAAACGAACTACTCTAACGCCAGCAGAAACAACGAAGCCCAACAGAAGGGCGGGAAGTGGGGGGGGGGGGGCATTAGGCCCTGTAGCAGGGGGGTGCCGGAGTGGGCCCTGTACCACCACAGGCCCCCGTGGCCCACCCAGATTCACCCTCCTGAGCGGACTATCACTGACATGGTGGCCCAGACAACAGCCGAGCTGCTGCTGCTGCTGCCATCCCCGCCGCCGCCGCCGCCGCCCACACCCCACGATCTGAGAGGAGCTGGAGTCGGGCCTTGGGGGGCATGAATTACAAAGGCAGCAGAATTAACTCTGACCCCCCCCCCCCCCCCACATGGTAACCGACTGGGTGCACGGTGAAAAACGACGTACTCCCGATGCGGCCATCTAGGAGGTCTGCAGCACCCTGTGCCCACCAACGAGGTGGTGGCTGTTTAGCTCTGCGAACACCCAACACTGACAATTCAGACGGGGCCTTGGCGAATGCTGGTGGTGGGGTGAGGGGCAGGGCTGGTACCAATGGTTCACTGGCTATTTGGTTATGGCTATGGTCAGTGGGATTGCCAGTGGCGTTAACTGGTCGACTTGCCGGTTAGGGACACCAATGGTTGGCGAATCGGCTCTGCAACAAACCAACATTCCTTAAATTTGGCCTTTCCATTTTTTTGGGGGGCATTTTTCTTTTTGCCGATATTTCAGAGTTGGCATGTGCATTCATAATTATAACTTCACCACCGCACAGACCCAGAGAAGCAGCACTGCTACACATCACATTTCGCGGTGGTGGCTTGGCCCAGCGGTAGCAGCATTCACACGCTCGTTGCGGAGAGATTCAAGGTTAAAATCCAGCAGCCTCCCTGATTATCGCTGCGGTGGTGATAATCAGTGGACGCTAAAAGTTCCTCTCAAATCATTCGCAAGGCTATTGTGTGCCGGCATCAGGGTCCAAATTTGCCAAATTCGAATATTACTGGCTAATTACTGAACTGAGTTCTAACTTTCTATGAAATTTTACACGGATAATTCCAATTGGGATTATACATAGCAATCATCGCCCCCCTACTGGCAGACTAATTGCCCCAGGTCACTCATGCAAATGATACTCTCTTGGACTCTTGAGTTCCTCACCTGTTTAAACAAAATAAACTCGAACTTACGAAGTCAGAGGTTGCGTTATTAACTCACGATACAGAGCGAGGGCTCAGGCCTGCGATCAGAAAGCCCACGGAAGAAGTTTGCACCATTGCGTTTCAGCGCGTTCAGTCCCTCTAGGGAGGGCGCCGTTTAACTTCTAATATATTCCATTCCTCCATGAGGCCTAACCCAACATCGGCAACAAAGAGCAGCCAAAAATCACACGCTGGGCTTTACCCCCTTCCTACTCCACAAACCGCCACCAGAGTTAAGCAAGCTGTCATTATACCGTACGACATTAAAATTCGAATTAGACGGACCTCATTCGAGCCAATTGACTGGTTAACGTTTGTGGGGCCTTGCTCGGCTCCGTATCACCTCGACTTCGACCCAAAATCCCAGGCCATAAAAAAATAAAAACGCCAACATTTTTCGTCACGAAACCACCGAGCCAACGCTCTCAGCCAGCGACGGCGGTGAGAGGCGTGCGGTGCTCCAAGACGCAGGACAGAGAAGGGGATTCGGTGGGAGGCCGACGGCGAACGCCGATTGAGAGCGGGAGGTCTCTCGCCTCCTCCCAGGCGCGAGAGCGACGCCTCGCAAAGGGTGGCGCCATTTCGCCGCTGCGTGGGGGACGTTTCGGCGCCTCGGATTGTCGGCAAGTCTTGCATATTTCACGACGGCCCGCGGGTGCCGCCGTGCCGAGTTCGGGTTATTGACGCCGGGGTTCACTTTCTCGAGGGCCGTCGGCTACGAGGAGTCGCGACCGATAAGTAAACCATTTTCTCCAATAAAAAACAATCAGCAAAACGATTGCTGTGGGCCTCTCGCCGTCGGGAAGTACGGTACAATAACGTAACGTAACAACTTCCGCGATAAACAGCAACACATAAAAATCACTATCCGATCAAATTCTCCAGGTATTCGGCGATTTCGTTAATGACAGCAGACGCGACGAGAAACCGAAAACGGAATTCTCCCAATCTGCTTTCATCGCAGCTCATCAATGCGTTTAGTATTTGGTACACACTGTATATCTTTTACCGGATAATCTTCTCTCGATAAAAAAAAAAGTCCACCGGAATCCACACATCCGGCGGACGCTGGTGTGGAACAAGGCGAGGTCACCTTGTCAACGTTAGCGGCCTATACGCCTGGGGAGGGCTACGTTTGAGAAGCTGGCGGGTTTCTAAATGTGCTATTTTTTTTTCTTCTCTTCTCTCAACCTCCCAAGTCCTCGTTTGCTTTTGTAAACTAAGCCGTTGACGGGGTCTTGAGACGTTCGATAGCGTCGGATGGCGGCTCATTCTCGCGTCTTATAAACGCGCGGGGGGGGGGGCTTTCGCGTCGTGTGATATCGACATTATGACCGTACCGTACTCACGAGTGCTTTCAAATTTACTGTGCAATGTTTACGGTTCAGCGTCGAACCCCCATTTAAGCGCCAAGAAATACAACCAGTCATCCCGCCGAATGCCGATGAATCACGGCGCGACAGCAAAAGCAAATGCCGCAAGGTCAACGGCAACGTAACATCGGAGCTGATGCTGCGGTTGAACAAATGAAAGGTTGAAATGCGTTCGCCAATTAGTACCAGTAAACCCTCATTTACATTTTCTGGTAAGTGCTACGAAATCAAAAAGAGGCAAAATGTCGACATCAGACAAAGTTAAATCCCTTCCGTTGAAGGTCAAGAGCAGGAATTCACAAATAATTAACGACGCCTGCCCATCTTCCCGCAGCCATGGAACCGTCCCGGGGAGAGGTGAAGTCAAGGGGGAGAAGTCACGTGGATCCGCTCCCACACAGCCTACTCATCACACACACATCACCTGCTCACCACTCAACACACACACGCAAACCACCCGCTGAATACACACAGTACCCGCTCACAACACACGCACGAATCACCGACATACAACGCCCGTTCACCACACACCGTCCGCTCACCACACACACCGCCCACTCACCATGCACACACACGCTCACCGCACCACCACCCAACATGCACACAGACCACCCGGCTGCAGCAGTCGCGCTGGCCTGCCAGCACCAGCGTCAACCCTGGATGAAATCCGTCCTCCGACTCCTGCACGGGACACACGACCAGAGGAACAATGAGATGGACAGAATCTGCAGCATGGATCTCCCCCATGCCACCTTCACCATGGCGCAAGTGAAATATTACGTCCGCCTGTCTTCAGTTTCATTTATTTGGTATAGCCTTGTGAGCCATTCGCCTCTTGAATCGGGTGCAACCGCAACAAACAAAAATCTAAAACATGAACAAGAAAACATCTTAAAGTGACTATGCTCAAACAGAAAAATCCTGGAAAAAACAGCAAAAAATTCTTCCAGAAAAAGCACCGTACACCAATAATGTGTGCAAAAATCCCAGTGGGATGCAAGTCAAAAAACAACAACCACAAGACAACTTAGATTAAAGCCGTACTACAACAAACATGGCCAAACCAAAAAAGCCCAAAAACGTTGTCCTCGCAAGTAAAAAAAAAAGCTACAAAACCCTTAAGCCAACGACTGCGAATACTGTTTTACCGTGCGGTGTAGCACGACACTATGGGCGGAAGCGTTGATCGTTCCTGCTGGTGCAACAACCATGACGGTACACTACACGCCGTTTGCATTGCAGTGGACGTTAAAGATCCCCCCCTGACGTCGTTCACAAAGCAGCAATCATTGCCCCCCACTGGCAGACTTGAATGGAGAGCTTCATGATAATAATGATAACACCTCTTTGTCAATCCACTTCTAGAAGGTATCCCCCCCTCCGTGTTGAAGGAGGTGAGGGGGCCAGGACTGGTTCAGATACCACTCGCCACCGACGACGTGAGCCGAGGCTGGGAATAGATTTCAGTTCGACGGGTTCGCAGAAAAGTGCGCATCGACCGCTGTGCCACCACTCCCCCGCCAGTTGCATCACCGCACAAACTAAATCGAAGTTGATCAGTGCGAGTCTGTGAACGGGGGGGGGGGGGGGGGGGGCGGAGGATTGCCGCTCATCACCTCACTCCTCGACGCCGGACCACGCCTCCTCCGCCAGCTCGTAGTAGCGGTTCGCGAGCCGCCCCTTCATCGCCTCCATGGCCGCCTCGGCCGCGCTGGTGAACAGATCCCCTGCACGCGCACACCACGGCAGACACAGACAAAGAAACCCCCCCCACGTATAGCCTTAACATACTGTTGGGGCAAGTGGTTTTAGCAAGTAACACCTATAAAGGCCAGAACGGCACACGAGAGGGCGGGTCGCCAGCACCGCACTCGGTCGCCGTTATCTCCTTATGCAGCGGCAGGTGCTCATTTGAGATCGAGTCAACCAAGGGAAGGCCCGGGATCGGTTCAGATAATCGTCGGTGGTATTGGCCGCGAGCGGGAATCGAACTCTGGCCGCCGGGTTTCGTAGTGCGCCCTCTGCGCGTCCCATCGGTCACGGGCAGCAGCCGTCAGCGCGTGCGAGCCTCTCACCCGACTTCTGGGGGTCGCAGGCGACGCCGTGCCCGCCCGCCATGTAGATCTCGGCCTGGCGCGCCAGCAGAATGTAGCTGGGGTCGTCGCTCGTGCCGTCGTACTCGCCGCCCTCGTCGTACTCCGTCATGTTGAGCGCCGCCTCGTACCAGCGCAGCGCCTCGTGCCAGTCCTGCTTCCTGCGTGCGCACGCACGGATTGCACGGATGACGGACGGCCCCTCGCTCGGCCATCGCACCCACGTTCACCCCGCGGGCTTGTAGCGCATTTGTCGAGGCAAGCAGCTTGCCCCGGTTAAAACCGCAGCAGGTTACGTGCACTGACAAGAATAGATTACCTTCACTGACAACAATACGCTCCGCCAACTACGACTACCGCACAGTGGATGGTAATAATAGTAATAATAAAAAATAAATGAAAGTCGGTTTGCCGCGTCGCCGGGGCGGCTACCTACCTGCCGCGGCCCAGGTTGGTGCCGGTGTCGTAGGCGCGCGCCACGAACAGCATGGAGTGGCGGTCGCCCGCCTCGGCCGCCTCCAGCATGAAGGCGAAGCCGAGCGTGGTGTTCTCCTCAGACTCCTGCACGCGGAAAACGCGGAACGCGCACGCACGCACGCCGTTCGCCGGACTTGGCGAGGCAACCTGGGCACATGCACGTAGGTACGTTGAACTTCTCCCGCACCGTACGTAGTCAACCGTGCAGCAGTGTCGGCGCTGGCGGATGGGTGCGGGGACCAGCGAGCGGGTGGGGGCGGCCGAGTCGGTGTGGTTGGTAGACGGACGGGTGGGTCTCAAGCGACGTGGACAAGTGAACAGGCGTATGAGGTGGCGGGCTGACAGGTGATGGAGCCGATTAGCTGGATAGGTGAGCATGCTATCAGACAAGACAGGGGGGTCTGGCAGGTCGGTGTTGAGACTGGCGAGCAGGCAAGTGAGTGGGCAGGTGAGAAGGCACATGAGGAGGCGGGTGAGCGGGATGGTGAGTGGGGAGGCGATTCGATTGGCGAGCAGGCAGGTGAGCGCGGGTGGCTGGCGAGCGAGCGAGCGTGCGGGTGAGCGTGCGGGTGAGCGTGCGAGTGAGCGTGCGGGTGAGCGTGCGGACCGCCCGGCCGACCGACCTCCATGGTGAACTCGCCGAGCACGTCGTGCGGCAGCTGCAGGTGGATGCGAGCGAGCGCCAGGATGGCCTCCATCTCGCCGCACAGCCCCGCGTGGCGTAGGTGGAAGAGCGCCGCCTCACGGTCCCACGGCGCCTCCTTCTCGCCAAAGCGCCCCGCCTCGTGGCACTTGGCCATCTCCAGGTGCACCTGGGCGTCGCCACGGGGGGCGTCGTCAGAACGAGCACCACCGGCGCCGCCACCACCACCACGAGCAGCAGCAGCACTCGCTAAGAGTCAGCTGCCACTATTACAACCGCCAGCGACACTATCGTAGCTAACACTAGCAACAAACAAACACCAACAACAACAACAACCGCCGTTCGCCAGTAAGTGGCGGTGACGTAACCACAGCGCTTGTGCCACCACCACCAATGTAACTATCACCAGCAGTACTACAGCCAGCATCAATATTACAACCACCAGCATTAGCCAACACCGGCGCTGCCACCGCCACAAGCACCGAAACCACAATGTAACTACCACCAGCACTACTGGAGTCAGCACCACTGCTACCACCATCGTCAACATCACCACTACCACCGGCGTAACCAACTCCACAACCACCACCGCCACGGCCGCCAGCAGCGTAACCACCACCAACACCAGCGCTACCAACACCAGCACCAAAACTAGTGTCACCACCAGCGCCAACACTTAAAGCCACCGTCGTTATTATCATTATCACTGCACAATAATGTGTCTAACTGGTGGCTACCCGGCAGCGGCGCTCCCGGACGACGCACCTTGCCGAGGACGGACTTGCCGATCTTGCCCTGCATCTCCAGGTTCTGCAGGCGGTTCACCTCCATGGAGACGCTGGACGGGCGGTGGCAGTGGGCGCGCGACGCGTGGAAGTTGTCCCACTTGATGCTGCAGCGGAAGTCCTGCAGGGAACGGGCAACGCAACAGCACGCGGCTTTACGACGACGCGTCAAACGAACGTCGATCACCCAAAAGGGGGTCCCCCCCTCCCTCTTCCCCCCCCCCTTGCCCATGAACGTCTGGCAGTTCTCCAGCATCGGTTGAAGCAAGCCCGACTCATGGATGTCGAAACCGGTCCAGAGTTTTGCTTGCGTCGAACCAATGCTGCAAAAACAAAATGGAAAATTACTCCCAGAAGGCTGCGTAGTCGATGCGACGTGTAATTTTTTACGTGGAAGGACATGTGTATATATATTTGATAAATGATGAGAGAATGCCACAAAACGATCGTTAGCTGATAAAACAGCGCAGTTATACGTGTCCCTCCACTCCCACATCTGTTAAGTTAGTATTGGTTAAGGCTTTGACACGTTGGTAGGCCCGCGCACTGTAAACGTGCCGAGCAACGTGGCGCTAGGAGCCTTCAACTATTCTCGAGAAATGGTCACCTTCGTACGATCAGTGTTCTCTACAGGCTGTTGTACCTCCGCATGTATTTTTAACATGCGCGCTTTTTGTGCCCCTACTCGTTTTAACGAACCCAATCGTCAACGCAGCAACAAAGGAAACTTCGCAAAACATGCTGAGCAGGGTGCTCCTGAGAACGAGTCGCGAGGGTCGAGCAGTCACGGTTCAGGCTCAAAAACTCGCACGACAAACACGATTGCAAGCAACACGCCGCACGCACGATGGCAACTGCGCAACCAACTAGGGCTTGCCGAACAACACAAACCACGTGAACCCACTCCAAGTCTTCGAGCAGCTAAAACAACGTTTGTTAATTCCCGAGGCGTAACAATCACACGGGGGAACCGTGCAGTAAAAACCACACCGCATGGGAGGATGCATTGTCAGCTCTCGATGATTTATCAAAACAGTGCACACACGATGTTATCGTTCGACCGAACAAGACGGTGTCGGTTAAGCGTTTCCTTCGTCTAAAAACGGGTCGAGGAATACCCTCGGTCGAGATGCAGTCGTGCGTTGGGTCAGGCACAGGCGCCGGAAGGCGACACACGGCGCGACCCGCGGCGATCGCCTGCCTCCCCGGCGCAAGGCCGATCGAGGATCCGTCAACACCCGGGGGTGGGGCGCACTCCTCTTCCTAACCCCCCCCACCCCCGCCACCCACCCTAGGAGAGCGAGGATCAGTCGCGGACGGGGAGGGCCTGTGTGGTCTATCGCGCACGACCGAACGTCGACATTGGAATCGATCAAACGTGCCACCCGCAGCAACGTGATTTGGGTCGATATTAACATTTAATATTTGCGCAAGACTGACACAATGGGTGGGTACCGGTCCGGGCCAGGAGAGGTTGTGGGGAGTGTGCCCCAAGGTGGAGGAGGGGGGGGCGGTGAGGGGTGGACCGGAGGAGGCGGGGGGGGGGCATGCACGAGCGATGGACGACGCGCGCGACACCGCCACCTGCGTGGGGAGGGGCACGCGGTGGCGAGGGGCCGGCAAGGGGCTGTTATCCTCCTGCTCACACAGATGCGCGCGCAGGGCATCGCGTGAATCACGGCGGCCAACGCGCAACACTCGGCGGATCGCTCGCCGCGCAGCGGCGTTCTCTTTAGGGAACGGCAACGCCACGCGGCGGCGTCGCGAGCGAGGGCAGCGCGACAACGCGCACGGGGAGAATTCGCGGCCCGCGTTAAAGACACGGAAGTCTCGAATCGATTCTCTGAATCCGTTATCTTTTGTGTAATCTCAACCGGCTCGTTTGTCCTGCATCGTCTGCCTCGCTTGTTACAGTCCCGATCCGTACTTGCGCGTAATGCTACGAAGCGCTCAGTAGGTGACAATCCTGAAAGTCTGGAGATGTGGGTGAGGCTATATCCTACGTAAACGAGTGCACTGCTAATCAATATTTTGTTGTTGGGTTTCGCCACGTGTCATTAGCCCTCCCCCATCAGAATGTTGGCATAAAACAGCCACCACGTGGCCTAACCCCACAAAACAAATCGGGATTATTGCATCGACTACAAAGTTAAGTGTAATATTAATGTCAATAACAGTTTACTCAGAGATGCACAACACGATGCATTTTTTTAAACTTTGAATGTAGAAGATGGGATGTGTAGAAAAAGTATCTACACTTTTATAAATAATGTGGAGGGACATACACGTGTGTATGTGTATTGGAAGGAGGTGTGTCATTTGTCTGCTTATACATTTTATGAGCGATGAGTAAGGCACAACGCGATTGTCCGCTAACAAAACACAGGGCAGTTGTAAACGTCCGTCCACCCCCACCACAACCTGTAAACTTGGTCTGGCTACGTATGGGTAAGGTAAATAAAAAGACTCGTAAAACGCCAAAATCAACGTCGAAGATTTGTGGGCGCAAGCAGCGGCGAGCGGGACTCACCCGCCGAACAGAATCCTCATCCGACTCGCTCTGTCTCTTCATCCTGTTCACCGGTTTCTGCGCAAAGACGGGGGGGGGGGACAATAAGTAAAGCCAGTCCCAGCTACATATATATATAAATATCTCACACGGGACAACGTGATGGGGCCGCGTGTTGCTCGGCAGGACAACCGCGAAAACACATCGCAGAGCAATCAAAGTCCTACGCTCTGTGAATCGACGCGGTTTTGTCGCCCCGTGACAGCGCCGACGTTTTGCGCAGACGCTTTGTGCATTCGTCCTGCAAGGCAACCGTGCCCGCAGCCTTCGCCTGCCCAGCCCCATCCCATCCCACCCCCACGACCCAACCAGGATTGGGAACCGCCGGCGCAAGGTGTTGATAGTGCAGCGCGTGGGTGCAGATGTGCGGAGGGACACACACCTGGTCGTGCATGTCTCCTTCCGACTCGCTCTTCCTCTCGCTGGGGCAGCCGCTGTCGCCGTTGTTCTCGGACACCTGCATACACGACGTTGGGGCTCGTGAAAACAAGACAAAGACCCCTCCCCCCCTCCACATAGCCTTTAATAGACTGTTGGGGTAAGTGCTGTTAGTGAGCACCTACGAATGCCGGCACGGCGCACCAGGGGGTAAGGTGGCCAACACCACGCCCGGCCGCCTTTATCGTCCGAGTGGCGATGTTTGCACACTGCACTCATTTGAGGCTGAGTCGACCTAGGGGAGTCCTGGGACCGGTTACGATAATCGTCACCGGTGTTGGCCGTGAGCGGGAATCGAACTCGGGACGCCGGGTTCGTAGCGCAGCGTAGCGCCAAGTGCCGCACTACCGCTCGCGACAATGCACACTCCGACATGATTTATCGCTTTGCAACCCAGGTGTGGTGTCCCTGGCCGGGCTGCGTGCGCCACCGCCGCCGCACCTTTCTCTCGCGGTCTCCATCTTGATCGGGGCTGTTGTCGATTTCGTCAAACACCGAGGTCCACCCTGCGCGAAACGCAAAACCAAACTCAAAAACGAAAGCATACGGCGGGGGGCCGAAGCAGAGGGTGGAGGCCACGGACGCACGCCGGCTGAATTAACGCGGGACCGATTGGCAGGACTCGGTCAACTATTCAACTGGATCCGTGCTGCCCAATCATCACGGTGATGGCGTTGACCAGGACTCACGGTCAAACTCAAAAAGTCGTGCTCGTTTCCACGCTCACCTGAGCCAGACGTGGAAATTTCATATTCCTATGGTGGGGGTGAGTAACCACTATTACACAGCGATCAGCGTTGTTCAACGTTATTTCAATAACACCGATCATCGACACCGGTCAACGACCCAAACGCGGTGTAAGTCCATTACAGCCGAGTAACTCCAAGCGAGACTATCTCTGTCTCTTGAGTTCCACTCCCCTCCTTGGTTCAACGAAACTAAACCAAGTAAACCGACGACAATTGCAGCGACCAGCGCCGAAGCAGCCCTCCTTTCGCTGCGGGCGGGGGGGGGGGGGGCGCTAACTTTTGAAATTACGTCTTAAAACTCACCTAGATTTGTACAGACTTTGCCTGCGACTTAACATTAAAAACCTATTTTTGTCGTCAGATTGGATGCCTCCGAAACAATTATTATTACTCGCTTTTATCATAGTTCTTCATTTAATTGGAATTTCGAAAGTAGTCACTGACATTATTTTTTATGAACTTTATATTTCGCTTAAATTGTATCGATACTTGCGAGTGTAAAATTATTTTTACGTGCAGTGCTTTGAGATACTTCAATATTAAATGAGCTATAAAAGAGATAACTATTATCATTATGACCCGCACCATCCAGCACGGCCAAGTGAAACTATAAACAACAGTTTTTTATTTTAACCAGTTAAGGCCCACTGAGCCATCGAGCTCTTTTTCCGAAGCGACCTGGCGATCACAAATTAAAGCTCAACTCTAAACGCCTGTTGTTGATTCTAAATGTGGAGGGAAAACCGGAGAACCCGGAGAAAACCCCACATGACCATGGGGAGAGACACCGCAAACTCCAAATATATAGCAGGCGTCAGGGTCGGGATCAAACCCGCGACCTCCTGCGTATCAGGCGAGGGAGTTAACATCTCACCATTTTTATATCATCTAAATACTCTAAAACGCACGTTCATTCTAAATGCAGGTGGGATGGGCGATTTCGTGGCGGTGGCGGCCTCACCCATGGGCGAGCGGCCCAGCAGGTGCTCGGGGGGGCTGAACGACATGTGCATGCCGTGCAGCGAGGACAGTGAGGAGCGCGGCGACTCCTCGGGCGTCATGGACGACTCGGAGAGGCGGGGCAGGCGCGGGGGTCGCCCGTCCGACAGCGAGCGCATGCGGGGGCTCCCGCACACCTCCTCGCAGCCACGCAGCACCGTCTTCGACGATTGCTGGGGGCACAGATGTAGGCACGGGCGTTGACGTGTGCGCGCGAGATGCGGTGGGTTATGGGGAGCGGTGGTGTAGCGATTCCCGCTCACGGCCAACACCGGTGACGATTATCTGAACCGGTCCTGGGCCTCCCCTAGGTCGACTCTGCCTCAAATGAGTACCTGGTGAGGTGTTTAATCATCGCCACTGTGGAGATTATAGCGGCCGGCTTGGTGCTGGCCATCCACCCCTTTGAGTGCCGTTCCAGCCTTCATAGGTGCTCGCTAACAGCATTTGCCCCAACAGCCTGCTAAAGGCTATACCGTTGCCGTTGATGTGGTGGATTTGAAGCTTTTGTGACTGCAAGGATTCATACTCTTAGGTTTTTTTTTTCAGTAAAGTCATGTAGGTAAAAAATAAGTAATCAAATAATAGAAATAATACTAGAAATAAAAAAATAAATCACGACGTTTCGGAAGCAACACAAGTCTCTGTCATCAGGTGGGACCGTCACAGCTAAATTTACTGTATCAAGTGAGGCAAAATATTTGGATTGTCAGCCAACACCGGTTAAATCGAGGTGCACCGATTGTTCTCTTTTAGCCCCGCCCCCCCCCAACACGTTCCATTCAGTGGCTACAGATAAGCCCCTCCCCCCCTCCCCCTTAACTTGTATTTCTTGGAATTTTGCCTCACTTGATACAGTAAATTTATCTGTGACGGTCCCACCTGATGACGGAGATTTGTGTTGCCTCCGAAACGTCGTGATTTATTCTTTTAGTTCTATTATTATCTCTATTATATTATTATTTATCTTTACCTACGTGACTTTACCGAAAAGAAAAAAACAACCCAAGAGTTTGATGTGGTGGTTCGGGGGCCGGCAGCAATATGCTGATACTGTCGCCCAAAGGACGACGATTGTGGCCGCGACGTCCATGTCGGCAGGACAGCGTCGGCGCGAGCGACACGATGACGCCGGAAGAGGACGATGGACGGTGGCAGCGACGCCGCGGCGGTAGCGGCAAAGCGAGGACGGGCGGCACAAGGCAGAGATCGCAAACGGATTTTGATTCCTTACCCGTACCCGGCCGCACCAGGGTCACAAACGGGTACCCGTACGCTACCCGTACCCGTACCCTACCCGAAATGAGTGACAAACGGTGACTCACCAGTGACTCACGGCCTACCCGTACCCGGCCGCACCAGGGTCGCAAACGGGTACCCGTACCCGGCCGGGTACGGGTAGCCGGGTCTCGGGTAGGGTACGGGTATCGGGTACCCGGTTGCCACCTCTGGCACAAGGGCAGCGACGCGGCGACGCTCACCAGCAGTTTGATCGACTGCTCCAGCGCGCTGCGCTCGTGGGACGAGAGGTCGAAGGGGGTGAGCCCCATGCTCTTGCAGATGCGGTTGCACACGTGCGAGTGGAAGAAGAGGGCCATCCCACGCACGCCTGGACGGGCACGCGGAGGGAGACGCGGGGGGTCCAGGGTTAGGGGTGCGCGGCATCTCCGATCAGCACGGTTGGCTATGTACGGGGCGGAAGCAGTTCAACGTACATACATACAGGCTGTGCGCAGATGCGCTCCCCTCGTCATCGCCACCACCACCTCCGTCAAAGTTTCATTCCGCAGACCGATTATAACTTGTTGGCCACTCACGAATATAAAAATTTGGGAAGTTTGTCACGCAAGCGACCTGCTCTGCGGGCGCTGGTGTGGATCGCTACATTGCAGGACCGCGAGAGGCTGATCAGAATCAGAATATTTTATTTATCCTGGAGGAAACCGATGAGCTATGAAGCTCTTTCTTACAGTCGTCCAGTGAATGATGATGATGATGAACTTTACAGATTGACACCAACATTACTACAGCACGCACTGACCAGCGTGGTGAGGTCCGGTCGAACAACCCTCACGACACGCACAGGCGTCGGGAGGCACTCTCAGATTGAGCAGAGGGGCTGGTCACGTAAGTATTTGTCGTGCGAGACTGTGGCGGAGTGCGGAGACGAGAGGTGGAAGGCTCACCCAGGTTGCCGTCGCCGTAATCGGTGCCCTGGTAGGTGTGGATCTGGGGGTCGGTGTAAAGGTCGCCCACGCCCTGCACATCCACCACGATCAGCTGATGACCCGAACGCTCGAACGAGAAGTGGCTGAAGGCCTGGGTGGAGCGCGCACGGCAGAAGCGCACGCACGCACGGGGACAGCGTCAACACCATCGAAGTCTGTAAATGCTACATGGGGGGGGATCTCTGTCTTTGTGTGTGCGGTTGAGTGGGTACACACACGCGCGTGAGTGTGTGTGGGGGCAATGTAGGGCGCGCGCGTGCGGAGGCTGCGGGCGTCACCTGCGGCGTGCAGCGCATGTTCTCGTCGCGCACGAAGCCCGAGTTGGAGTTGTACTTGAGGTACTTGCCCTCGATGTAGTGCTCCAGGTGGAACAGCGGCTTTTCCGCTCGGTTCTTCAGCTCCAGGATGCACACCTGCATGATGTCCACCTGAGGGGGGACGGGGGGGGTACAGGCAGGAGGTAGGCCAGACTAAGGTGAGCACCACACCGTGTGTTTCTTAAGGGACGTGTTTACTTTTTGTGTGTGCGTGCGAGAGACCGTGCTGCACAATTTGCCGTCGAAAGTCTCCCCACATTATGACAACTTCCGGTCGGCGCTCATCTCCAACGTCGTTGTTGGGCCGGTGGTGTAAACTCCATGATTATTAATTATCAGGCGTGGCGGCGCACACACCTGCAAGAGAGTGCTTAAGAAGCAAAGGTTTACGCGATGAACCTCACTCTCGTACGCACAGCGAGTGTGACGTGCTGCCCTCCGCCGCGTGTCGGCCACAGTTCACTTGAAGAAGGAATCTCAGAGGTAGCTCTGTGACATCCGCTTCCGTTCTCTAACACGAAGGCTCGCACTGCTCTTCAAGACATCCGAAAGGATCCTGCGTCTTGTGATGATGTGACGGCGACAGCACAACTCGATTAAACAGAAGGGAAGTTCCGCCGAAATCCTCAAACTCCCAAACCACATGCACCACAAGCAGGTGGCCAGAAGATGGCAGTACAGCAAAAAGTTTTGTGACCTTCCATCTGCGTGGGTTTTCTCTAGGTACTCGCAGCTTCCTCCCACACGAAGCAAAACACTCCCTAAAATGGAATTGACCAAGGAAAGTAGAAGCTGTGTATGAGCAAACCCTATGAGAGGGTTTGCTGTGCTCAGGCCAGCTGTGCTCATATCCAAAGTCATGTGCTTGTATCAGAAGCTGCGTTTTGCCTCCACCCCCCCCTCCCCCACTAGTGTAAGTTTCGCCAACTGTCTTAACCCAACCAAGTGATTGCCTAACGCACCCGGCTATTGAACGATAACGGTTGCCCATTTGCATTCTTGTTAAATTAACAACTGCCGTTTCCTTCCCGTCCGATTGGTGCGGGTTCCAGAGACGCTGTGCATTTCTTCAGACCGTGTCGGGAGGGGGGGGGGGGGTGTTGAGTTAACGCGGCAAATAGCTGTCACCGACCAGAATCTTGCACGTGTGTTGAAACTTCTTTCACACCGTACGTAGCCAACCGAGCCCATCCTGACGTTTTCTATTTTGAGCTCCGGCACTTGTTTGTGTTTTGGAGAAGGCCGTCGTTCGGGAGGGCACGTTGATTGGCAACCAGTCTAAAGGTCGCCTTTCACTTGCCGACTTCGCTTAAACACGACACGGCACAATTCGGCCGTCCCAAGGCGAGCGAACCCCCAAGACTGTGTACCATGGTGGCGTTCGTGTTTCTTTTTGAGTACAAGGAATGAGTAGGAACTTTCTTTTCAAAAACACCGTTGCTGAGCCTAGCCCGCTCCCCCCCCTAAAAGGCCCGGAATATCAATCGGGCAGCAGCAAACAGCACTGCCAAAGTTTGTAACTGATAAAGAGTTGACAAGTTTTTGGACTGAACAAGGTGATGATGATGGTGGTGGGGGGAGGGAATTCCAAAGTGAAGCAATGCACGGGGAGATGCAGAAAGAGAAGCGCTTGATGGGAGAGGCACAAAGTCAGGGCAAAGGGTGAGAGCGCGAATCTGCAATTACTTGCCTCTAGGAGGTATTTGGCCTACTCTTCCACGCTGGCCGGAACCTCTTAGAAGAGGTGCGATAACCACACGCAACCCCGAGATCAGCTGATTAAGACGGTCCATGACTGGACAGACTTTGTCACATGCGCCTTACTTCACGTAAACATGTTAATTGCGTCCAGAAAAAATATTGGAAAGGAAGTAAACATTTTAATCCCATTCACTGGCTGGATTATTTGTTTGCAAGGATGTATATAAAACTTATTGATTATCCAAAGAGCTTTCATCCGAACAAATGGAACTTGCCGGAAAAATTCAACAAATCAAATCGCAAACTCAGGATGTGACAAGGATGAGGCACCTGTCTAAAACAAGAGTTGTCAATCCAGTCCGGCTTTCCATGACAACCAAACAAAGGGAGGCAAAACTCTCTCCCCTTTTGTGTACCACACCCTGCTACACAAGCATAATCGGAATCACCCAGACTGGATTCGGCTCTGAGACCGAGGCAGGAAATGTGCCGATGTAAACAGAACAAAAAAGTAGACACAGAGCCAACCCTAACTAAATAATCCAAATCCCCCTCATAATAAACTCGGACAAAAACAACGCCCATCGGGGCCACAGCCTGCGCGATTGTTTGCGTTTGGGCCGATGCGCTCGAGCTGTTTACAGGCACCGCGACGGCCCCGTGGCATTACCCGCCGCAGAGGTCACGACGAGCCCTTATCCAGCAACCAAGGGCAGCCGCCGTACGGGCGCACGGGAGCGTGGAAGCGCACACAACACAGTCGCTCTCGAGCTATGGGATCGTGAAAATATTATCGTTGCCGCGACTAATAATAACAAACAACAAACACACAGACGCATCATGTACACTCGCGCACATGCATGCAGCGCCCACATGGCCTGCCAAGAGCTGTGTGCGTCAGCGCTAATTCAAAACAGGGCCACGTGAACTCACACGACACCGCTCCCTAGACGGGGGCGGCTGCCAGAGTCTGACCGCAGTCACGTAGACACAGCAACGCACGCGCATGCGCAGACACGCGCGCGCGCGCTGCAAACACGCGCGTGCAAACGAAGACGCGTGCGCGTGCAGCACGCGCGCGCGGGACAGGTGCAGGCCGTCGTCACAGTCAAAACCGTCACACGAGGGGCCTTAAATTCAGCACATGGTGCACGCGCAGCACGTGAAGTACGGTCAAAAAACACCATCAAGGACTAGACGACACGGGGAGCCGTGCGCATGCAGCGGCGGATTGATAAAAAGGGGCTTTGCGTGCATGTGTAGATACACATTGTGGTATTCTCACACATGCAGCATAAACAGACGCGCATTGTAGTGTTCGCACACATGCATTGCACACACACATACAAACGAAACGACACAATCATGCAGGTACTGGTACTGAACACACTTCCATACACGCAGACACACTCGTGCGCGCACAAAAAAGCATGCGCACAATGTCTTCATACACCGAGACACGAACACGTGAACAAACAAGTACCATACGCAAACACCAGCGATCATGCGCAGGCATAAGCACACAATGTCGGGCAGTCACAAAGCAAGCACTGGTATCACAGATGCAGCACCAGCAATAACCGCTAAGCCACACGACACACAAACAAGCGTACACGCGCACACATACCACACCACACTCTGCCGTTTTGCCAGCATACTGGACTAACATTGGTCCAGTCACGTGCCAAAGCAATGTTGGCCGTACAGATGGAAATGTTCAGTTGGCTGGATATGGACAATAGATATGGACGTGAGTTATAATCGTAATAATGCTCATTTATGGCCCTGTGTCATTCCACTGCTGGATGAATGTCCCACAATGCCGTTCCGACCACAGAGGTTGTTTGACCATACTTCACCATTCTGGCTAGTGCGGGTTGGTGAAGGGGAGTTGGAGAGGGGTGGGGGTGGGTGGTGTTTGGGCCCAGGATATGTTTAGCTATCGCTCGCCACTGATGTTAGCCATGGCCAAGGATTCAAAACTCAGGTCGCTGCTTTGGGTCCATAACGGGAGTTCACTAATCACTCTGCCACGGTCATTGTATGTCTCCAGGCGTTTGTTTAGATTTCACTCACCACTGATGTCAGCCCTGGTCGGAAATTAAACTCGGGTTGCAGTGCGCGCCAACCCCTGACCACACAACTCCTCCCGCAAGTTGCTTTATTTGCAGCGCTATTGTATTGCACGGTAAAATGTAAAATGAGGTAGCCAGTTAATATTTCCAAGATGAGATTACATATTACAAATGGCGCAAGGAGCCGCTGATGTGATTTATTCATGAAAGTAAATGTTTGCCAAGGCCAAGACAATTTCTCTGTCTGGCAGCAGCAGCATTCTTCCACTGTGTCATTAACCACAGTCCACCTCGACCCATCATCACCACCCTGTGCCACCTTGTACCACCCTGTACCTCTCACCAGCACCCACCTCCACCCTCTGCCTCTCACAAACACCCCCCCCCCCACCCTGTCCCTCTCACCACCACCCACCTCCACCCTCTGCCTCGCACAAACACCCACCCCTCCACCCTGTCCCTCTCACCACCACCCACCTCCACCCTCTGCCTCGCACAAACACCCACCCCTCCACCCTGTCCCTCTCACCACCACCCACCTCCACCCTCTGCCTCTCACAAACACCCACCTCTCCACCGTGTGCCTCTCCCGGTAACTATCGGAGAGCCTGATCGTTCAGTAGTGTCAGAGCCAGCACCGTGAGATTACTCTTGAGGGCAGGGTCACCAGACGGGCGGTCATCTCCTGTTGGGGTGCTGTCAATGACGGGCAGCCCGCTGTGGCACCACCCACGTTCACGGTACCACCATGAAGTAAACCAATGAACATAAACCGAAAAACCAATAAACGAACAGGTTCTATCATAGGTGTGTACTTAGCGAGTGAGTGTAATCATTACCCACCCATCGATAACAAAAAATAACCATGTGCGTTGTCATGGAGAATATAAATAACAGAATAGACACGCAGATAATAACATGTCTTATTTATAGATCTGTCTCTACGTAAAAAAATGTAAGTCGTTTTTATACCACCCATTGGCCCCCCAAGGAAGTCTGGAAAAGAATAATCATTCTTTTCAGCAGCATTGATTGAGTATGAGCAGATTCTGGACTGATTTTCGACATACTGTCTCATCAGCAGAAGTCAGAGGATTGCCCTCGCCAGTATCGTCAGGCCCCTGTACAACCACCCATTGACCCTCGGAGCCACAGCTTAAAGAAAGGGTCCTTGCCTAGATCATCAGGCAGTTCACCAGCATCGATTCAAGCTGTAATGATGCGGCCCTTCATGAATTTAAAACAAACCACGGACCGAATGCAGGAACGGACACGCAAAGATTCTCGCAAGTGCGACAGAGAACTCCAAACAATGGGCTACGTAACTTTGTGTGATAGCAGTGGGTGAGTGGCGAGTGGATCAGTGAGTGGGTGAGCGGATGAGTGAGGAGGTCGGCGAGGAGTACGTGGATGGGCGAGTGCGTAGGTGGGTGGGGCGAGTGGGTAGGTGGGTGGGGTCAGTGCGTAGGTGGGTGGGGTGAGTGGGTAGGTGAATGGGTGGGTTTATCGTCAAGTCAACAACTCTCAGACAAGATGATTGAACGGCTAAATCACATACAGGAGAATCTCTAACAGTTGCCCTACGTAAGCCAAAGACAAGGAAGTAAAGTTTAATGTCATTTTTCTGAATTGCAAAGATGGAACAGTTCAGCCACGGGTGTGCATCTACAAGATAAGAGCCTTGACTTAAAGCTTTCGTGATTGTAGGAATTCAAGGAAAACCGAAAGACTCAAAGAATAAGATAAGAGCCATTTGTTGTTATGGGGTCATGTCTTCTTGTAATCCGGCTCAGAGGAGACGGGATCCAATTCAAAAAGCACAGGTGGTAACATTACCGCAGGTGGTGCGTTTCTCAAGCCCGCATCGATTGATCAATTTAAAAAAACCTCACACTCGTGAACATTGCACACGCACTACGACGAAGGGCCGTAGCCCTAAACGTCACGAGCGTGCGCATGTGTGACCGTGCATACGTACGTGTGCCTGTTCGCATGTGCACGCAAGCTCGTGACAGCGTGTGTGCGCGTGTGTGAACGTACGTGCGTACGTGAGCGTATGTGAGCGTACGTGCACGTGTACGCAAACGTGCGTGTGTACGAGACAAGCGTGCCCGCGCGCGTCCACCTTCTTGGGCGGGTTGTGGCGGTTGTACTCCTCGCCCCACAGCTTGGCGTCCATCTGCAGCCGCACGTCCTCGAAGTAGACGTCGCGCGTCACTGGCTCCATGTAGCGCTTGACCACGTAGTTCGACGCCGACTTCCACTGCTGGTGACGCGCGAAGTTGGACAGCTTCTTGCTGTGCATCGCAACAGCAGCAGCGAGTGAAGGGTCAGAGGTCGGCCACGGCTCAGGCCTCGCTTGCACAGGTCTCTCTCCGGCACTCTTCCTCAGTATGCATTCACTCATCTTTCATTGCAAGATATTCATTCCACCTCTCTCTGCTGCACTCTCTCATGTACTCTATTTCTCTATCTCTCTCTCTCCTTCACTCCCGCAATCATGCAATTGTTGTCCTTTATTGCTATTTTCCTCTCTCGATCACTCCTCACTCTCCCAGACACTCTCTCTCCTCTCTCTCTACTGGTCCATCTCGATCACAGTAAGCTCTCCCCTTTCTCTCTGTACCCTTCTCCCCATGTCACAATCACGCTTGATCGTTTCGTCTCTCAAAGTCTCCCTCCCCACCTGACTTGGATTCCAAGCCGCACTTCTTAATCGGAGTCAGTCACATTCTTGAACTGCTGCAGGTCTTACATCTGCAATACTTTACAAGTGAACATGAGGAAGTGGGGCTACTCCAGCGACTCCGGTGAGACACGGCCCTGTTGAACATTCACCGGTCTGTGTCGGCCCTGCAGGAGTCGTGGCACTATAAACGACCTGGCTATGGATACACACTAGGCCCATATCACTATGGGTCTATCTACTGCGAGCATTCTCTGGTTTAACACCCATGAGACAATGTCATAAAAGAAGGCCGTCTCTGGTGTAGGCCAATCCGTTTCAAAGACAATGCATCTTATATAATTATCAGAGTAAGTTATTTGAACGTTTTGCCACAAGTACGTGTGGTTGATGCAGACTTCATGCCTTGAAATAGGTATCTCTTTGGTGTTTGAACATCTTTACACCCCCTGTTATATTGCCATAATGGGTAAAGCCTATTCTAGATTTGAAGTTTTCGTGACTGCAAGGGCCCATACCCTTTGGTTTTTACCTACGTGACTTTACCGAAAAAAACAAAGAGTATAAAGCCTATTCTTAGTATTTTCATCATTTTGATACTGACAAAAAGGGCCCCACTGTTATTTTGAATTGTTTAGCGCTTTAAAGTGGAAGGGTAAGACGAGGCTTAGTCAAAATCCACGACTGACAAACTAAAAAAAGCCTGCGCTCCTCGTAACCATAGCCTGTGCATTCTAAACGAGGATACGGTTTCGTTTTGAACTTACGTCCGAAAGCACTCCCTCATCGCGCCGCGACCAAACGGCTGTTGGGAACACGAAAGGAAAAAACGAGCGTGTCAGTGCGGAGCCATCGCGACGTGACCACACAAAGCAAACAACAACAACTTATTTCACATTGCGTATGTTTACATAACACAGACGGAGTGCTGGTGCAGTGATTAGCACATTCACTGTTCTTCTCTGACCACCCTAGTCATCCGACTTTTGATTTCCAGACACGGCTAACAAGTCAAAGCTGAACGGGTCCTTTGCTCCTTTGCTTAAATAACAACAACCTGCCATCCGCCACTAAGTGGCGGTGACAGTCACCACGACGCTTGTGCCAGGCCATGTGCACCTTGAGGCCACGTGAAGTGTCGAACGCCCGCTGGCAGGAGGTCACGGGGCAGACCCAGGTGCCACGGGTCGACTGACTGAGATGACTGGCTGATGCACCACCTGTGCCCCCTACTTGTGCCAACTTGCTGTGCTTTAGCCACCCGGCGCTCCGCTCGTTGATGTGAGCGTCGCTCCTCCGCCCTCCGTTGTTGTTGGAGGGCAACTGCCTCCAACTGCCCAGTAGCGTCCTTCACGAGCCTCCACCACAGAGGCCGATCTTGACACCGCTGGTACCAGTCATCGACATTGCTTAAATGAACCTACAGTGACCAGCATGGTGAAGTATGGTCAAATAAACCTCCCCCCCACATCTGACGTGGCGTGGGAAGGCCTTCACCCAGCAGGGGTATTGTTGACTAGTTACTTATTACTTATTCTATCTACATTTATAATCGGGCGCCACTGTGGAAGAGATATTATCTCCTTCGCCTGGTGTGCAGGAGGCCATGGGTTGGATCCTAGGCCCTGACGATGCCTGTTGTATATTTAGGAGTTCCCGTGATCCCTCTCTCTATGGTGGTCGTAGTCGGATGTTCTTCACTGGGTTCCTCTGGTATTGCCCTCCATATTGAGAAACCTGCGTTCAGATTATTTGGCTGCGACGATAAATTCCCACGCGTGATGATGATATAAGCCACTTCGACGAGCTATCATCATGGCCATGTCGCCTCTGAAAAATAGCTAACTGCGCAATGGGGTCTACCCGGTAAATAAAATAGTAAAAAGCAAAAATTTTAAAGCAAAGAGCAAAAAAAATTGCAAATTGTTTTGGAACCCATGGTGTCAAGACACAGGAATAGTGCAAAGCAAAAGGATAAAAACAGCATTTGTTTTAAAAAAATCTAAATAAACGTGCACCTGCTTCGCCATTTTCATGAAAACTTCATCCTCCACCCACTTGGACGTCAGCGCGTTGTACCTGTGTTGCACGCCACGCGCACACAAACACACGGTCATGACGGCTCCGGTCATGCGGAATTAACTTTCAATTCACCTCTTTCATTTATTCTCCCAGGCAGCCTCTCGATGCCATTTTAAGTTAAATTTGTGGGCCCCCCCCACCCCCGGAACCTCGCGGAACGAGTTTGTTTAAGTTTGTTATTCTCTAACCTTAACTGTTTTAATTGCAGGTGCAAGGTGAGCCCAACAAGGGCACCGCCCCACCTGAATCGCGTTGCCACCTCTGTCTCAATCTCCTCCAGGTGGAACTCAGGCCCAGGGATCCGGCATGTGCTTGGCCTTCTCCACAGCGTGCCGCCATGCCTCCTGCACCGCCACACCACCACCACCAATAACATCATCACCAACAACATCAGGAACAACATCACCAACAACACCATCAACAACGCCACCAACAACAACACCACCTTCATCCTTATGTCTACTGTCATCACCGCCAACACTACCATCTCCATTAGCAGTCATCACAACAAACCACCATTATCAAAACCATCACCGCTATACTCAACACCACCACAAAAGAACACCACCACCAGTCATCATCAGCACCACCACATTCATCATTTCCAACAGCACCACTGTCATCATCACCATCCACTGCAACCGCCACCACTACCAGTCGCAGTGCTAACCGCCGCTTGAACTGCACTCGTGAATTAGTTGCACAAAAACCCATTTAGACCTGCAATGAGCAAGTGGGATCATGGACCTGTCGATGCAGAGCCCATGGCAATCACGCTATGCCAGCCTACGACTGAGGACCCTACTAGGTATCAAATAAACAAGACCTGGGCTAATCGAGGACATGCCGGCAATCTAACTGTAAGTAAGCGAACGTAAACACTGCAGGTTCCTCGTGCGTTGCGCTACAATCCTGGTGACCCGAACTCAATTATTCGGTTAACACATCTGTAAAAATATTTCGACCGGTCAGGCCTTCCCCGAGGTTGGACTTCAGCATTCAACGAGCGTCCCGTGTGTAAACATCGGCCGGGCAAGCGTGGCGCTGGCCCACAACATCCCCTAGTGACATACACCAGCCTCCATCATCGCTGCCTGTGTGAACAGCGTTTGGCCTGACAGCCTGTGTAGCCTACACGGGGGAACTTTGTCCTCAGACCAACCAAACACCGACCATTCCCCAGCCCCAGTAGGCACCGGTAGAGGCACAGTGTGTTTTTATCGCAGTCAGCAGCGCGTGTGAGTAACGCACACAGACCTCAACGCTTCTACAAACACGGCCCACCCAGCAAGCCTGGCAGGCTTGCACCCTTTTGTGTACATATATGTTGAAATTAAGAGCAAAAGTGGAAAAGCCAGTTGCACAAATGAGCCGGATTTTAAATATATACAGTGTAAACCGTACTGACGGGGCAGTTCCCGCAGCCCTGAACTCGAGACTGAAAATATTTACGACCTGCTGAAGTCGGGCCGGGTTCCCGAATTTCCGATGAACACGAACAAAAAAATTGGGGCCAGGTATGAAGTCTCGAATACATTTGGATTGATCCGAATTGATCTGAACACGTGAAGTCACCAGAAGTAACATCACTTCACTTTAGGTCCTATTAAGTTCTCAGGTCAATTTTATTTCTCGAGATCAGAGCACCAGCGTTTTTGTTCACGCTGTACGTGCTTCAGCCGGAGTCACGGTTCCTGTTTAACCAGGTGTGAGAACTCGCGAGGCGAGGGACGCCGCTCCTCCTCCCCGTCTCATTTGCAAGGGCGGTGGCGAGACCCACATGTGCGGGCAAGTTGGGAGGGTAGGACGCAAGGCTCACGGGGGAGGCAATGGAATGTTTCACGCGGATGGCAAAGCCTCGGGGAATGTTGCTGACCGTGACTCCCAGCGGTGTCCACCATCGCACCTCACGGCGTCCGTGAGCGCAGATTGGGATTTTATTTTTTTCTCTCTAAACAAATCAAATATTCCATAAGAGGTGGCCGGGGTGGCTCAGAGGTCTGAGCACGGAGCTGGTCGATGGCTTCGGCTCGGTCATAAATTAGAATAGTGAATTACAATGGAGGAATCCGATGAGCCATGAAGCTCTTTTTCACAGAAATTACTGCACGTGAGAAAAAAAATCCATCGTAATAAAATGTGGGTATTCACTCAATGTCGTAAATAATCTAGCGCCTGACAATTTAGAAACTAATTTTTTCATATGATTTTGCGATGCCAATGAACCTCTCTAAAGCATGGCACATAGAAAATACAGCGGGGACAAGAGGTCAGCTGAGATTAAAGACTTAGTTCTGTCATATCTCCTTCTGTGGCCATTCTTTACCAAGTGGTTGTGCACTGTTTTGCAAGAGTGCCCCGTGGATTCGTCGTCTTATGACGCTGACTCCAATGGCGCAATTCTGAACGAAACTGTACAAGAGCGAGAGGGACTCAAATATTTTCCAACTGCTTCTACCGAGGAGGCCTGTTAAGTGTTTTGCAACTCTAGCCATTGTGCGGTATCGTGCCTTTTATGGTTCGGCGGGGGTCACGGTGAACAGCAGCCCCCCAGAAAAGGTCATGAATCACAGCCATTCCTACATGACGATCGGACCGTCTTACCCCCTTTTTCCCACTGTCCACATCCGAGCCACACCAGCACCGAGGGGGGGGGGGACCCTCACGATACGGGTTGGTTTTCCCACTGGCTACTTTGCCGAGCCGAGCCAGAACCAAACCGTGAAATTCTGGCCTCGCGAGACATCTCAATTTGGCTTGGAGTGGGGGGCCAAGCAGGGCCAGGGGGCAGCGTTATTTGTTTTTTATAGGTTACGACTCGACTCGCTGCGTGCACAGCGAGCGGCATGGCTCGCGTTCGGCAGTGGGGGAACTGAAGGACAAAAAAAACACTGGCTCCGGCTGAACCCTTTGTTGGGGCTGGCTTGGCACTGGCCCCCGGCGTGGCTCGGTTGTAGCAGTGCACAAAAAAACGTATTGGTGAATGTAAAGCACACACAAAGCAACAATGATCTAAAGAAAAAGACGCCGCTCAAAAAAAGCTCACAGCTATTATATGTTCTAGAGAACTACCCACCCCGTGCGGTTTGCCTGCGCTGTCTTATACGTGCTCGAAGCTTCGTTAATGGAAAAAAAATATATATAAAGTTATTCTCGAATATTTAATTACAGCACCTCCGAGTGATGTCACCTGCGATCACACAGCCGTACATCCCACAGGGCGAGTGCAGCGACATCGCGAGAATACGCTGCTCTGACTTCAACGTCTGTTTTGTTTCGCGCATTCACAGAGTACGTAGACTCATGTCGTACGGTCGCACAGACACGCCGTCCATCTAAACGCATAGAGTCTAAAATAAAATAAAAACGCATCTCAAGGAGACGAGAGCTGTTTGTGTGTTTTTATGAGCGACGTCTTTCCTTCAAGGGGAGGGCGACCGGGAGTGAGTTTTGATTAGAAGAGAACGAACATACCCGGCCCTGCTGCAAACCAGATTTTCTCATGCCATCCTTGACACCCAGCATCGCACCGCACGCCAGGCAAGACACGGGATGCGCCCCCACGCACAAGCAGCATTCAGGCGACACACGCAAAATCGGGCAAGACATAAAACACAAAACAAAAATAAACACAAACAACATGATTAGCCAGACGCTGGGGAAAGGAATGAGGCGATGAAGCAAGGGAGGCTGGGAAGGGGGTTGAGGGCGAGGGGAGGAGGGGCAGGGGGGGGGGGGCAAGGATGCGGGTGGTGGTGACGCCGCAGCACGGTTTGCCGCACGTTGCAGAGGTTTGCCGTTCAAGATCCACGACCGTGCTGGTGAACACCTCCGGGAGCATTAACAATCAATAAAACACTTCGTCCGCTTCATGGTGGTCATCAAAGATTGGGTGAGGTAATTTTTTTTAAAAGCAGTACGTCACACGTGTCCCTGCGTCACGGTCGAAGTTGTGCGAGAGTTAACAAACGTAAATTGTCGTGACCTGCAATGCGGGCGTTTGAACACACTGTGGATGAGGCGGAACAAGTCGGTATGGTAAGCCGAATCGTCAACACGGGCGGAGGAATTATTGAGGCTCATGGGAAGAGTAACCGTGGTTATAGCAATATAAGAGGACACAAGGAGGCGATTGACCGCTAGGTGAGCGAGCGAGTGACTGGAGTGAATGGGCGAGTGGCTGGATCATCAATCAGCCCCGACTACCATTGGAACCTCCTTTGCCAGTAGCAAAATATGATAATTGTTTTTTTTTACCCTTTATCTGGCAACAAAACACCATGTGAGACTAGGCTCTAAGAAAAGCTGTCTCGGGTGTGGACCAATCACTTTCAAGGACAGTGCATACATTATCAGAGTTGTGTGTTTTGTTTGCATTCCGACCGCAGGTATTGTGGTCAATTGAAACATGACAGGTTTTGTTGTCAGATAAAAGTGTAAAAAAACAATTATAAGCCCCGACTAATTTAAGTGACTAACGTGATGGCCCCCTTTTGGGTGGCAAATTTGTGACATGTAGGCACCACGCATCGAAGCAAAAATAAAATTTACTTGGCTTCTATCGAGACGAGTGAGACAGGAACTGGGGGCTCCACCCCACGTATCCATCGCGACAGTTTACTCCGACCATAGCCGGCTTCGTTCGTGGCGCAGGCTGCTAACCACGGGGGACCACCGCTCCACCCAACACGAATCTATATTGTATTCAAATCAAGCGCTTCCTTCGATTCATTGAAACAAAATACAACTTTTTAAAAAACTCCCATGGGAACAGAGACGCAGACCTCGTTGAGGAAGGAAGTCCTGGGCCCCTAGGTAATCAACTTGGCTGCGGTTGCCACTCAAGGCAGCCAGGTTTCCAGAGTGATTGTTTTTTTTGTTGTTTTGTTTAACACACAATCTCATTTGATTAACTGCGGCTTTGGCAGGGACGGTTGAACAGCTCGACGGCTGAACGCTCGATGGGGCCGGATTGTGTTGCGGATATTAATAACGGTTATTTCTTTATTTAAGGGAACGAAAAGAGAGATATATATTCTCGTTTAAAAAAAAAAACACCATGGCAAAATGCGTGATAGCAGATATTTCGATAGATTGGGTCATTTGAAAACAACAACAAAGTCGCCCTTGAAGAAGAGCTGTGCTGGTCAATGGGCTTTACTCGGGGAAATAAACGCAAAAGCAGTAAAGTCATAAAGTGCAGGAGAAGCGGAGATTTTTATGAATGTAATAACTAAGCGCCTGTTACCAATTTACCCGTAACGCACCCGATTCTCGTCAGGTCACGGGCGCCAAAAAGAGTTGAGCTTGGAAAGTGTGTGGATGGGCGACCGCCACCGTGTGAAAAAAGACGGGAAGCAGTGTGGCAAATCGACTGTTGCTCTGCACCCATCTTCACCAACCCACACTGACCAGCGTGGTGAAGTATGGTCAAATATTCCTCACGGCCCGCAAGGCGTGGGTAGGCGCCCTCATCAAGCAGTGGATTGACAAAGCAGATTGGACGTGTACACGAACGATAGATCAGCACGGCTGACGGACCGTGTGCGAGACTGCGTTCCGTGTGTTGCCAACTGTCTTGACGAACCAAGTGATTGCCTCATGCACTCGGAGATTAAACGATGCGGCTGCTGCAGACGCTACTCTTCCCAGCTGTAAATGTGGCTGTCGCAGCTGTGTGGACGTCCACGCACTTGGCCGTATAACGGACGCGTCTTGTTGCAACAGATCGCTGCCTGGGGTTTGAACTCAGCGCCTCGGCCATGTGTGTGGGCCTCAAGACAGCCGACGTTTGGTGAGCAACAACTACTGAATCGATTCCGCAATTAAATCATTTGTTGTTACCATTATGATTTGCTTCATTCATTTTGGTGGCGTGGTGGCAAAGTGGTTAGCACACCGCTCTCAGAAGCCAACAAAATGAGTTTTATTCCCGGTCAATGATATCACCAGTGGTGGGTGGCCGACATCAACGGCGAGCGATATCTGAACCGGTCCTAAATCAACCGAGCTCAGCCCTAATGGCACAGGCATGGGGATGGGGGGGGTGGCCTTCATACAGTAGTGGACACACAAACGGTTGCCCTGCGTTGCGCCGTTCTCCCCGCGTTCGCGGGTGTTTAAGCGATGGGGCGTTGGTGACGCGACGAGCCGCGTGTGCACTCACCCGCACGCGGGGGGAGACCTTGGGCCGGGGGGAGTTGGCGGCCGGGCCAGCGGAGACCTGGGCCGCCGACTTCACGTGCTGCGGGGAGCTCTTGTCCACGACCTGGATCTCCGTGATCGGGCAAATCCTGCAGGGGGTCACGTCGGGTGGGGGCGCGATGGGAGTAACTGATTTGACGCGGTCTCGCATATGGCAGCGGGTAATTTGGATCATCACTGCACGGGCACAAACTAGTATTCTTCATTAGATTTAATAACAATGCATTTTACGAAGTGCATCAACTGCGATGGCTCGCTTCGCGACAGACAACGGGAGTTGCGTTCATCTTGCCTTGCTCAAAACGGATTTTTTTTTACTCCAGGAGGGTTTGAAACGTTGATATCTCGCCGGAAGTGCGCAGACTCACCGGAAGTACTCGTCCCCATCTTCGTCGTCGCTCTCCCCGGCGGGTTTCTGCGGCGGGCGATCGCGCGGCTTCCTCAGTGAGCCCTCCTTCTCGTCAAAGTGGAAGATGAGCTCCTCGTCACACATGTTCGCTCGAGTTTACAGGGTCTTCGCGATCAGCAAGGGCCTGTGCCGTCGTGAGGGCACGGGGGTTGGGGGTGAGGCGACGAGTCCGTCGATTAAAATCCACTCTCACGTGTATGACGCACACATCGAGTGGTACATGTGGGGGGGGCGAGTCCACAGCCGGGCCGTCAGTTGCACAAACAAATCTCTCTGCAAATTTGCGCAACCTAATTGGCTGTTTACGTGCACCCAGAGACGTCCAAATAGGAGCGATTCAGCTGCATGCAACCAATCGGTCAGCTGCGGACAGACCCGACTTCAGAATCGACTGCACGATTTATCCGAAATGTACGCCAAGAATGCGCACGTTACCTGTCGGCTAACGGAACGTAACATATGGGACAGACAATGCACGCGAGCCGAAATAGATGAGACAGACAATATCAACGAGGCGGAACATACCAGACAATATGAACGAGACTATAAATAAGCAAAAATCTAATCGTAATGATTCATTGAATCACTGGGAAGAAAGAGGTAGGAGAGTGGAACCATTACATTCCTAACACCCACACCACACACCCCCCCATGCCCCTTGCTCCCTTAACGGTGAACTGTCCAATCAATTAAGGGTCGTCTGAAGAGTCGACGTCAAGTGGAGCAGTCACCGACAACAGCAGACAGCTGCAACTACGACGGACAGCGCAACTGGCCAAAGGTCGGCGACAATCACCATTTTCTCCGCACCATCTTCTCTGTCCGTTTTAAAAAACAAGTTTCGGATGCGTCTTATAATCCGGAAAAAGACAACGTTTTCCTCTGAAAAAAGATGCGTTCAAATATAGTTGTTCGGAAATCAACTTCCAGAAGACAGTTCTCCAAAGCAAATACACAATCACCCAGACACAACAGGAGAAACCACTGGCCATTCAACATAACTATTCCTATAGACATATCTCTCTCTCTCCACCCATTTCGCTCTGGAAGTTGGCTCTCAGTAGGGCCGTATTCTCCCGCCGATTATAAAATTAACTTCATTCAAAACGACCGCCCAAAAACATGAAGTTTGGAGGTGTGTCTTACATTTCCGGAGCGTCTTCTAATCTGAACAATACGATAAATGCTCAACTCACTCATCGAGTGCATGTGCCGGACGGTGCCGAGCGCCGGCCGTTTTTATATCTGGGCGTGCACCGTGCCACCCTGCATCACGCACCTGTGCACGCCGCGCCCCCTCGACCGCTCGTGCCCTCCACAGCAGGAGAGATCGGCTCAACGGAGCTCGGCGTAGAAACTGGAGCGGAGCTCAAACCTCCCGATGAATCCCACGGCGCTCGCGAGACGTTTGGGAGATGCACGGGACAGAACGAGAAACGCCGCGCCCTGACGCGTCGTCGGGGGTCTAACTGTCGCTGGCAGCCAAAGGCACTTTTGCAGAGACCGGCGTCGATGAATGGTGCGCTGGGTCGTTCGGTATTTGGCTTGGAGGGACGTTTAAAAAGACTCCCCCCCCCCCCCCCCCCAGTCTATTTATGCCAGCGCTGAAATGCCAACGCGGCAAGTTTGTGGGGGGAAATAAATAAATAAACATTGCGAGCTCCACGGCCGCTTCCAGTCGGTGAACTCCGAGGCGACGTTGGCACGGGCCAAGTTCCAGCGAAAGAGTCGACTAAATATAGCCGCTCACTGAGCGGCGGGCCAGGGCTCACCACCATCGTCGTCGTGCTCCTCCACCGACAGCCGGGTTTGCGCCTGCGAGGTCATCGGCGATCATCGTCGTCATTAGACGTGTCACGGGAATTTTCGACGGGATGGAATTATTTTAATCCCTCGCCACAGCGATTCCAGTAATCGTCGGGACTCATTCGAGGGTTGCGATTCAATTTGAGGACCGAGCATGTTTTGCCTCCTTGTTATCATCTCGTTTGTATTGTCTGTTGTTCGTATCAGCTCGAGTTTGCAATTTTGTTCGCTCCATTCGCCTGAATGGTCACGTCAGTAACATCCGCATATCAAATGCACAGAGCATAAATTACAGTTTCTCACATGTATAATACGATGCGTGTATCAAGAGTGCCTGATCATTATCGCACCGTGCCTGATGATTATCGATAAGACACCGGAGATTGCTTCGAAACCGCCAACGTGCCCAGCTTAAGTAAGCAGGGGTATGTAAACATGTTTGTTCCATTGGCAGCAAACTGCCAAATCATCACTTACAAGTGTGCTCCTGCAAAGGAGGTCTATTTGCACGCAAACAGTGAAGACAAATACGAAAGGGTGACGATGAGAGTGGGGTGTGTTCCGTGCAAGCTAGGCCTTATCTTGGCAGAGGTGCAGAACACGCACTGCAAGTCAAAGAACTGAACCCCTCCCCAAAGACAAGGATCCCCCATATAGCACTGTCGGGGGCAAGTGCTGGTAGAGTATGTGGGGGGTGGTGGGGCCAGGACCACTCCCAGCCAACTTTGTCTCCCCAGTAGCGATGTTGATGCACCGCACCGGGTATTAATTTAAGGCCGAGGCGACCTAGCGGAGGACCAGGACCGGTTCAGATAATCGACACCGGTGTGGGCCGTGAGCGGGAATCAAACTCGGGTTGCCGGGTTCGTAACACCACCGTTCCCACGCACACAGTGGTACAACAACACAGACGTACTGACACACAGAGGTACACGTGGACATATTGACACACCCACATAGACAGATAGAGCAGAGACACGCGCGTGTATACGTACACAGACATACTGAAAGACACGAGCACACATTGACAAATACAAACTTGTGCGACCAGACACACAAGCGCACACACACCCTGTGCATCAATAACAACAGCTGCCATTCGCTGCCAAGTGACAAGAGATGTCACCAGGGCACTCGTGCCAGACTAGGTGCACTTGGAAGCCATGCGAAGGTCAGTCCAATCCACACAAACACCAAAGAGCACCCATATAGCCATTACCGAACTGTTGTGGCAAGTGGTGTTCGTGAGCACCTATTTTAAGGTCAACACGGAAAACTACTAGACATTGCCAGAACCACGCCCAATTGCCTTTACCCACGATGCCAGGTGCAGTTCTCATTTGAGGCTGCGTCGACATAGATAGATTCCAGGTAAACATTAGTTTACCTGGAATCAAACTCATACAGCAAGGTTCGAAGCTCAACTCCCCATACAAAAAAAACATACACAGACAAATCCCGCAGACAACTAAAACATAACACACACACACATACGAATTGCTAGAACAGTAAAATTGTAAACGTAATTTCAGTTTACAATGCAATTGACCTCAGGTCTGCACCACACACACACACACGACACACATCCCACACACTGCCCTGTGCACGATCACACTACCCACACACACCACGCCCAAACACATCACACACACAGCCACCTGTTGGGGCAGAGAAAGGCCTCACGAATACCCTTGATCGATCGAGGTCCCAGCAGCAGCAGCAGCGTCTTAACCCTTAGAGACGCACGTCTACAAGTTGTGGCTCAGGTCCAATTACAACTGGCTCAGGGGCAGCTGCGTGCTCCTAGGGGTCACCGCTCGGCCAGTTGCTGCCACGGGTGGCTAGGAGATGTTAACTACCTCGCCTGCTATACACAGGAGGTCGTGGGTTCGATCCCGACCCTGACGCCTGCTGTATATTTGGAGTTTGCGTGTTCTCCCCGTTGTGGTCGCGTGGATTTTTCTCCGCGTTCCTCCGTTTTTTTCCCCCGCCACATTTAGAAACACGCTTTTAAGAGTATTTAGTTGGTCTAAATGTCCACATATGTCACTTAGTTGAGCTTTCATTTGTGGCCAGGTTGCTTCTGATAAATGAAATGCTTAGTGGGCCTTACCTGGTAAAGTAAAACATTGTTTGAATAGTTCATTTGAACAGTTTTGACTCTCGACACAGTGGGGGGGGGGGGGGGGGTGGCGGCTGTATCAACATTACAATAGTCTCTTGATCATCGTAAAATATAAAGCAAACGTTAGTAATGCAGCTTATAAAAGATATGTGTGTGTGTGTGTACAGTATGTGTGTGACCTAATTTGTAACTTCATCGACGCCGGGTAGAAGTATGACGACAAAAATTTAATTTTAATTTATAAAGCGCCCTTAAACAATCGTTCTGAGGGCGTGTCTGACGTCGTGGGCCCTCTTAAGCTCAGCAACAATTTATTGACGGTTACCGAGCGCGGGGCCAAGGGACCAGGACGCGAGATTGGCGAGCAAATCCGCAGCACTATTAAAGCTGTGATAAGACTGAACGTGTGTGTGTGTTTTTTTTTAAATCGAGCAAGGCTATATGACCTGGGCAAAGAGTCTAAGGGGGGGAGACATTTAAATGCCGAGCAGTGCCGGGCGGCTGAAGCAGGAAGAGGAAAACGAGGAGGTGACACGTTTACCTCGGATAACCACCCAAGGTAGACCAGAGTAACACATTATGAAGTAAATAGGCGTGGCGAGAGCAGGTTGGAGTGCTTTGGTAAAGCTTAACTTAAAAAGGAACGCACCAATCTGCTTTAATGAGTCACATTTTCAATCAGTCCACGCCAACTGTTATGACATGGTTCTGCAATAATAATTTCAACTTGCAACGCATACACAATTCCATTCACTCACTCGCGGTCCTCTATATGTTAAGGCATTACCGGCCAATGAATGCATGTTTATGCACGTGTGGAGGAAAATGGAGCACCAGTAGAAACCACGCATGGGGGAAACGCTCTATCCCATAGACAGAACAGGTGGAGTCCACATCTTTGCTGTACTGCCCTCTCCTACCAAACCAATGGAACACACTGAATACCGCCTCTGCAGAGACGCACGCTTGGAATGAACACACGGATTAGAGAAAAGAAGACATGCAAAGCGCATAACGCAGATTAACGACACGACTCAAACGGTTGATGAAATTAAAACTTCTTGGGCAGGGACACTTCATCCTAAGGGATGATGTCTGAGGGTTAAGAATTGTGACGGGAGTTGCAACCAAGGAAAGAAACGCGTCCACGAGAAACGTCCACGGAGGAGACGGAGTGATGAAATCCGCTCTTGTCGATTGTTACATCGCAAGTGATGGCTGCTTGGGGAGGTCTTCATCCAGCAGTAGATGTCCCATGCCTGGTGATGTTGTTGTTGTTGCCATTGTCATTTTGAGATATTACACAATTGTGTTGCTATATTGTGAGATGCGTTGCAATCTTGATTTGAAGCTTTCGTGACTGCAGGAATCCATACTCTTTGGTTCTTTCGGTAAAGTCACGTAGGTATATATATATATATATACCTGCTATTTACCTATTTGTCTTCTTGCATTACATTATTAGGCATGTTAACTCTTGAGATGTGTTCACGAAATTAATTTCCAGGGGTGCTATGACAGCATTAGATTACCGTACTTGGAGTGTAAATTATGTTATGTTACAATTGCCATACAGTTCGAAACGCACATTAAAGCCCAGCGGCGTCACTCTTCAACACTGGAGTCAAAACGTCAAGAGCCTTGCTCAGATGAGCATTGAGGTGGCGCTAATCTCCTGTTTACAGCCCCGAGATGGAAAATCCACATTCCTACAGCAGGGGCAAGTCTCTTTCAAAGGACAGTGTTGACCTCCCCACAAAGTGGCTGCCGAGTCAACCGCCCCAAACAGGATTTGAACTCGCAAACCTACCGACTGCGAGCCACTTGCTCAGCAAGCCGAGTCAAGGTGGCTCAGAGATGTTAGCTACCTCGCCTGGTATGCAGGAGGTCGTGGGTTAGATCCCGACCCTGCCGCTTGCTGTATATTTGGAGTTTGCGTGTCTCTCTCTCTCTCTCCCCGTGGTCGCGTGGATTTCTTGACCGGGTCCTCGGGGTTTACCCTCCCCGTTTAAGAACACGCGTTTTTGACTGCTGTAAATGTCCACGCGAAGATGAGTCACTTCGTTGAGCTATCTATTTGTGACCAGGTCGCTTCTGAAAAATAAGTTAATACCGTTCGTCCGTGGGCTTCGATCCCGACCCTGACGCCTGCTGTGTATTTGGAGTTTGCGTGTCTCTCTCTATCATCATCACGGTGGCTAGGATATGTTAACTACCTCGCCTGGTATACAGGAGGTCTTGGGTTCCATCCTGTGCATGTTCTCCCAGTGGATGCGTGGATTTTTCTCCGGGTCCTCCGGTGTTTCCCTCCACATTGGGCTGCTATAAATTTCCACGTGATAAGCCACTTCATTGGGCTCTCATTTGTGGCCAGGTCGCTTCTGAAAAAGAACTGTTTAGCTCAGTGGGCTGGTAAAATAAAAAATAGTTTTTAATAGTTTATAGAGTCATTTCATGCCAAGTGCTGGTCATTGAAACCTCTCAAGTATCCAATGACGCAGGCAACGCATGAATGATTTGAAATACTGTCCAATACATTTACAAGAAAAAAAATCAATATGGTCGTAAATGCTTACACGTTGCACTAAAATATCCACAACACTGTGGAGCCTAAGGATTACACAGCACTTTAGATTGGTACCACTAGATTATTTTATGCCACTTTAACAACAAACTCAACATATTCATCCACAGCACTGTCTTAACAGGAAAACGTTTCTAACGGGCAACGTTTCGGGCAATGAGTCTTTTTCATAGAACATGCCACAATAAATTATCTAGATGCACACCAATTGGTTGCATTAACACACGGCAAGGTGCGCTCACATCTTGCTTATTATCCTTCCGCCCCGCACCTCCGAAGCTAAACAAACGGTACATCCAAACATCAGCAAAGCACCCATGTTATTTTCTTGCATGCCACGTGACTACAGCGTTGATTGTATGAAAAAATATAAGAATAGGTTTTACCCTTTCTGACAATAAAACAGTTGTGTTAAGATTTTCAAATACCAAATAAACCTTTTTCAAGGCATCAAGTACTGCATTAACCACACGCAGTACTTGTGAACACGCAAACATTATCTGGTAATGTATTGTATTGTCTTTGAAACTGACTGGTCCACATCAGAGACAGCTCTCTCTCACACAGTTTTAGACCAGAGAACACCAAAAGACGAACAGTACAAAAACATAATAAACGTTTTTGGGTTAGATCGCGTTATTTATGTGTCGTAACCCTCCACCACCCGACACGGCCAATCAGTAAAAAAAGTGTCACGTTGACAAAAGACAAATAGTTAACTACTTGAGCCCACCGGTGTGTTGAAGAGTGAATCCACAACATAAAAAATTGTAAATGTTGAGTACAAAGACAATGCATTATCAGAGCATTTGTACCATTGCTTGTAATGTACTGCATAGCAACAATGCACTCCGTCTCCCATACAAGCGTGGCTACAGTAATGCGTTACGGATTCGCTCTCCCACCGTAGACTCGATCGATTCAACACCGGACAAAACAAGATTTACACCACACAAACCCTGGCGCACCATTCAACCATTCACCGACGCGCACGGACCAGCGTGGTGAAGTATGGCCATTCAACATTCACGAAACGCGTTCATCCAGCAGTGGACTGACAAGAGAAGCTCACCCCGCGTGTCGCACTGCAGACCGATTGATGCGACTGCCGACTCGTATACCACGTGCGCCATGCCAAAACAAGAATCGATTCTCAAAACCAGGATCTACCCCCCCATCCAGAATCGATTCCCAATCAATTATCACTGTATCAATACAACCCAACCTAAGCGGAATCGCCAGGGAATCGATACGATTCGAAGAGGCAATTTCCAGACGTACAGTGGGCATGCGTTAATCAAAGACAAAACATATCTTTAGCGGACGTTTGGGGTGGAGTGCAAGGCACGGGGAGTGGGAAGAGCTGGGCCCAACACCACGCCGATGACCGCCTTTGATTTCCCAGTGCCGATGCATTCATTACACACCCCACCAGGGGTTGATTCTGAACTTGAGGCCCAGGACCGGTTCAATTATTCGCCACCGAACGTTGACCGTGAGCGAGATTTTTTTTATTTTAAACTCGGGTCCCCAGGCCGCGTGTTACTAACCACTGCGCCACCGCTCCCCCCGGCTCTGTCGTTCATTGAATCGAAAGACACGAGGCCACTCCACTGCTGGAGACAGTGAGATTGACGCGACCAATACTACTTCACCTCGCTGAAGTGCCTCGTTGCTGTAATATTGACATGGGTGTCAATCTGTAAAGCCCACATCGTCATCGATTGGACACGTGTGAAAAAGAGCTTCACGGTTAATCGGTTTTCCTCCAGGATAAATAACAATCCTGATTCTGATCATCATCTCGCGATCCCGCAAATGTTAACGATCCACACAGCAAGCTGCCCACACACAACACAACACTGCTTTTAATCGATCCATCTCCATCGGTGCAACAACAACCACGCTGGTCACCGCGGGTTGGGTGAAGCCGATGACATTGACTCGTTGAGATAGCGAAGCTCATCAACTGCACGCCGGCAAAATTAATAATTGCTCCTGAAAAAAAAAACTAAGTTTCTTATTTGCGTAATCTACCGCGGAGCGAAATCTTTCCCGATGGTTCTGACCATACTTCACCACGCCGGTCAACGCTGGGTGGGCGGGGGGCGGAAACTGACGGTGAATTCGCTAATTAAAAGCCAATTAATGGTAACGCGTCACCTCAATTTTCACGCGCGAATTCTTTAAACGGAATCTTAAAAGCGCGCCGAATCAGCTCCACCACCGAAGGCCATCGACCATACTTCACCCCTCAGGTCACACCACGACAATGGTTGGGTGAAGCTTAACGACGACTGCATTCGCTAATTAAGCTACTTAACTGTGTGCATAACTTCACCTTAATTATCACGCGCGAACATTCATTGAAGAATCTACAAACGCAGCGAATTCGCTGCACCACGGAAGGCCATCGACCATACTTCACCCCTCAGGTGACACCACGACGGGGTGGAGAAGAAGGCAAGCGATGAGGAGTGGATGTGAGGCTTGAATGACAACAATTAGCCACCAATTATCTTTAGCTAATTACCGTCTCGCCTTAATTGCTCGAGGCTCCGCGGAGGCGCCGTTCCATCCGACGGAGTCGGCCTCTTCTCCCGCCAGCGAAGCGCCTCAGAAAAGTGCAAATAAAATCTTGACGATGTTTTTACTACGGATCGCGAGGTGCGTGCGCTATTTCGACGAGGAACTGATTTGTAAATAACAGTTTATGTATTTAAAAAGCAATGTTGTTTTAAGGGATTTAAATTTGTATAGTTTAAAGCGCCAGCAAACCACCCAAAGAGGGGAGCTTGAGGCGGAGGTCGCGGAAGCCTCCACCGCGCATGCGCGTACAGCTGTTGGTGACGTCACAGGGGATGTGGGGGGGGGGCGCGAGCGGGTTGTTTTGGTGGGGACGTCACAAGCACCCCCCCCCCACACGCACCGACACACGTGACCCTCTGTGAATGTCACGCAACGTGGATGATGATGATGATTTCGATTAAAAGCTTTTGTGACTGCAGGGATTCATCTTCTTGGTTCTTTCGGTAAAGTCACGTAGAATGTATATTTATGTATTTATTTATTTTATTCTTTCCATTCTACGTGACTTTACCGAAAGAACCAAGAAGAAGATGATGATGATGTTTAATGAATTTTATATTTTATTTTTATTTTCTATTTACGCAATTTACCGAAAGAACCAAGAATATGATGGTGGTTGATGATGGAGGAGCGATGGACACGTTCTTTCGCGGTGATTGACACGCGCAATGATTAAATTCAGCATCATCCTAGCCGTGGACAATCTGCTGATGCATGAAGGCATCCCTCCCTCCCTCCCTCCCCCCAGCAGTGCCCGATCATCCCAGTAGCACAAGTAGCTACATATGTAGTAGCTACGGGCCCCGCACTTTCAAGGGCCCCGCGCTAAACGCTTTGAAGCTATCAATTCCGGTTCAGTGGTTCTGCACTTGCTCTATTACTATAGTACTATACCGCCTTCAACTTTTACGAACGACTGGGTGTTTGAGTTTTGATTTCAAGCTTTCGTGACTGCAGGGATTCATATTCTTGGTTCTTTCGGTAAAGTCACGTACAAAGGAAATAATAAAATAAAAAAGATATAAAACACATGTATTATATATATACATTTTATTATTTCCATTCTACGTGACTTTACCTTAAAGAACCAATAATATGGGTGTTTAAGGTTTGCGATTTGTCGTATTATCTGGCTGTATAGGAAATGAAAAAATACAATTACTTCACTGTGCAAGTAAAAAAATGTGTTTTAATATTTACGTGTTTTTGTGTTGTTGTAATTTATGACCCCTTTATAACATCATATGCTACAGGCCCCGCACTTAGCTTAATCCGGCACTGCTCCCCAGGCAAATTCTCCATTTCTCGACGCTCTTGCCACGTGAACAATCCACCGAGCCGTTCCGAGTTGCCCCGGGAGCCCCGAAGGCCCTTCGACGCGAGCCGATTTGATCGCTCCCGTCTCCTCCCTCGGCGCGCCTTCCATTCCTTTGCTGCCACGCCGTTATTGGAGTGGCGGCCGAGGAATGCCCTGCCAAAGGCAATGCTCCGCCAAAAACCCACTTTGCTTAGCGGTTTGAATGCGACTTGACTTAAAAGCTGTCGTGGCTGCAGGAATTCGTATTCGTTGGGTCTTTCGGTAAAATCACGTGGATGGTTAAAAGAAAATGACAAAAAACTATGACGTTACGATCGCAAACACAAGCGGTCGTCATCCTCCTGATGTCATCCTGATGACGATCGTTTGTGTTGTGATCGAAACGTCGTAGTTTTTTGTTATTTTCTTTGTTATTTTCTTTACTGAAAAACCCAAAGAATATAGATTTAATGATTTTACTTTGAGTGCAAGCGAGGCCAAACATCCCATTGTACGCAGAGGTGGAGGCACCTTCTGGAAAAGGGTCAGTGAAGTTTTGCTGGATAAAGGGAATCGTTATTTTCTCCCCCTCCGATTAGCACGTTTGGCTACGTACGGTGCGAAAGAAGTTCAACATACACACAGATGGCAGTACGGCAAGTGGGTTCGTGAACCCGTCTCTGTAGGCCCTTGCTGTTACCCCCTTGTTCGTGACGAGGTGGGGTTTCTCCTGGTTCTCCGTTATCTTTTCCACACGAAGCCAAACTGCCCATCAATGCGATTGGCCAAATGTGCAGCAAACCCTTCCTTGAGACGAAGCTTCGAAACTCTGCGTGGTTGACCTGGACCATTTTTCGATTTAAAGCTTTCGTGACTGCAGGGATTAATCTTCTTGGTTCTTTCGGTAAAGTCACGTAGAAGGGAAGTAATAAAATAATAAAAATAAAACATAATAAAATATTTTATAATGTTTTATTTTTATTATTTTATTATCATAACAAAAGCATTATTTTATTATTTAAATTATTATTTTATTATAATAATAAAATAATAAAAAATAAAACATAATAAAATATGTTATTATGTTTTATTTTTATTAATATTTTATTATGTTTTATTTTTATTAATAAAATAATAATAAAATTCTAAAAATAAAACTTAATTCAATATTTTATTATGTTTTATTTTTTATTATTTTATTACTTCCCTTCTACGTGACTTTACCGAAAGCACCAAGAAGATGACCTGGACAAGTGAAGGTGAAGCTGCTGCTCTGCGGTGCCACGTGCTCATGATGCCACTCTGCTGGCGTAAGGGCCTCCTTCCACACGTAGGGAGCCCCTCTCGAGAGCCCCTCTAAGAGGGAAAAGTTGGCCTGCTCTTCCACCCTGGCTTAGACCGCTTGCAAGAAGAGTTTGCCTGTGACCCACAGTTTACCGAGTGCTGGTGCTGGGTGGATTATTACGTCGTAAGATTGTCAGATGCGGGCGAGGGCTTGGCTAGACCTTGGTCCGGCAGTATATTAAACCGCGGACGATGATAAATAAGTTCAACACACGCACGTGCATCAGTATCGGGGCGCGGAATGATTCCGTTCAGCACGTGGGTGCGGTGCTGGACCGTGGCTAGAGCGCGCCGCCTGGCGTCTGCAGAGAGAAATTTCTTCCCATCTCGGCCAATGGCGCTACTTGCCCCACCCACCCAGGGCTTCATTACCTAGGGCCGTAGGCAGAAAATATGTTTTGGGAGTGGGTGGGTGGGGGGTGAGGGTGGGTGGTGGGGGGGATCCACCCGCCCACCCGTTCACCCGAGACCCACCCACCCCAACCACCCCTTTCAATTCGTAAACTTCCCGTGAGATGGCAGAAGAGATCTGGACAAGAGACAGATGATGTAGCGAGACAAGAGAATTGTGCGGACAAGATATGGAGCTGTGTGTGTGTGCGATGAGACGATGTTAGGCAAGGGTGTTTGTTATTTGTGATTTATGCGCAATCGGCAACGCAACAGCGCCCACTAATGTACAGCACATTTTTATTAGCACCTGAATCTGAGCTGATATTTAATGCATTCATATATTGTTCATGAACCCGGGGTCCCCCCCACACCCAACAAAAACGGTCACCTGCATCGCGCGCTTTCAGATGCGCTGCTTTTGCGGCCGTCTGGAACGCTCTTCCACCCGATATTAATTAGGAAGCCGCTTGGAGCTACGCAACTTTAAAATCTGCGTTGAAAAAACTAATTTCTTGAGAACTCCTTTTTGTGCTTTAGTGTTGTTGTCCTCCCCCCCGCCCGCCCCACCTCCGATTATCGCGGTTGGCTACGTACGGCGCGAAAGAAGTTCAACACACACAGCAGTGAATAGTAGTGAGTGTAGCATGCGGGAGCGATTGATAAATAATTGCTTTAAAATAGCTTTTTGTGTTTAATGTTGTTGTCCTTCCCTCGCGTCACCGATTAGCACGGTTGGCTACATATGGCGCGAAAGAAGTCCAACATACACACAGCAGGGAATAGTAGTGAGTGTAGCATGCGGGAGCGATTGATAAATAATTGCTTTAAAATAGCTTTTTGTGTTTAATGTTGTTGTCCTTCCCTCGCGTCACCGATTAGCACGGTTGGCTACGTATGGCGCGAAAGAAGTCCAACATACACACAGCAGGGAATAGTAGTGAGTGTAGCATGCGGGAGCGATTGATAAATAATTGCTTTAAAATAGCTTTTTGTGTTTAATGTTGTTGTCCTTCCCTCGCGTCATCGATTAGCACGGTTGGCTACGTACGGCGCGAAAGAAGTCCAACACACACACACACTTGGGGCCCTTATGCGTTCAGCTTGGGTTGTTTGGGTCCATGGCGCTACCCCAGCACTCAGCAGCCCCTCCGAGTCTCGCCTCGTCTCGCTCCGTTCTGCTCCCCCGTGTCCACACGATGCCCTCCGTGGGGCAACTCCCGTTCGAGGCGTTCGTGTCAGCGCGGGAAGAGAAAAGGACTCAACGACATCCACAACTCCCCCGTTCCACACCGTCAGCGCCCACTCACTCCACTCACTTCGCTCACCTCTCTCAACCCCCACAACTCCTCACACTCACTCACTCTCCTCTCCAGGGCTGTCGATAGGGCGAGGGGGGGGGGCGTCCTCCGACGCCTTCAAAGCATTACATCGGACACCGTGACGTCAAAGCGCCGGGTCCCCCAAAGCGCGGGGCCCGGGGCATTCGCCCTGATTCCCTGTGCGCCTAGGGACGGCTCTGCCTCTCAACCCTCCCCCAACCACAACCACCATCACTTTTTACTCTACACCCCCCCACCCCTTCACGTGGCGATTAATTCGAGATCCCTATTCGTTGTCCTAGTCAGCATCATCTTCATTAGTATTATCATCATCATCACTGCTACTCGTATCAATATCACTGTCATCGCCATCGCCATCACCGTGCTCAGTGGCGCATTCTTAATTCGCCCCCCATCAACATCACTACCAGAAACCACCGCCAACATCGTGACAATCACGCTTTTGTTTACCCGGTAGAGCCTCAACTGAATATCCATGAAGATTGTTCAGGAGTGTCCTGCCGCCAATTTGTCGCACTTAGGTGGGGGGGGGGCGATGATTGCCGTTGTTGTACGATTTCAATTCGAGTAAATTGCTGGGGTAATTTATTTTTCTAATTTTACAAATTTGGAGCGTGACGCGGGGGGCACGCGGGCGACCTACTTTTTTAAAATCCTTTATATTAAGTTCACTTGCTTGCTTGCGCGCTTACGACCGTGCAAATCTTTCGGTCGTTTTTTAACCCACTTCCCGTGATCCAATCGAGCTGACATTTTGCACACAGACTCGTTGTGCGTGACAATTTATTTTCGTGAAAATATTTTCCCAAAATTTTCCACTTTTTAGAGAATTTTTTTTTTCATATTTAATTTAAAATACTAATGTGATCAAAATGAAACTCTTACTCAAGAAAAACAGAAATGAATAATAAAATAAAACCGATGCCACGCATATAAAGGCTTTATAGTGAAAAACTTTGTTTTTTACGGGTTAATTTTTTTGTTGCGAATTCCCGCAACGGGAAATCTTTAAACGTCCGCTCACCGCGACGCACGGTTGCTGCAGCCGTAAGATTAATCAAGGCGGCCGCTGGATTCGAACCGTGCGCCGCTGAGGCCGCGTGCTTGCCGCCTCGCCGCTCGGCAAGATACTCGCGAGCAGCTTGCCGAGTGAAGTTTGAACGCACTCCGGTCTGATCCCATAGCTTGTTTTCATTCAGTCTGCGCGTAATCGCAGAGCTATGCCGGATTATCGTAGAAGCAAAAGTAGCTACAAATGTAGTAGCTACTACATAAGTAGTCGCTACTACACATGTAGTAGTACATATGTAGTAGCTACATAAGTAGTAGCTACGGGCCCCGCACTTTCAAAGGCCCCGCGCTAAACGCTTTGAAGCTATCAATTCCGGTTCAGTGGTTCTGTACTTGCTCTATTACTATAGTACTATACCGCCTTTAGCTTTTAAGAACGACTGGGTGTTTAAGGTTAGCGATTTGTCGTATTATCTGGGCTGTATTGCAAATAAAAAAATACAATTACTTTACTATGCAAGTAAAAAATTAGTGTTTTAATATTTACGTGGTTTTTATTTATTTATAACATCTGCTACAGGCCCCGCACTACCTTAATCAGGCACTGATTGCCGAGCTATGTGATCGCGTCCTCTCTGAGCCGTACGCGACTCCCATAGCACCCCCACCCCACCCATAAAATGTAACTCGCATTGGACAAAACATCCCAACGCTGATAATTTAGCTGCTGCAACAGAAAAAGTGTACTCAAGTGAGATCACATCAGTTAATATTTACATAGAGCAGCAACATCGCCCTCCCCCCTACTGAGATAAGATTGGCAGGAATCCTGAAAAACAGCCACGAGCAACACCGCCACTAGCAACACCGCCACTAGCAACACCGCCACTAGCAACACCGCCACTAGCAACACCGCCACTAGCAACACCGCCACTAGCAACACCGCCACTAGCAACACCGTCACTAGCAACACCGCCATTAGCAACACCGTCACTAGCAACACCGCCTTCTGTCGCGGATTTCAGCGCGGCCCCCACGATCCAGCAGATGTTTCTGGCAAACTCGGAGACAAAGACAAAGATTCAGCCACGTGGCCATTCACAGAACGTTGGGCCAAGCAAGCGCTGTTAGGGAGCACCTACGAAGGCTGGAACGTCACACGAGGTGGAAGGGTGGACAACACACACACACACACACGCCCGCACGCCTTTGTCTCACCGCCCCGGGTACTCATTTAAGGCCGAGTCGCCCTAGGGGAGGCCCAGAACCGGTTCAAACATTCCT